>NW_023396689.1:0-364558 GCF_011125445.2 Fundulus heteroclitus | reverse complement strand
TCTACCAAATACTATAGAAATGTGTTAAACGACTTCATTTGAAGGAAGGTAAAAACTCTAAAACTTTATTTCATTAGATAACTTGACAAATAAAAATACGTTTTGGAATCCTAACAGACCTGAAACAGAAAAAAAATTGTTTGGTTGAATGTGGTTTAAGAGAATAAACTGTATCTCGTCACGACTATCATACAGTTTATGGAAAAACCCTTAAAGCAATGACTTCCAGAGAAGAAATTCAAGGAAGTCGCACCAAAAGCAAACAAGTAAAGCAGATGACATCACAGATCAGCGGGATTCTTCGAACTTTTAGTCATGAACCTGTCCCTGCCACTTGAATGATTGCTACCTTTCTTTTTACTTGTTGGCACAAAACTTTGCATTTAGGCACAGATAAATCAGGATGTGAGTTGGCACACGTTGTGAACAATGAAAGTCTGTCAGGGTCAGTGACAGCTGTGTTAAAACTAGAACAGACCGGCTTAAATTCTCTTCTGCTCTATTGTTGTGGCACACTTTTAATTCAGGGGTGTCTTCTGTGTCAGTGGGAGGGTGAAAGGGAGAGTTGGATGGGGCTACCATGAATAATCCCTCCTGTGCTGCTAAGGAGGACATTCTTGCAAGTTAGGGAAGGAGGGGTGATGGAGAAAGGGAAAATAAAGGGGGGGGGGGGTTGAAGTAGATGGGTGCGGGGCAGGAGCAAAGAGGGAGGAAGGATCGGAGGAGAGACGACAGGGCGGAGCACGCAGAAGGCAGAACAGACTTCAGCTACCCCACCTCTCTCTATCTTCTTATCTTTAGAAGTTGCAATCTTATTATCTCGGGAGCGCACAACACCGAGAATACGACGAGAGTGATATACGAGCGCCCGATTTAGAGACCCTTATATAGCCTATTGACAGCACTTAAGAGATCGGAAGAGAGACAGAGCCGACGCGAGGAGAAAGAGAAAAGAGCGGAGCGAGACAAACCAAACACAAGAGACAAGAGCGGATTGGCGGAGAGACGATAAGATGCCGTAGCGAGCAAAAGGGAGAGAGCGACGAAGAAAGGAGGGGACAGAGGCGAGAAGAGAGAGAGGAGGAAGTAAGAAAACAAAAAAGTAGAAGAGAGGATGAGAAAAACAGAGAGAGAGAGAGAAAAAAATAGAGAGCGAAAAATCCTCTCTCTCTCTCTCTCTCTCTCTCTCTCTCTCTCTCTCTCTCTCCCCCCCCTCCCTCTCTCTCTCTCTCCCCATCCCTCCCTCTCTCTCTCTCTCTGCGCCTTTCATTGCCAAAACACGCACTTTCACTCGTCTACCAGGCGTTCACAGAGGAGCTGGCTGGACACATTTGAACACACAACTCTTCACTCTTCAGGGAGACTTCTGCGAGCCTGCACGTTAAAACAGTCTACTCTGATTTTTATTCCCTAAGATGTGTTGTAGTTAAGTTTAGTGCGTTTTTTTTTTTATCGCCTAGTGCGCAGCAACAGAAGACTGAACATGCCAGACTTTTGAGGAGACGTCTTGTTTTTCCACCCCCTCCCTCCCTCCCTCTCTCCCTTCCTCCCCTGGA
Organism: Fundulus heteroclitus; assembly: GCF_011125445.2. Classification (NCBI taxonomy): domain Eukaryota; kingdom Metazoa; phylum Chordata; class Actinopteri; order Cyprinodontiformes; family Fundulidae; genus Fundulus; species Fundulus heteroclitus. The sequence goes on along the minus strand of NW_023396689.1, from coordinate 363,002 downwards.
TTGCCCCCTTTGTGGAAGTATCCCCAACAGTGTGGTTGCGGAAGATGGATCCAAAAAAGATCGGAGCCAAAGGAAATGTTGCCGTGGCACTGCTGCTCGTTTTGGTGGCTCTTCTCCAAGGCACCGCCGGTAAGACTCTTAAATACAAAGTTTACGAGGAGCAGAGAGTGGGGACGGTTATTGGCCGGTTAAAGGATGATGTTGCCGGGGTTCTGGCCAAACTCCCAACTTCCCTGAGCTTTCGGTTCCGTGCGATGCTGCGGGGCAGCACGCAGTTCCTTTCCGTCCGGGAGGAAGACGGGGAGATCAGCATTGGCACCAAAATCGACCGCGAGAAGCTCTGTGAAAAGAACCTAAACTGCTCGATCGAATTCGACGTGGTGACGCTGCCTACTGAGTACCTGCAGCTGTTCCATGTGGAGGTGGAGGTGCTGGACATTAACGACAACTGCCCGCACTTCTCCCGCGCTATTGTCCCCATCGAGATTTCTGAGAGCGCCTCAGTTGGGACGCGCATCCCGCTGGATGGCGCAGTCGACGCAGACGTGGGAGATAACTCGCTCCACAGCTACTCCTTAACGCCCAACAACTTCTTTAAAATCGAGGTGAGGACCAGGACGGACAGCGCCAAGTACGCAGAGCTGGTGGTGATGAGGGAACTTGACCGTGAGGTGCAGTCCAGCTACCAGCTGCAGCTCACTGCTTCAGATAACGGCGTGCCCCCCAAGTCAGGATCCACTTTACTGAAGATAAGCATCTCAGATTCCAACGACAACAGCCCGCTCTTTGATGAGCAGGCTTATGTCATCAATTTGCTGGAAAACTCGCCTCTTGGGACTCTAATTATTGATTTAAACGCCACAGATCCAGATGAGGGCACAAATGGGAAAATAGTTTACTCTTTCAGCAGCCACGTTTCACCAAAGATTTTGGAAAGGTTTAAGATAAATCCAGAAAACGGCCATATTACTCTGATCAAGAGAGTGGACTATGAAAGCACTGCCTCATATGAGCTGGATGTCCAAGCTCAGGACCTGGGACCCAATTCCATCCCTGGACTTTGCAAAATTGTGGTGAAAGTGGTTGATGTTAATGACAACAAACCAGAGATAAACATCAATCTGATGACTCAGGGCAAAGAGGAGGTGGCCTACATTTCAGAGGGGGCCCCTGTGGACACATTCATAGCTTTGGTACGTGTTGATGATATGGATGCTGGCCTCAATGGTGAGGTGGTGTGCAGGCTGCATGGTCATGGACAGTTCAGGCTCCAAAAGACCCATGAGAAAAACTACATGATCTTGACTAATGTGTCGTTGGACAGGGAAAAGAGGTCCGAGTACAGTTTGACAGTCATGGCTGAAGACAAGGGCTCCCCCAGCCTTTCCACCATCAAACATTTCACTGTTCAGGTACTGGATGAAAATGATAACCCCCCACATTTTGAGAAAAGCCGCTATGAGGTCTTCAAATCTGAAAACAACTCTCCGGGGGCCTACTTAATGACTGTGGTGGCCTCAGACCCAGATTTGGGAACCAACGGTCAGGTCACATACACCATTATTGATGCTTCGGTCCAAGGGAGTCCTATTTCTACCTACGTCACCATTGATCCTTCTAATGGGGCCATCTATGCCTTACGCAGCTTTGACCATGAGGATGTCAGCCGCATTGCTTTCACACTTCAGGCCCGTGATGGTGGGAACCCTGCACTGTCAGCCAACACCACTGTCCTCCTTACTGTTTTGGATGAAAATGACAACCCGCCCATCATCCACTCTCCCTCTCTCCGGAATTACACTGCTGAGCTTCCGGTGTGGAAGTATGCATCACCTGGTCAGCTTATAAGTGCACTAAAAATCACAGATCGTGACTCTGGTGCTAATGGAGAGGTGAGCTGTTCCATTGTTGGGGGTAATGAAGATGGACTGTTTGTGATGGACACCCGGCGATGCGAACTCAGAACCAATGCCAGCCTGGAGCAGGCTCCACGGGATGTGATGGAGATCAGGGTGGAGGTGCAGGACAGGGGCACCAGCCAGCTAACCACAGGAGCTCTCTTCAAGCTCTCACTGCAGGAGAACATGGACATCCTCCCTCCTCTCTATCCCACTGGTTCCAGCCAGGCCTCTCTGGATCTCTCCCTCATTGTCATCATTTCTCTTGTTGCTGTTTGTGCTCTGCTACTCATTGTGATGGTGATGTTTGCAACTGCCCGTTGCAGCCGAGAGAAGAAAGACCCAAGGCACAACTATAACTGCCGTGTGGCAGAGAACAGTTACCAGAACCACCCCAAGAAGCCTGCCAGGCAGATCCACAAGGCAGACATTACCTTAGTGCCCACTGTCAATGGAACCTTACCTGTGCGTTCTCACCCACGTTCTCCCTTGCCGTCTCCAACACCTGAGAGAGGCACTCTTGGGAGCAGGCAGGGCCATCATAGCCGGCAGTCTCTCAACAGCTTAGTGACAATTTCCTCCAATCACGTGGTTGAGAACTTCGCCTTGGAGTTAGCCCATGCCACACCTCCTGTTGAAGTAAGACAAACCTTTCTCTTTTACTTTGTTCTTAGACTTTGATTTGCTAAAAAATACAACTCTTTTTTTTATGTTCATAATCTGACTATTTCTTTGTTTTTATATGCAGTCTTTGTTCTAAATTAAGTCCCCTGCCTCCTTATATTGTTTCCAGTCGTCCCTCATGTTTTTGTTGATCATTTCAGGATCAAATCATGATGTCATGTCACCTGTTCAGCTTGTAGTCTTTCCCCTCAGTGCACTCCCACCACAAACCCAACATTGTCTTGTGGCCTTGCTTGTGGACTCCATTCATTTCCCCTCTTCATTTTTTCTTTTTATTTTTGTCTTTTGTGTTTCTTTTGGGAATGTAGCAAGTTTCACAGCTTCTGTCCATGCTCCATCAGGGCCAGTACCAGCCACGACCAAGCTTCAGAGGCAACAAATACACCAGGAGCTACAGGTAATGTACATGCAACATTATGTTTTGAAAACCTTTGGTGTCAGACTTTGGACAAAATTGATTCTTTTCTGATGTCACTGTTTTATCCATAACCAGTAGTGGTTTGGCCTGTATCAAACCTATGTGCTTCATAATGTCAGAATTTCTTATAAAGCTTCTTATACAGTGCACACTCTCTCTGTGCACCTTATGAGCCATCAACATGTATTTTTTCCCCCATGGTCATGATAATGTAATGATCTGTGATGAATGTACCAAATCGTACTGTGACTCTGCAGATATGCCCTTAATGAGATGGATAAGTTCAGCCTGAAGGACAGCGGTCGTGGAGACAGTGAAGCAGGAGACAGTGACTACGAACCTGGCAGAGAGTCGCCAGTGGAAAGGTTCCTTGGTGAGGGCTTTACTGAGCTATATTCCCCTGACGGCCAGCACTGTTCGCATGCAGGTACAACCCTGTCGCCAACCCAAAATTTCCACTACTGTTTCAACCCATCTCAAAACCCTACCTTTATTTCCCAGTCCAGGCATAAAATGTCAAATCTGCAAATACATACACAGACAGCAACTATAGTTAGTGGAAACAACCCAATCCAAAGACCATCAGCTGAGCTCAGGAAGAAAAGGCGTCATTTCTAGAGCTGCACAATGTCAACATGTGCAGAATCAGCATAGTAAAGGGTTGCCTGTGTGTATTATATGTTGGGCTGTCAGCAGCATGCATTTAAAATCTGCATTCTAACTATATATTTGGGGTTTGTTAATCCCAATCAATAGCATCATTCCAACATTCAGCAATAATATTGCCCTTTCAGATTTACCTAATGGGCCGCAGCTCTAATATCTTCATTGATTCTTTGATGTGTCTCATCTCTGAGTTTTACTTCTGGCTATGCCATTGCTATTTATCCGTCTCTTGTGTCACTCCTTCATTATTTTGGTGCAGGAGTATCTTAGATTCCCCATTTCCAGTCACTCACACTCATAGTTCAGTCTTAAAAGATTGAGCTGTAATCAACGGAAAAAATACATAAAATTGCACAAAACAGAAAACCATCAAACTAATTTGAACAGAAAAGAAAGAGGACACTCATTAACCTCTGATAAAAAACAAATCCTCTGTAGTGGCAGTCCTGAGCTGTTGTGCTATATTCCTTTCTCTGTAGAGATACATCATCATACAGAGCATTACCAGTCTGTAGTGTTTGTTTAACCAGTTGACAATGCTATTCTTAAGAGTTATAATTACTGTAATCTGTTGTTACCAAGTTGTAGATGTACAGTGTCAGAAAGGCAGAGACTGACCTGACAATGTCTGTATTTGTAAAACTGTGTGATTGTGTCTGTATTAGGTGGGAGCCTTTATGATTATCAAGGTTTACCAAGAGGTTTTTAAAACCATTAAAATATTCCGTCATAGTTCTTCTACAGTTTAAAGGCCGTTTAATGAGCTGCCAGATAACCTGTTGGAGTGACCAGAGCCATGATGTGGAAACTAAAAAAGCCCCTTCCCCCAATAAAATGAGATTGTATTCTTATATTCATTCTAGATTGTTGATTAAATCTAGGTATGAAAGCCACATCTTTCATACCTAGATGTGAACAACACATAAATGTTATCAATTTTTATAGTAGTGATAATCAAGATGTTATATTACTTTCTCACCAGAACTAGGAATGCATATTGCTTTTCTGTTTTAATTAAAAGCAATGAGATCTATTAAACTGTTTTTTTTAAATTATATTTTTACCTAAGGCTATCATACTGTGAATATTAATCTCATACCTTCCATCCCTACTTCATATTTGTCCTAATTACTTTCAGTATAACCAAACTTCAGGGTCCACTTCTCTAAAGGTGGTATAAGGTGGTATAAGGTGTAAACCCCACATAAAGACACATGCCCCCTTGCTCAGTAAAAAGAACATCACTCACTGAGCATGACTGGTTGTTTTACACCATCTGTGCCTGATAGTGGATGCACATCTGTCCTCAGTTGGTCATTTCCTCAGAATTTCCTCCATCTCGGTCCTGTCTCAGCCGACGTCACCAAGGTTACACAGCAGCACCTCAGCTTCTTTTATCACCCCATCCCTTTCCCACCAGAACTTGTGCCTCTATCCAGCCAGCCAGCTTCCCACACAGTCATCACTCGATACTGCACTTGAGATACATTCCAATTAAAGTCTCCGCAGACAGGCAGCGAGTCTCATCACTAACACCTACTTCCCCATCTCCCCTCCTTTACAGCTGTGTGGAGAAGCTCAGCTCGTTAGTCACTTTCTTTTTTTTCATTCCATCAAGCTGTCACTTTCACCCATTGAATCTGAGCCTCTCCAGCTCCTCTGATGAAAAGGAGCCATTTAATTGCCATGTGGCAAATAGTTGCTAAGGAGTCACATCTGAGTAGTGCTCATGATTAAGGCTTGAAGAACATAATTACAACTCAAAGCTCACCTTTCTCCATATGTAGACTGGGCCCACCCTCGCATCCACTTCATCATGAAGGATTCTGAGCAGTGTTTAGTTTCCTCTTTACTCTTATGACTGGGTTTGAGGACGTCTGCAGACTGCTGAATGTGACAAAACACTGTGATTCAGGTAGATGTAGGAGACTTTAAACTTATTTTTTTGTTCATGTACAGACCAGTACTAAATACTGTCAGAGGTTCTTTGGGGAGTGAGAGAACATCAAAAATAGCTGGCTTGGTCTTGCATGCATTGACATAGTCATCACTTTTTTATTCACCATTACTTCACACTTGAATATTTTGCTTTGAACATCTCAGAACTGGTCCAAAATCATTCAAACTCCAAATGTCAGATTTGTTGTCTTTTCAAGAGTACAGAAGACTGTCGTCTTTTGGGATGGACGATATGGACTTCTATCTATTGTATTCTGCTGCAATATTATGTAGTATTTATGGCAAGAAATCCAGGTAAACGTATTTGACAATACATCTTTAACAGCATACATATAGAGCCCTCGAAACCCCCAAAATTCTGCTCTAAAATGAAACATATCTGTTATTAAATTCCCTACACCAGCACAACAGTTACTAGTGTCTCCCGCAGGAATTTGCTTAGGCGAGGCGGTGAGTTGGGGGGTGGGGGGGGGGGGGACACGACAAGTTTTGCGCGGACCGACTGGCGGAATGGGGGGGGAGACGTGACGACAAGTTTTGCGCGGAGCGAGGGGGGGCGTATCCATGTGTTTTTTCGCACGCGCGAAAGCAGCAACAAAAAAACGCGTGTTAACGTCAAATAAGCATATTGAGTTTTTTGGGGGTTTTTTTTGGAATGTTGGCGAGGCGGTAGCGTAAGTTTGGCGAGGCGACCGCCTCGCTGCGGGAAACCCTGGTTACATTAAGCAGTATAATTGTGCTACTACCTAAATAAATCTCATAATGACAGTTGTCAGAATTTGCAAACATTATCAATCAATTATCAAGGGAAATATCAAAATTCTTAGGCTCTTTTCTTAGTAATCATAATCAATATAATAATAGCCTATCATTAGTTCTCCCATTCTAACCAGGCCTACTTACATGCATACATACAATTGTTTTGCCAGTCTGCCCCAGGGCAGCTGTAGCTAACATAGCTCATCACTGTCAGGGTGGGAACGTGTGTGGCAATGGGTGAGTGACTGATTGTAGTGTAAAACTCTTTGGGGTCGTAGGACTAGTTAAAGCGCTATTCAAGTACAAGCCATTTACCATTTAGTTGCTATATTGAAGTCCTAAAAGTGAACATTGCCACACATTAAACAAAGAACTACAGGCTGATTTTTTTCCTTTTCCATTAAGAAGCAGATTTTCCTTTGACAAATACCAGTTTAATCAAATATTAGCTGATGCTTGATGATCCACAACACCCTGACTGCCAGGTTAAGTATCCCCATCACTTAGCCAGATTTTGCTGGTGTTTCACGGAAAAGGATAACTAGGAAGAAAAAAACTCTGGCAGGTAGGAAGAGCACTATATCATTGTGTTCAGGTTTTTTTAGCTTTTAAAGTTGACCTGTTATGCTTTCTTTAATCTTTATGTTAGGTCTATGGGCAATACCAAACATCTTCATAAAATGTTTTACATTAAATGTTATAAGCTGTAGCTGTCCACGGCCCCAACTCAAAGTTTACACTCGGACTTTATACATGTGACAATGGCTGCTAGCGATGTACAATGGTATGGCTGTGCGTCTTTGATCCGGAGTCAGACCCAGAATCAGCTTTTCCACAATTCATTAAAACAACCCAGAAATGTCCAAAAAGAGAAAAAGTGATGCAAATTGATGAGTTTAAACTGTAACTCACCCTAATATCAACTTATGTTTAATTAAATTGTTTAAATTGGGGCCTAAGGGTGCTAATTTTATGTTACTATGAAACTTTGACATTTTTATGTGAACTAGAATGAAATTATGAAATCAAAAGTGTCATCTATACAGGTGCATTAATCATTAATGACTTCATGATGCCAAAGTGGCAGTGAGTTTGACACCCCTGGTCTAGGTGAATACCGAGGTATTTATACTCCTCTACCACCAAATGTAGGCTACATGTAATTTAGAAATAAAAAAAACATTTATACATGAAAATTCAAATAAAGGCTCACTCATATTGTTAATTTTTTGACCAGAAACGATGGACATTAATCATTTATTTGTGCAAATGTTTCATTTATCTGTGCAAATGTTTCAATAACTCTTCCATCAAAGTCCATTAATTCAAGAGCTAGCAAGGCTACAGAATGCTTGACGGCCACAAACTATCCGACTGAATGTAAACCAGCATGTACAATGCTAGTATTTTAATTGGAGGATCTGAGCTTGGCATTGGTATTGGCAGTTCTTATGGGAGAAACAAGCAACCAGCTCTATTACCTCTACCATGTAAACAGCATAAATAAACAAGCCTCAAGTCTCTTAAAATGAGCGGCCGTGGTAACACTGGCTTGGGGCTGTAGTAAAATTGACTGGAAGGTTGTTTTTTTTATGCTTGGAGTGTTTCTAGAAGCATTAGCCTACAGACCCAAATGGGAGTACAAAAACAGGAAAAAAGTAAGTGTTTCATAATAGGTCACCTTTAACATAAAAAATTTCACCCTGCCCTTTCTATTCCCCGCCCCATACAACAGTAGACTACTGTATATGATCAATGAAGTACTGACAAGTTCAGGCAGAATGATTCTGATCCACAGCTAGAGGACTAAATTGCTGAAATACCCCTTTAAAAATGGTTTTATTTCCAGTTATCCTTGTTCACAATGCATTGTTAAATTTTGCGACCCGGAAGTCAAGAATTCCTACCACCTAACCCTAACCCTACGAGGCCTATTCAAGCTTTCAGGCAAACTTTGCTTGATGCATTATTTGTTTTATGTTCACACACACCCATCAGTAGGATTAAATATTTCATTTTCATCCTTTCATCAGCAGGACAACCAATCAACATCTGCCTCTGCAATTTTTTTGCTTTTCCTTCCAGTGCACCCAAATGTACTTTTCATCTGCTCTAAGATGTATTATAAATGCTCCTTTCATGTTAATGAAGGGATAATGAAGTCCCTCAATGGCACAACTGAAAAGCACCACACTCCTTTAATGAAAGCTTCAAGTTGGCATATTTGATTTGTCTAATTTATTCTTCAGAGATTTTCTATTTGAAGATTTAATATTGAAAAGAGTGACTTGAAAGGGGAAAATGCAGCCTTTTAAAGGGGGAGTTATTTTGAATGTTTAATAGGCATTGATCTGCCTCGCTGAATTGTCTCTCTGTGGTAAATACACTGGAAGGTAGCAGGCTGAGCTCCTGCAGAGAGCCTTTCAGGCTAATTAGGGCAGATTTCTACCATGACTGGGGGGGAAAAACATTTAAGAACTGGCAGGAAAATATCAACCAGATAAAAAAAGACACAGAGCCAACTATTTAGCTTTGATTTTTACATAAAATATCTAGCTCCTTATTTCGTGCATACAAAATATTAATAAAGTGATCAAATATAATGTTCTTATCAGTTTATTAGCCAGACTTTAAACCCAATCTTACTTTTATTTCTGAAAGTTTAAAAATCTCTCAATGCAGATATTTATTTTTACACTCTACTCCAGTGGAGGAACAAAAGTTTGCATGCTGTAATGTTTCAAATTTCCTAATCATCTTAATTCTATAAACTTCATAATTGTCATCTCATTTTTACCTTACACTCGACAATGTCAAATTAACAACTAAAAACCATTAGAGGTGCCTTCATAGTGAATGAAGATGGTAGTGGATCAATGACAAAGGCCACATGCACTAGTATAGGACCTGGCACGCTGGCCCCATGCCTAGGGTGATAACTGCATTGGCAGCATCATGCTTTTGTACTGTAATCTCCTAGCATGTTACTGCATCCTGATGCTACTTGAAAGAGTGTGTTGAAAATGTGGTCGAATCACGGTGAAGTGCTGCTGAGGGCATGCAGGAGATTTTTGTTTGGAGGTTCACCATAATGTTTGCAATTCATCTATCAATGTAGGTTACGGAGTGCATGACTTTCACCCATTGTGGAGGATTTTGAAGTGAAGGCACTCTACTGTTAAACCAAGTCTTTACTGAATAGTCTGTATTTTCTTTTATAGGACAATTCCATTATTATCGCTGAATAACCCCATATAGTTCTGGTTTCACAAAAATTTAGACTGCACTGTTAACTCATTTTAGTAAGTAACTTTTGTTACTTTTTGTCTTTTAGTTGAAGAAAAGAAAAAAGTATTTGAGCTTCTACTTCTAATTGGCTGTGCAGAAAACCAGCTAAGGATTTTTATGGTTTTACTACAGTTGAATGTTGAATGTTGACCCACACTTTACCACAATGACCATGTGTGTATCACATTTCTACTGTTTACTTATGATCATTTATCTTTTTTCTTTTCTTTTGTTTGCAGCAATGAAGCACTGCACAGAAGAGTGCCGCATTCTGGGCCACTCAGATCAGTGCTGGATGCCCCCTCTAGCCTGCCCAGCTTCTTCCTCTGCTGACTACCGCAGCAACCTCTACATTCCCGGAGAAGAAGCACATCAAGCCACCGGCATCACTCAGGAAAAGATCCCCCAGCCTTGCACTGACACATGCACTGCTCGCAATCAGAGCTTTTCCACCTTTGGCAAAGACCTTGGTGGGGAAGATGGTGAAGAAGAGGACGGGGGAGAGGGGGGAACCAAGTCTTCAGAGGAAGACCTGTGTGGGACCACTTCATTGCTGTCAGAGATGAGCAGTGTTTTCCAGAGGTTGCTTCCGCAGGGTTTGGATTCATATGTCCAGGTCAGTGAAAACCAGAAGGGGACTAGCTTGAGCTGCGTTGGCGTTCCCATGACTGGATCTTTAGATCGCCGGAGAGGTCATCTACCTGGAAAGCCCAGCCCCTCAGTGCACCAGCAGGGTGTGGCAGCCTGGGCTGCCAACACTCACTTCCAGAATCCAGGAAGTAGCATCGGCCCATCTGGGCAACACCAGGGTGGCAGCTACCACACTCTCAAACCCAACACCAAACTCAGCTGCCAGAGCAGCAACCACAAAGGATCACAGGCCCCCAAAAACAGCCCCCAGAACAGTGGCCACAGCCCAAAACCCACCAGCAGCCCTCTTCTCACTGGGCTGGTCAGCCCAACGCTGGTGCAGCCTTCTGTGGCCCAAGCCCCAATACAAGCCCCGCTCAATGGGCCCTCTTCAAAATGGCTTCCAGCCATGGAGGAGATCCCAGAGAACTATGAGGAGGATGATTTTGACTCAGTGCTCAGCCACCTTCAGGGCAAACATAGCGACAGCCGGCATGAGCTGGTGGATGCCAGCGAGCTGGTGGCTGAGATCAACAAACTCTTACAGGATGTCCGGCAGACGTAAATGTCCACCCTTCTTATTTATTACTGAACACTCACTGCTTCCAAAACGGGGGGTCTGGGGGTAACCAGAAAAGAAACACAGTCCAATGTTTCCTGTAAAAGAGACAAAAAAATATCTGCAATAGTCATTAAAGTTGCATTTGTTCTGAAATACTTTTTTTGTGAATGCTAAGTATCCAAAAAATGTTTGTAAATGCTGTTTGGTACACAATGTACATTATGTGACTATTTATCTTTGTATTTTAAAAATACATTTGTATTCGTATATTTATATATAAAAAAAGGTGTAGATACATTTAATCAAAAATCTATTTTTATAATTTAATGCATGTTGAGTACGATAAATCAAAACATTGACATGCGATTGACATTCTGTGTATTTAAAGCTGTCTTTTGTATCGTGATTCTTTTTTATCCGTCACTATTATATGTATACATGAGTATATTTCTGAATTGTTGGACACTTGTGATTTATTGTGAAGAGAAGGGGGCGGTAGACAAATAAAACAATACACAAACTAGATGTCTATATTTTTTATTGATTGACTGACTGTTATTGTCATGGTTTTATTTGTTAATTAGATTTAACAGTACCTTTCTTTATTATATTGCATTTTAGTCGAAATATAAAACTTGCATTCATTATTTTCTACAAACACAGCCTAAATGTACTTTACAAATACATGCAACAGAATATAACAATTAGTGGAAGATTATATATAGATGGATGGATGATGGAGAGAGACATATGAGATGTAATGGCAGTTTTCCTTTTCTTCAAATGACACACTAATAACATGGATGAAGTTTTACTAGTGATATGAATAAAATAGCAGCAGTATTATCTTTAGCTGCATCTCTAGACTAATAATCAGATGTGGCCGGAATCAAAGGACTAAAGTATCCTTCAAGTTAGAAAGCTCCTTGTTTGGTGGCTGAATAAGAAAATGTTTGAAGCATTTCTGCTAACATGCATTCTGCTATAGTAAATTGTTCCAGTTTATATCAGGCATGCTGGGCATTCTGTTAGAAATCACAGAATCTCTGAAATCTCAAAACAATACAGGTAAAGGACCTGGCTGTGGAGGTAGATGGAAAAGGCTGCTGTGAAGAGACAAAGAGAGGTGGTGGGAGCTTCGAGGAGGGCTTTGTTGATCAAGCTCCCCCTCCCCCTCTGCTGCTGCAACAGCTAGATCCTGAGTGACACCTAGAGGTTCACCACTGGAACCTCATGACTGGAGTTCTGAGCTCTCTCCACCTCGTCACCGCCACTGCCATCTATTAGCAGCTGCATCAAGACACAGCAAGTAACCAAACAGAGCCCCCTGGAGGGAGGATTAGTGAACTGCACCAGAGACTAACGTCCCTTAAAGTTGACAAAACAAAATACTTTTTATACCATAGTAAGTAATTATATTTTCAGATTCAAAACGGTATTTATAAATAAATAATTAAAAAATATATTAAAATGTATTTGCATCAGTAATTTCTTCTGAGGTTGCAAGTTGGATTCAGTAGAAAGTGATTGATTAGATTCAATCAATCAACTTCTTAGATAGAGTCTTTCTGTGTGGAGTTGGCTTTTGCTCTTTTTGGTTTTCTCCAGGCTTCCCTGCTTCCACCCAGAATCCAATGACTGACATGACCTAAACTTAACTAAGACCTTAGTGCTAAACTTGACCCCTATAGCCTGGACAAAGATGAGGACCAAAAATGGTCCTCACTTCACATGTAAATCCTGACTTTACTAGTAAAATGAGCAAAAGTTGTTGTTCAGCTGCAAGTACAACACAAAGACACACACAAACTATGTATTCGTAAAGTACAGAAAGTTAATGGAGGGATGGTTTGGTGAGTTCAAAGTGTTTTGTTTGGTCGGGCTCCAGCTTTAATTGACTCATTTAAGACGTTTCAACTGTCAGAGGTTTTCAAATAATCTTCAAAGGTCAAAACACTGACATATTTTCCTAATGGAGGATAATCTATGAATGTTAACACATTTAACTGACACCCCGCTAAACTTTGTGAATTTGACTCTTCTGTAAGTACTTTATTAGAACACATTAAGAAAGTAAAGATGGAATTTCCTACATGGGCTCATATATGGTACTTTGACCTCATAGCTCTCAAAAAGTCCCATGTTTTCTACTATTTATGCCTAGCTATTAATTTAAGACAATTACCATTATCCATAATATTTTGCTAGATTAAGTTTCTGGGGTTGTTATTTGAAAATAGCAGACAGTGTTCACTTGTTTGTAAGCAAACGGTCAGGGCAACCAGCGCCATAGAGATTGAAAAGAGTTGCAACAATCTTTGATGTCACCACCAGGGCAGTCAGGTGGTTCGTGTATAGACCGCTATAGTTCCAAAACATATGCTGGCTGTCATGTTCTTCTATGGGACAGACAGCAGCGATGTTATTGCATGATTACATATTTGTTAATGTCATTTTTCCATTTTGAGAGGCAGGTGACAACAAAAAGCTGTATATTACTTATTTACTGTTACGACCCGGCTCGGCCAGGGGAAAAAGGAAGTAACATTAAAGAAACCTAGATGGTAAGGTTTAACAGTTTAAAGGGTTTATTGTTTGGGTTTAACAAAAACAGAACAAAAGGTAAAAGGTAACAAGAGTCAAAATGTAGGGACTTACAACCAATGGGCACTAAACGAAACAAATTGGTTGTAAACCAAAAAACTTAACCAAACAAAACAAAGGACTTTCAGAACAGGGTATACCAAAATAAACTACAGTTCCTAACAGAGAATTCAAAGATCCCTCACAGGGGCAAAAGTGAATGACACAAGTTGTCAAAGCTAACAAAGGTTATCAAAAGTAGTCAAAGCCAACAAGGGCTATCAAAGCTAACCAGATCTATCAAAGCTAACAAGAGTTATCAAAACAAGTTTACAGCAGTCAAACCTCTAACAAAGTGGCAAGCTGTCTAAACAAAGAAACAGCCGCGCCTTCTTCCAGGATGTCCTTGGTTCTTAAAGGGAGGCCTCAACAATGATTGGTGGAGCCGGTATTTGATGACCCAATCACGGTAGGCGTCAGGAAGTGGCACAGGACCAGCAGGGCACTCACTTCCAGGTGGAGTCAATTTGAATAGCCACTGAAAACAACAAATACAAAAAAGGCCACTGGCCGTAACACCTCCCCCCCCCCCCTCAAAAAAAAAAATCCTAGACCAAAGGCTTTGGAAAGACCATTTCCAACCGAACGGTAACTATATAAGCTACACTCTAGATAAGGCATCTGCTAAGAAGTTGTCTGCACCTTTCTTATGTTTGATTTCAAGATGGTAATCCTGTACCAGTAAAGCCCACCGCATGAGTCTCTGGTTATGGTTGTACATGCGAGAAAGGAAAATAAGGGGGTTGTGGTCGGTGTACACAATAATTGGCACTGGACTAGACCCTAGGTAAACCTCAAAGTGTTGAAGTGCAAGTAGCAACGCCAGAGTTTCTTTCTTAATGATGGAGTAATTGAGTTGGCTGGGTGTAAATTTACGGGAAAAATAACAGACGGGATGATCAGCTCTGTCCCCACCTTCCTGTAACAGTACAGCACCAGCTCCCACAGCACTAGCATCCACTTCAAGTTTGAAAGCCTTTGACATGTCTGGAGAGGAGAGGACAGGTGCATATTTTATATTTTCGAAAGCATGCTGACATTCAGGAGTCCAAACAAAGTCTACTTTTGGACTCAGCAGAGTAGTGAGAGGATGGGCTACTGTCGAAAAATTTTGACAGAAGTTTCGGTAATAACTGGCCATGCCCAGGAAACGGTGAAGGGATTTTCTGGTGCTAGGGACAGGAAACTCAAGGATGGCTTTTATCTTGGCTTCTACAGTGCATACTTGTCCCTGGCCGACTTGTCTACCTAGGTAAGTGACAGTTGCTTTACCAAAGTCACACTTTGTTAGATTTACAGTAAGTGAATTTTCTCACTCTACTGATTTCTACTGTTCTTCAATCTACTGTTCTCCAGTTTTGCATTGTATTACATTGAAATGACTGTCGTCATTTCAACTTTTAACTTTTTGCTCTCTCTCTTTTTCTTCATAGTAGGTACACCTGGTCTGACGTTCTGTTAACTGTGACATCATCCAGAGAAGACGGCTCACCCGCTACTACCATCTAATGTAGAACAGATTACTAGATCAATGTGTGCTTCTGTGCTTTTTTGTCTCTCTTGTTGTGTCTCTGCTCTGTCTTCTCTAATCCCCAGTCGGTCGAGGCAGATGACCGTTCATACTGAGCCCGGTTCTGCCGGAGGTTTTCCTTCCCGTTAATGGGGAGTTTTTCTTCCCACTGTCGCTTCATGCTTGCTCAGTATGAGGGATTGCTGCAAAGCCATGTACAATGCAGACGACTCTCCCTGTGGCTCTACGGTTCCCCAGGAGTGAATGCTGCTTGTCGGGACTTTGATGCAATCAACTGGTTTCCTTATATAGGACATTTTTGACCAATCTGTATAATCTGACCCAATCTGTATAATATGATTGAACTTGATTTTGTAAAGTGCCTTGAGATGACATGTTTCATGATTTGGCGCTATATAAATAAATTGAAATTGAAAATTGAAATTGAAGCTTTTGCAAGCCGCGTGAACACATTTCTTAAGATTTTTATGTGTTCTTCTCAGGAAGAAGTATACACAATGAGATCATCAAGATATGCATTACAGTTTGGTAACCCAGACAGAACAGTGTTAACCAACCGTTGAAAGGTGGCCGGGGCATTACACATGCCGAACGCCATGACGGTATATTGCAAAAACTGGTCTGGTGTCACGAAGGCAGAGATCCAGTATCCTTTTAATAGGTCCAGTTTACTTACAAGATTGGCATTGCCAATGGTATCAACACAATCCTCTATACGGGGAAGTGGGTAGGAATCAATAACAGTAACTGAATTAACCTTTCGGAAATCTGTTATAAAACGAGGAGAACCATTAGGTTTCATCTCCAAAAGACATGGGGAGCTCCATGGGCTGGAACTATGCTTAGCAAACCCATGTAGTAACATGTAGTCTGTTTCACCGTTCATCAAAACTCTTTTAACTGGGTTTGTTCTGTACGGATGTTGTTTTATTGGCTTGGCCCCTGCAACATCAATATCGTGTTTAAGAACTGAAGTTTGTCTTGGCACATCATGAAATAGTTCTGGGAAACTTTTGACCAAGACAATAATATCATTTTTTTGTTCCTCTGTCAAATGTGAAAGCTGGTTAGGCAGAACCTTCAACATTTCAGAGTTTAACAATCGTGAGCTTTGGTAAGAAATGGGACGTAATTTTAAACCATCCTCTATAGCAGAATCAGAACAATCCCTTACAATCAATGCTGAGGAGCAAGTTGTAGGTAAGAGTTGACCTGTTTGAAGGTCAGGATTATTGTTTGGGTCTCGAGACCAGTACGGTTTTAACAGATTTATGTGACAGACCCGAGATTTTCTCGTTCTTTCCGGAGTGCAGATTACATAATCTGTCTCACTCAACCTTTCCTGAACCACATAAGGTCCTGAAAACTTGGCCGAAAGAGTAGAACCAGGAACAGGTAGTAAAGCTAGGACTTTTTACCCCTTAGCAAAAGAACGGGACAGAGCAGACTGGTCATAATGCTTTTTCATAGATCTTTGGGACTCACCTCGCATTTCTTTCGCAATAGCACAAGACTGATGCAGTCTCTCTCTGAATCTGCAGACATAATCCAGAACGTTTTCCTGTGGAGAAACACTTATCTCTAAGAGTTTCTCTTTGAGAATTTTCATAGGGCTACGGAGGGTATGGCCAAACACCAACTCAGCAGGGCTGAACCTTAGAGACTCTTGAATAGACTCCCGAGCGGCAAACAAAATAAAAGGGATTCCTTCATCCCAGTCTTTTTCTGTTTCGGTACAATATTTTCGTAGCATAGACTTTAATGTCTGGTGCCAACACTCTAAAGCTCCTTGAGATTCAGGATGATAAGCGCTGGAGACTGTATGCTGTATGTTCAGTTCCTTCAGGACTTGTTTAAAAAGCTTAGACTGAAAATTTGTGCCTTGATCAGTTTGAATTATTCTAGGAAGGCCAAAGGTGGAGAAAAACTTTGTCATCGCTTTTACTACTGAGCTGGAGGTAATCTTACACAGTGGGATTGCTTCTGGGTAACGAGTTGAGGCACACATTAAGGTGAGCAGAAACTGATTGCCAGATTTTGTGCGAGGAAGAGGTCCAACGCAGTCCATGATGATTCGCTCAAAAGGTTCTCCAACCACGGGTATAGGATGGAGAGGAGCAGGAGGGATAATTTGGTTGGGCTTACCAGTTACCTGACAGGTATGACAGCTACGACAATACTGGCGTACATCGGTTTTTAATCCGGGCCAGTAAAAATGTTTCAGAACATTCTGATAGGTTTTTGTTACTCCCAAATGTCCTGACCAGCTTCCTTCATGTGCCACGGCCAAAATGTTTTTGCGGTAAGCTGATGGAATCACAATTTGGTGTACCACATTCCAGTCAGCGTCAGGGAGGACAACAGGGCACCATTTTCTCATTAATACTCCATTATGTATATAAAATGCTACTGGTTCCACTCTAGCTTTGTCAGCACTTACAACACTTGAGAGGTACCTTGTAAGGGTTGAATCCACCTTCTGAGCTGCACAAAGCTGTGATCGAGAGATGGAAGAACCAAAATCAGCTTGTCGCACATCTGGTTTCAGCTGCGGGACTGCAGGCAACTGTTTTGTAGCCGGTAGTTTTTCTCCCTCTGAAAAGATTGACATAAGCACACTGTCAGACAAGTCTATATTTTCCTCTGAGATCCCCTTCAATGTTTGAGCCCTAGTGAGCACACAGGAAGTAGAGACAGTAGTCTGTGTTGCATCTTCCTCCTTAGGAAGGGAGCAGGGGACATCTAATATTTCTAGGGATGGTGTTACCTTACCACCGGCAATATCATTACCAAGTAAAAGCGAAATACCCTTAACTGGAAGTGCAGAACAAACAGCAATGGGGAAAATACCAGAAATCAGTTCTGATTGTAAATGCACAAAGTGTACAGGCCGGGGGGCATAACCCATTTCCAGTCCTTGCAGTACAACACTGTAGCCACAAGATGACAACTCAGAAAATGGTAAGGAATCTGTTAAGATAACAGATTGGGAGGCACCAGTGTCTCGCAAAATACAAACTGGGTGTGAATCTGCAAGTTTTCCTGGTAATGAAACATATCCAGTCAGCAAAAAAGGTTCATAACACGGGTCTGGACTATAACTAAGTTCAGCCTTTCCTGGGGAATGAGAATGGCTCTTTATTAACCCCACACCTTTAGGTTTAGTCTGTGTGTTCTGTTGTTTTCGTTTCAAGGCTAAACAATTAGCAATGAGATGACCTGTGTTGTGACAATAGAAACACTCCTTGTCATTCTTTTGAGGAGTTGTTTTGGGTTGTTCAACAACTGACTTCGTAGACACATTTTTATTGAGCACAGACTGAAAGGTAGACTTATGTGTAAGCACATACTCATCAGCTAACACAGCAGCAGAAGACAGTGAGTTTACCTTTTGCTCATTCAGGTGAACAACAACACGTTCAGGTAGACAATTTTTTAACTCTTCCACTAGAACAAGTTCTCTCAGAGTATCAAAATTTGTCACCTTACTTGAAACACACCAACGGTCAAAGAGACTTCCTTTTTCTCTGGCGAACTCTACATAGGTCTGCGAAGGGCTTTTCTTAAAAGACCTAAATTTTTGTCGGTAAGCCTCAGGAACCAGCTCATAAGCTTTCAAAATTGCAGTTTTAACCACATCATATTCTAGGGTACCTGAAAGGGAAAGGGAAGCTACAACCTCTTGAGCTTTACCATGGATTTTGCACTGTAAAAGCAAAGACCAAACATCAGGTGGCCACTGTAAAGCCTGTGCTATTCGCTCAAAAACAGAGAAATAAGAATCAATCTCTCTCGAAACTCAGGTACTAAGGAAACATACTTGGTAACATCAAAGGGTCTAATAGAAGAGGGCCCACTAGAACTACTAGTAGGGCTCTCACTGGTTGTTTGAACTGGACATCTGGCCTTATACTCAAGATCTAGCTGTCGAAGCTTTATAGCTTTTTCAGCCTTAATTTCCAACCGTTTAACTTCAAGCTGATATTGCCTGAGTTGTGCTTTCTCCTCAGCCTCAATTTGCAATCTGGCGAGACGAACCTTCAGGCGAGCATCAACTTTGGACCCAACAGATCCAGAGGAAGCCGAGAGGGGATCAAACCTAGGAAGTGTGACGGGTGTCTGAATCCCACCAACCACCTTCAGGTCCCCCTCTGGTTTTAGCTCCTGAGGTCTCTCTGCAAGGTTTGAGGGGCCAGCAGATTCCATCTCTGCAGCAGACACAGCAACAGTTGGTAAATCACCTGAGCTTGGGATCTGTGAAGGCAAAGATAACAAATTCAACTCAACCAGTTTATTCACAATTAGCTCCCTTAGTTCCTTCTTTAGCAATTGCTTAGAATAGGAAATGGAAAAGTAACCTGCAATCTCAGCTAAATCAGATTTACGACAAGATGCATGGTTTTCAAGAGAAGGCTGTTCCAAGAACTGGTCAATATTAAACTGAGCCATTTCTGAACAACACGAACTTTACAGCAGTACCTTCAGGCAGCAAAGCCAAACAAATTTCCCTAAACTGTAGCCACAGGATCGTATTAAACAACTCCCGAACGAGCCCCCATTTAATGTTACGACCCGGCTCGGCCAGGGGAAAAAGGAAGTAACATTAAAGAAACCTAGATGGTAAGGTTTAACAGTTTAAAGGGTTTATTGTTTGGGTTTAACAAAAACAGAACAAAAGGTAAAAGGTAACAAGAGTCAAAATGTAGGGACTTACAACCAATGGGCACTAAACGAAACAAATCGGTTGTAAACCAAAAAACTTAACCAAACAAAACAAAGGACTTTCAGAACAGGGTATACCAAAATAAACTACAGTTTTCTAACAGAGAATTCAAAGATCCCTCACAGGGGCAAAAGTGAATGACACAAGTTGTCAAAGCTAACAAAGGTTATCAAAAGTAGTCAAAGCCAACAAGGGCTATCAAAAGTAGTCAAAGCCAACAAGGGCTATCAAAAGTAGTCAAAGCCAACAAGGGCTATCAAAGCTAACCAGATCTATCAAAGCTAACAAGAGTTATCAAAACAAGTTTACAGCAGTCAAACCTCTAACAAAGTGGCAAGCTGTCTAAACAAAGAAACAGCCGTGCATTCTTCCAGGATGTCCTTGGTTCTTAAAGGGAGGCCTCAACAATGATTGGTGGAGCCGGTATTTGATGACCCAATCACGGCAGGCGTCAGGATGTGGCACAGAACCAGCAGGGCACTCACTTCCAGTTGGAGTCAATCTGAATAGCCACTGAAAACAACAAATACAGAAAAGGCCACTGGCCGTAACATTTACATTTTACATTTTTTGGAGGGAAAAGCTTATGTTAATGTTCGTATGGACAGGAGTACAGGCTAGAACGGCTCTAACTTAAGATTTCTTTTCCATATCATTCATGTGATGACAGATGTCTCATGATTTTAATTTTTTGGCGACTGGGCTGTATTATTGATTACCGTGATTTTGCTTATAAACTCCGATTCAGCCATTAGTTTACCTTCGTGGTAGCGTTAGGTCTGCCGTGGTCCATTCAGCATTCGCCTAGCAGCTAGCTCACTTCTGATAAGTGGTCACCCCCAGACCACAACGTGAAACATGATCATGTTAAGACTAAGAATATCATTTTAAGATTAAGCCATTCACATATTATCAAAAGCATTATGCTTATATGTTTGGGTCTATAGGTAAGTGCAGAGCTATTAAGATTTTTCTCCACGTCTCTGGGTTAATGCACAGAGTAAGAGTAAGGTTAGTTGCAGAGAGAGTGATAGAGAACAGTGACAGGCAACACTCCCATTGGACTCCATTGTTACTTTTTGCTTTTTTGAGAAAGAACAGTCCATTCAGCATTTACACCCACTTTTTCTGATGAGGCAGGAGTTGGCCACACAACAATGATAATTTTAATACTAAGCCATGCACAAAGAATCAAATATATTAAAGAATAACAACTCATTAAGCTTGGATGAATGAATAAAATATTGTTTAATAAAAAATACTGAGTGAGACAACAGGATGTGTGTGTGTGTAAATGTGTGTATCTAACTGGAAAAACAAGAACAAAGTGAAGGAACAGGGAGGAATATTATAAATACATTTTTAAAAAAATCCTCCACATACATCAGGCTTCAGAGTGCATCAGGGCTGAAGGGAAGGACAACATTAATAATAAAGGTACCTGGCATAAGATAAAAATGAACAATGTGGAACAAAAAAACTGGGAACAAGCATGAATAATATCAACAAACATACGTACAGTATGTGTGAACAAGAACAACAAATGTGTAAACAGGCGTTAAGAACAGGTATCGTAACCATTTTTTTTTTTGGGGGGGGGGCTCTACTGAAACCTGTGATGGCCACAACAACGATACTGCTGGTCCAGCAAGATCTGTTGAGACAGGGGCACAAATATGTTCATTAAAGCCAGTTCATTCAGGACTGCCTAGAAAAATACTTTCTCTTGCATACATCAGACTCACACCTGTGGAGTTCCAGTATGCACTATGGCCAGTCACTGTAGGGCAGTTCCTCTCGACAACGCATACTAATATCCTCTTCATCTGAGTCCTGGACACTAAAAAGCAGATGAATCGAAATAGGGCGACAATATATTCAACAATGGACACAGCAGGTAACACTATATATAGGGCAAACCATTCACAGCATATTATAATGTCGCAAATATACTATACTTTACCACACTTATAATAGCTCTGAGCAAATTCAAAAGTGGTTGAGGAGAGAGAGGGAGGGAGGATCCTTGTTTGGTTATGAACTCTGACCTCTTACCTATTCTCAAAAGTCAGAGGGCATAGGTGGTTGAGGAAAAGTTGTCACCCGCTCTCTGATGTTCAATGGTGTCGTGGTTCATTGGTTACAACTAACATTTTGTAGATCAGTGGTCATACCATGGTTGGATGTGCAGCATTTGGATGCACCAATCGGTCCGAGACAAAGATCGATTGAAAAGATGGATGACAATGGTCAGCCGCAAAAACCTGCAAATGACCGGGACCAGCATCAACCGAAAACTATGTCATGTAAGTACTGTTCAGAGGTGACATCCCTTGCAAGCATTTTAAAGGGCATCATATTTCTAAGTGTAGAGAATTATGACTTTGCTGTTATCTGAAGTGCAATGGAAACTGATCTTACAAGCCTACCTTCAGGTACACTTTGAAGATGACCAATTCACTGCCACAAAAACCGGAGGCAAGTTGAAGTTGAGGCCAGATGCTGTGCCAACGATATTCCTTCATCGGCCTAAGCCGAAGAGGAGGAAACCCCGTTCTGGAAGGGTGCCACCAGCACCAACCCAAAGCATAACAGACCACACATACGGCAAATTAAACTTCAGTATTATACATGCAGCAACAATATTCCCCATTTAATGTAATTCAAGAATAGACTACACTCCTAATGAGACATTACATTCATATTAGTACATCCAGCTTCAGGGATTCTCTGAGGATTTGCATACAGAATGTAGATAATCTAAAAATTTCGACCAAATTAACCATTGCCAGTAGATGACTTTATACATTTTTTTGGTTTCTGATTGTGGCAGATGATTTAATTCACATTACAGTAATTTTTCGCTTTAATTTATTTTCTATAGGAGTGTAGTGTACCCTTTTATTGAAGATAACAGTAGGTGCAAATGCAAAGGCAAAATACATATAACAGCAACATTACCTTGTTATTGTTACAGAGGTTGAGGGAGAAATTGAGGTGGATTTTGAGGGCAAGAAAAGGGACATGACAGGAGACAGAGAGAGCGACCAAGAGGCTACTTTACCAGGGGCAGGTGATCCAGGGATGTGTGTGCCGAGGGCCAGTCAGTCAGGAGCCAGCAACGATGAACCAACTTTGCCAGGGCCAGGTGCTCCAGGGACCAGACTGCCAGTGTCTAATAGTGCAATTGTGGAGGACCTAATAAGGAAACTTAAAATGGAGAAGTTAATGAGAAGGAGAGCAGAGAGGGCTCTAGCACAGCAAAAAAGAATGAATTTGGCGCTAAGAAAGATGAACAATTTAGTTAATCAGAAGTTCACCCAAATGTTTAACAGAGACCAAATGACAGCCCTTGGACAGGAAAAGAAGAGAGGAGTACGGTGGGGAAAGGAGACAATTAAAAAAGCTATAAAAATAAGATTTACCGCTGGCACCACCGGTTATAAAACCCTCCAGCAAATGCAAATTCCACTGCCTAACATCCGCACGCTGCAAAGGAGGATGCAACATGTAAAGCTGGAGCCGGGAGTTTTGGGGGAAGTGTTTGAGATGCTGAGGCTGAAGGCAGGTGGCATGAGTGAAATGGAGAGAGAGTGTGTGCTTTCCTTAGATGAAATGTCCATTACTCCAGGCGTGGAGCTCCATCTGGGAACGGGGAGGCTATTTGGCAACATCACGCTGCCTGACCACCAAGGACAAGCGACGCATGCACTGGTGTTTATGCTGGCTGGAGCTACAACGCGATGGAAACAAGTCGTGGCTTACCACTACAGCGGCAATTCCACCAATGGTGCAGTTTACAGGCCCATCATAGTCAGCATTGTTGAAGCGGCAGCATCTGTAGGGCTTCATGTGCTTAACATCACCACAGACATGGGGAGCCCCAATAGAGCAATGTGGAAGTCCTTTGGGGTGACCTATGACAAACCATGGATCCAGCATCCTGTTGAGCCAAACCAGCGCCTCCATTTCATGCCTGACGTTCCTCATCTCGTCAAAAACTTGAAAAGTGCCATTATCCGTGGTCACATCATCACCATACCTCAGGATGTGGTGGAAAAGGAGCAGCTGGCGTCCAGTGAGGTCTCTGTTGCCCCTTTAAAGGATCTGGTGTCCTTCCAAGAGGGCATGGCACTTAAGCTGGCACCCAATTTGTCCAGAGGTGTCCTAGAGCCTAGCCATTTCGAAAAAATGAAGGTGAGTTCAGCAATGCATGTGTTCAGCAAATCAACAAGTGCCGCCCTGAGGTACATGGTACAGGAGGAGCGCAGACCAGAGTCCTACCTTACAACAGCATGGTTTTTGGATAAGATGGACCACTGGTTTGACCTCATGTCGTCCCGCAATGTTGTCACTGCCCTCAGTCACTTCAAGATGGAAGAGTATGAAAAGGCCATCAGCTTCCTCCGTGACTCAATCCATCTTTTTCAGGGCCTGAAGATCGGTCCCCAAGGCAGCTGGAAACCAGTCCAGACAGAACTGATGATGGCCACAACAACGATCCTGGAGATCCAGGAAGATCTGTTGAGACAGGGGCACAAATTTGTCCTAACAAGCCGGTTCACTCAGGACTGCCTAGAAAATACTTTTTCTTGCATACGTCAGAGGAACTCAGTCCCGACACCTGTGGAGTTCCACTTTGCACTACGGGCTGTCACTGTAGGGCAGTTCCTCTCGACAACGCATACTGGCAGTTACCTGGATGATGCATCAGACCACTTGGCGGACTTCCTGGACAACAAGAACAGCAACTGCAGTGCTTCTGAGGTTGTGAGAGTGGAGCAGCTGGTAGACCCATCACCACCTGACCTCACAAAGACCGAGTCTTGTGTCCTCTACCACCTGGCAGGATACGTAGCGAAGAGGGTCATCAGCTTCTCGCTCTGTGAGGAATGCCAGTGTGCACTGGTTGAAAAAGTAACCAACACAACAAGTGAGAAAGCTGTTTTACTACAGTTAAAGGAATTTAAAAGGGGTGCATTATACCGGCCATCCGATGAGCTGTTCACTCTCCTGCAGCACGTGTAGCATCTCTTCCGTTCCAAGACGAGTGATTCCCTTATGGAATCCTCCAACGTATTGGAAAAGCTGGAAAGAGAGGCCATGAGTCTGGACAGCAACCTTCCCTCATGCCATGAGCTGAAAAAAAAAATCCTTTCAACATATATCAGGCTGAGGTTAAAGATTCACTCAAAGTGCATCAGAGCTGAGAGGAAGGCAAACAGCCGTAATAAGGGGTACCTTGGCAGCAAGAGTCAGACCAAGAAGGCGATTTCCACACAGCAGACCTCCTCACCTAAGGTCATACCATCTAGGCCACTGCCGAACACCTTACTGGTTGCCATGGATGTACTCGGCCACTCCATTCCCGGCACACCGTCCGCAGTCTCCACAGCCTCCAGTCTCCTCTTATTCCAGCAGTCAGCAGTCGCCACCAGCAGCCATGGCCAGCACCAGCCGCCACCAGCTGCCAGCACCAGCAGCCGCCACCATTAACAGCAGCCGCAGCCACCAGCAGCAGCCGCCATCACCATCCTTTGCCAACATCAGCCAGCTTAAGCAGTCATCGCCTCCAGCAGCAGCCGCCTGCAGCAGCAGTGTTTGGGGAACAAATTAGTCACACTACTGTCTGAGTAATAAACATTTTAAAGCTTATTATTGGCTTATGATCATTTTTTGTGTGGAATAATTTGTATTCCTACATGCAATACAACTAAACAGCCCTTTCAAGGGTGTGATTAAACAAACCTTATTTCTACTAGCATCAGATACACAGTACTCAGCTGACTGGCTAACACCGCCAGGTTCAGCAGATACAACCTAAAAAAAACGTCCTAGTCAACCTTAATGATCCTAGTAATCTAACATCATTAACTTACTTAAAGGCATACTATGCAACATTTTTCAGTTAATTAATATGTTCCATACCGTTTTGGATGATTAAATGAGTCATTTCAGGTTGAACTAAGGTTTTCTCGGCCGCCCTGGTGGTCTGTGGGGGAAATACCGCACTTGCAATTGCAGGAGCAGTCGGCCCGCACTCACAGGCTCAGTAGTCTCGTGTGCATCGCGAGAGTCGGTCTTGGTTTACGGCAAGAACTGCTACACGCCCGCAGTGAAAGGCATGCTCATTGCTAGCGCAGTGGCGATATTTGTGCAGTTATCATGGCGGAACCAGCGAGAAAACAGCGAAAGCCCATGTTGGAGCAGGCAAGAAAGAGGAAAAGGGCTCTGGACAGAGAGAGGAGTCGTACACGGGTGAACATAGAAGGCTGGGAACATAGGGTTTCCCTCACGCTACCGCCTCGCCGATATTCCAAAAAAAAAATAATAAAAAAATAAAACTAACTCGATATGCGCGCCGCTCCGCTCAGCCGGTCAGCGGCGCAAAGTTTGTCTCCCCCCCGCTCTGCTCAGCCGCTCAGCGGTGCAAAGTTTGTCTCCCCCCCCGCTCCGCTCCGCCGGTCAGCGGTGCAAAGTTTGTCTCCCCCCCGCTCCGCTCCGCCGGTCAGCGGTGCAAAGTTTGTCTCCCCCCCGCTCCGCTCCGCCGGTCAGCGGTGCAAAGTTTGTCTCCCCCCCGCTCCGCTCCGCCGGTCAGCGGTGCAAAGTTTGTCTCCCCCCCGCTCCGCTCAGCCGGTCAGCGGTGCAAAGTTTGTCTCCCCCCCCACCCCCGCCGCTCCGCCGGTCGTCCCAAATTCCTAGGGGAAACACTGCATTGGAATGGTTTCTCTCTCTCTGTGTGCATGTTCATACTTTCACTGTGTTAGTCATTGTTTGTAATGCCGTTTTTTTCCACTTTTCGTTGCGTTCGCCTGTCTGCTAAGCTCAAAACAACCGCGCCTGGCTTGACCGAGAAACCAGAACAGCTGAGCATCTTTATGACAGCGCACTTTTACTTTCGCCCTCTGGGGGGAGCCTCGCTGGAAAATCAACCCCGGTTGCATAGTATACCTTTAATTAGGCTCGAGCAGCAAAGCGCTGCGAAGGCCTATTGTTTCTGTAATGTTTCTTATTATTAGGCCCGAGCAGCAAAGCGCTGCGAAGGCCTATTGTTTCTCTAGTTTTAATTAGGCCCGAGCAGCAAAGCGCTGCAAAGGCCTATTGTTTCTGTAATTTTAATTATTATTAGGCCCGAGCAGCAAAGTGCTGCGAAGGCCTATTGTTTTCGTAGTGTTAATTAGGCCCGAGCAGCAAAGCACTGCGAAGGCCTATTGTTTCTGTAATGTTTCTTATTATTAGGCCCGAGCAGCAAAGCGCTGCAAAGGCCTATCGTTTCTGTAATGTTAATTAGGCTCGAGCAGCAAAGCGCGGCAAAGGCCTATTGTTTCTGTAATGTTTCTTATTAGGCCCGAGCAGCAAAGCGCTGCAAAGGCCTATTGTTTCTGTACTGTTTCTTATTATTAGGCCCGAGCAGCAAAGCGCTGTGAAGGCCTATTGTTTCTGTAGTTTTAATTAGGCCCGAGCAGCAAAGCGCTGCGAAGGCCTATTGTTTCTGTAATGTTAATTAGGCCCGAGCAGCAAAGCGCGGCGAAGGCCTATTGTTTCTGTAATGTTAATTAGGCCCGAGCAGCAAAGCGCGGCGAAGGCCTATTGTTTCTGTAATGTTTCTTATTATTAGGCCCGAGCAGCAAAGCGCTGTGAAGGCCTATTGTTTCTGTAATGTTAATTAGGCCCGAGCAGCAAAGCGCGGCGAAGGCCTATTGTTTCTGTAATGTTTCTTATTATTAGGCCCGAGCAGCAAAGCGCTGTGAAGGCCTATTGTTTCTGTAATGTTAATTAGGCCCGAGCAGCAAAGCGCGGCGAAGGCCTATTGTTTCTGTAATGTTTCTTATTATTAGGCCCGAGCAGCAAAGCGCAGCGAAGGCCTATTGTTTCTGTAATGTTTCTTATTATTAGGCCCGAGCAGCAAAGCGCTGTGAAGGCCTATTGTTTCTGTAATGTTAATTAGGCCCGAGCAGCAAAGCGCGGCGAAGGCCTAATGTTTCTGTAATGTTTCTTATTATTAGGCCCGAGCAGCAAAGCGCGTCGAAGGCCTATTGTTTCTGTAATGTTTCTTATTATTAGGCCCGAGCAGCAAAGCGCTGTGAAGGCCTATTGTTTCTGTAATGTTAATTATGCCCGAACAGCAAAGCGCAGCGAAGGCCTATTGTTTCTGTAATGTTAATTAGGCCCGAGTAGCAAAGCGCTGCAAAGGCCTATCGTTTCTGTAATGTTAATTAGGCTTGAGCAGCAAAGCGCTGCAAAGGCCTATTGTTTCTGTAATGTTTCTTATTAGGCCCGAGCAGCAAAGCGCTGCAAAGGCCTATTGTTTCTGTAATGTTTCTTATTATTAGGCCCGAGCAGCAAAGCGCTGTGAAGGCCTATTGTTTCTGTAATGTTAATTAGGCCCGAGCAGCAAAGCGCTGTGAAGGCCTAATGTTTCTGTAATGTTAATTAGGCCCGAGCAGCAAAGTGCGGTGAAGGCCTATTGTTTCTGTAATGTTTCTTATTATTAGGCCCGAGCAGCAAAGCGCGGCGAAGGCCTATTGTTTCTGTAATGTTTCTTATTATTAGGCCCGAGCAGCAAAGCGCTGCAAAGGCCTATTGTTTCTGTAATGTTTCTTATTATTAGGCCCGAGCAGCAAAGCGCTGCAAAGGCCTATTGTTTCTGTAATGTTAATTAGGCCCGAGCAGCAAAGCTCGGCAAAGGCCTATTGTTTCTGTAATGTTTCTTATTATTAGGCCCGAGCAGCAAAGCGCTGTGAAGGCCTATTGTTTCTGTAATGTTAATTAGGCCCGAGCAGCAAAGCGCGGCGAAGGCCTATTGTTTCTGTAATGTTAATTAGGCCCGAGCAGCAAAGCACTGCGAAGGCCTATTGTTTCTGTAATGTTAATTAGGCCCGAGCAGCAAAGCGCTGCAAAGGCCTATCGTTTCTGTAATGTTAATTAGGCTCGAGCAGCAAAGCGCTGCAAAGGCCTATTGTTTCTGTAATGTTTCTTATTAGGCCCGAGCAGCAAAGCGCTGCAAAGGCCTATTGTTTCTGTAATGTTTCTTATTATTAGGCCCGAGCAGCAAAGCGCTGTGAAGGCCTATTGTTTCTGTAGTTTTAATTAGGCCCGAGCAGCAAAGCGCTGCGAAGGCCTATTGTTTCTGTAATGTTAATTATTATTAGGCCCGAGCAGCAAAGCGCTGCGAAGGCCTATTGTTTTCATAGTGTTAATTAGGCCCGAGCAGCAAAGCGCTGCGAAGGCCTATTGTTTCTGTACTGTTTCTTATTATTATTCTGCCACCCCAAAGATGGGGCCTTTTTGGGGGCTTTAGCATATTCAAAAACTCACCAAACTTGGTGCATGCATGAAGACCATTTAAAAATGTTATATTTGCCTCAACGGCGCCACATAGCAATTTTTAAAGGACCCTTTTCTATTCACTTACTTCATCGTAGAGACATGAGATTTGGTACAGTTGTAGAGGTCGACAAGTCCCTCAGAATTTACAATACATGTCATAGTGCAAGTATCACAGGAAGTTGGCCATTTTAGATTGAAGGTCTGATTTTGACCCTATTTTTGACGTTTACGGCATTGGTATTTGATCAAACTCCTCCTAGGGTTTCAAGTGAGCGGCTTGAAACTCGGTCAGTCTGATGATAAGGCATGGCCAATTAAAAGTTATCAAAACGGTGAGTTTTTGAGCATGCTGAAGGGGGGTTAGCAGGGGTCAAAGTTCACCTACACGCCACAAAAAATAAAACTGTTATATCTCCTACAAAGAAACACACAGAGGCACCAAACTTTCTGTGATTGATCATCATCAGGTGTCCTACAAAACCCAATGATCAAATGATGACATAATTTAGGCCACGCCCCCTGATAACAGGAAGTGTCATGTTTTGCTGTAAACGGTCACTATGTTACCCCTCGAGCTAATCAACATGTAACTGTGTCCAGAGACAGAAGACATTCTGGTATGTTGTGGATTCCAGCCCCAAGTGATTTCGATGGAGCAGGGGGGCGTGGCAAAATTACCTCAAACGCCTCTGACATACATTTGGCTGTGAATTGCACAGTTTTGGGCCGAGCTGCTTAAAACTCACTTGGATGCATCGTTATCCACCCCCCTACAGGAATCCATAACAAATTTTGGTGAGCTTGACCTAATTTCTCTATAACGCCACCTAGAATATTTTAAATGATCAGCCCCAAGCCTTGCTTTAAGCTAGAGTTACGAAAGTTGGTACACAATATACACATGTGGAATATTGCTAAAGTATTACTTTAGCAATATTCCAATTGCTAAAGTGCAACTTTTACATTATTACTTTTGGGTGTGTATCCACCAATTAACTGTCAAACTTTCATAAAAGCTGTCTTAATGCAAGAACGAAACCCTTAAACACATGAAATAATAATTAACTTTAAATTGTCAGGGTTCTCTGTGCTGCTCTACTCTAACTCTACTCCTCAGGTGTGTCTAGTTGGCTGAGGGGGCCCACACCTGCAGCTCGTTGCAGGCGGCTTCCTCTGGCTTCTTAAGCAGAGCGCTGACAGATGGAAGACGCCAGAGCCTTAACCAGTCGTGGTACGACGTGGCCTCTGTCCCAACTCTCGGAAACCAGCTTGTGAGTTTTTGCTCTTCGTTTTTTGACTAATTTTTGGATCTCTGTTTTGCTTCAGATTTTGGTGCTTGGATGCACTCACCTGTCTTGACGTCTCGTTCCGAAGAAACAGACCAGCAGAACCGCCTGCTCAGATTTTGCTCTGGCTCTCCCCTCATACTTCCTGGATGTTACCCAGCGAGGCCTGAGATCCCCTCTCCCGGTTTCTGCTGGTTCTGCATTCACTCTGGTCAATCCATCTGTCAACCGTTGCCGACGAGGCTCGCTCAGGATCCCTCGCCAGTTACATCAGCCGCCCTCAGCCACTAGCCGCCTGTCTCCAGCTGAGTAGAATCATAGAGTACTCCCGACGCTACTTCTTCCCGGTTAGGTCCGCCCAGCCCAATGGTAAGCAGCGCAACTTCTAGCACTTCTCCTGGTTCTACTTTCAGAGTTACTTACTCCCTCTTTCTTACAGACTCTCCAGCCGTGACGTTCTGACCCAGCCGATTCGCCCGTAGTTCCGTCCGTAGATCTGCCTGTTTCCAAAATAAACATCTTAAAACTGTGCATTGCCTCCCGATCGTATCTGCATGTGGGCTCGTCACCTGAAAACCATGACAGAAGAAACTAAAAAGGTTTTGTTAACTTTTTTAACATGAAGCTGGATTACCAGCTAGTAAGATACCTTTGATTAAATTGCTATACTAATGTTTAAACCAGGGGTGTAAAACATACGGCCCCCGGGCCGCATCCGGCCGCCAAACGATTTAGTCCGGCCCAGTGGCCAAATGCATTATCATTATTCAATGGCTGTATCTCCTCGCTGCATCGACCGATCTGCACCAGATTTTTTGTGAGTCGTGGGGGGAGCGCTGCCCAATGCGTTGGTGTGAATCGCCTGGTGGACGGGCGGGGAAAATGCATGACAGCTTTTGTGGTGGCTGGTGGCTGGTGGCCGGCGGCGCGAAAACCCCACGGTTGCCAATAGGCCGGAGCGGTGCTTGGCTGCGAGGGCCGATCGACGCCGCTTGCGGCTTTCATTCTCTTTATCTCTGAATAAAGAGCAGACATCTGCAGCTGGTTCAAATCCCCCTGCACACCTTTTAATGGAAAAACATAAAAGAGAGCACCTTATCCTATCTTGGCCTCCCTTCACTGGTTGCCTTTTTATCTTAGAGTTCAGTTTAAAGAACGTCTGTTTGTTTTTAAGGTTTTAAACAGCTTTGCCCACCTTACTTAAATTAGCTTCACCTTTACACCCCTGCTTGCTCATTCACATGTGCTGACCAACTGCTCATGGTCATCCACAGTTCTGAGCAGAACCTTAGAGATAACAGGGCCTTCTTTATTGGGGCCCCTAAGTTATAGAACAACTTAGCTTTGTACATTTGATAGGCCCCTCTGCTTTCCAGTTTTAAAACTGGTCTTAAAACCTATTTTTACTAATTGGTCTTCAACCTTACTGAGATTGTATTTTACTCAACGTTTCTTGTTACTTGTATTATCTGCTGTGCTGGTTGTATTATTGTTGTTGTTGTTGTTGTTGTTATTATTATTATTATTATTTTACATTGTTGAGTGTTTAGCCCAGTCATTTTATTAGATGTTATCTGATGTATTTCATATTTTTGGCCCTTTGTTTTGCCTCGTGTTAAAGTGCTCTTTAAATAATTATGACAATGATGATGATTATGATCACAAAAAACAAAAGAGACAACAGCATTTTTCACACCTCACTTAGTAGCTCAAGGAAATATTTTAGTCTAAATATTTTAGGCTATATTTCACACCAGCAGACATGAAACCGAGCACGCGCAAAGATGGAACCGAGTGCGTGGACAGTGGGTTGAGAAGAGTTTATCAGAGTTGAGCACGCGCCAGACAGGTATTGAACACGTGCGTGTGATGTTTAGACGCCGAATACCTGTCTCACTGCACCCCCGGATTGGTTCCTGCACGCTCAGGTCAAAAGGAACAAATATAACGCCATAGAAGAGTTGGTGTTCTGGGAACCCAGCTAGAACGCAATCTTAGTCTCTAGAGGGAAGAACATTTAAATATGGTTATTCAGCAGCATACATTTTGGGGTAAAAGGAGTCTAAAGTAGGACACTTAACAGGACTCACACCTTTGCTTCATAATTCAGCCTATGGGAAGGCACAAACATATCTGCTCCAAGAGGATGATGTAGAGAGACATTTCACACACAGGCGGTGTGGAGACACCCAGGACAAGCTGATGTGGTTTTAAACTGTTATGAACTCATCACAAGTGGTGAAAATGTTTCGATGGCCAAGGCACTTGGGACCAGGTGGGACACCGGAGACGACAAAGTGGTCTTGCATGGATTAGCTGAAACCCAATATCGATTGTAAATGGTTTTGGGGTTTGCTGGGGTTGCCAAAAGTAGAAAGATCAGAGAAAAACCTTCTTTGTCATGACCAGGTCCATGTGCAAAATACAAAGATCCAATTACAGAGGTCCAGACGTATGGACACAGAGACTCGTTTGTACAAGAACTCCTTTACTTCACTGATTAAAAATGCAGTTATTAAGGCTGAATAGAGAAATAAAAGAGGCACAAAATTCATGCTGACATTTAAATACAGGTGATCAATATTTAAAGGTTTAGGAGCAATTACACAACATCTCCAATATTCTTGATAGGCAGCGATTGTTAATGAAATGAAAAAGCCAATTCTAGGTTCGGACAAAACTATTATTTCATTGACATGATTAATCTGCTTGGACAAGATGTAATGTGCAAACATAAAATAATCATTTAAGGATCACTGGGGATGAACTTCCATGAACACTACAGCCTAACGTCAGATGAACTGTAGAAAAAATTATATTAATAACAAAGGATAAATTCTTCCTTCTACAGAAATTAAACTAGACGAATGAGAGCTGAGAACTGCATGCTTAATAAATGACTGAATCAGACAGTGTTAATAGTGAAATTGTGTGTATATTATCAATGACACAAATGTTAATTGTATGAAACAGGTTTAAAGTCTCAGACTATAATTAGCTAAAGCTGTATGTGTCATGGTTTTTAGGCGTTTGGCCCACATGCAGACACAGACAGAAACAGGAACAATTTTAAGTTGTTTATTTTCAGGCTCAACAAGGATAAGCACGCGCAGTATGTATCAGGCAAGGTCGGAACGTCAGAGCTGAAACGACTGCGGGAGAAAAGGGGATATATATATTAAAGAGGATCGAACCAGGGGAAAATCTCCAGAAGCTGTGCCGCTTACCGTTTGGATGGGAAGAGCTGTCTGGGGTGGATGAGTGAACAGGGACTCTGTGACCGTGACTCTCTGATAGAAGATTGTGGCTGAGTGACAGGAGGGCTGACAGATGTCATACAGCCGGAGGGACCCAAACAGCACCACTACGGTGGCAGGCAGGAGGAGCAGTTGGAAGAACAGGAGTGTATCAGACGAACCAGGTGAATCCAGGGAAGGGGTACTCACGCCCAGCTTGGTACCACCAAGAGAGTATGAGGGGAAGTGCCAGAGCAGAATCTGAGCGGCAGGGATTCAGATGACTGGTCCTCAGAGTACGGAGCCAACACAGGTGAGTAAATCCAAACATGACAAAACTGGAGAAAACAGGAGACAGGATTAGTCCAAAACCAGGTTTCCAAAAACTCACAGGTACGAAGCTCGGGAGACAGATCTGTGGCCTAGGCATACCACGACGGGGTAACACTCTGGCGTCTTCCAGCTGTCTGTGCACTCCTTTTAAGCCAGAGACGAAGGTTCCTAATGAGCCGCAGATGCGGGCCACGCCCACCCGTCAACTGCAGCCACCTGTGGTGCAGAGTTAGAGAGCATAGATCCACAGAACCCTGACAGTATAAAGCAGTTAAATAACAGGGGGAGATGTTTTTAAAGAGTAATGATGGATTACTTTACACAGGATGAGATTAAACTTTAATAGTTTTTTAAACCCATTCAAACAGGGGGTTACAAACTTCCAAGGGTAGAGTAGATAAACTGTGTGTCAAAGCCAACAGAGATCATATAAATATGCAATTAAAGGCATTAGATTTGCAGTACACTTTAGGCATAAGAAGTATCATCTGCTTTTAAGTAGAAGTCCTTTCTGTCAGGGTGCAATTCTGCCTGCTGCACCCTGAACCTTTCTAGCACCTTCCTCCTCCTGCCCTTCTCTGTCTCCCTCCACTAATCATCTACACCTGTCAGTTTCTAATCAGCACGGATTCATTCCACCTGCCAGCCTCTACATATAAACCCTCCTCAGTCAGCTCCTCACCACCGGTCCGTCTTCAATCGTCTGATGCCCTCAAGTCAGAGATAGTCCCACGTCTGGCTGAGCGTCAACTCTCCATAGTCACGCACCCAGAGATTTTCCCACGTCTGGCTTCCATAGTTTCTCCAAGCCTGCGCCTTTCAGTTGCTGATTCTCCTGCTGCTCCAGCGTTTCTGTGCTCCCGGTGAACCCTCAACTCTGCTGCTGGTTCTCCCTGCTGTGCTCCTGATTCTCCAGCTACCCCAACTGTTCCTGTGCTTAAAGTGACCTCTCTGTAGAGCTGCTGATCCTACTGCAGCCCCTGCGTTCTGTGGGCTCTCTCTCTGCTGCACTCCTGGTCCAACTGCAGCCTCTGCGCCTAAAGAACTCTCTTCACTGCGCTCAGGGTCCTTCTGCAGCCCCTGCGTACTGCAGACTCTCTCTCAGCTGCGCTCCTGGTCTTACTGCAGCCCCAGCGTCACGCAAACTCTCTCACCTGCTCTGGAGGCTACCCGGTTCCGGCAGCACACAGCACCCGCAGCACTCCAGCATCCTCCAGTCACCTCCAGTCCTCATGTGTTCCTCATCCATCTTCTCCACCCTGGTACAGACTCTGGTTCACCTCCCTCCACAACCCATCCTTCCTTCAATAAACTCTCTTAAACTAAGCTCCATGTGGTGTGTGTTCGGGTTCATTAGGACAAATCCTGACACTTTAAGTTTGATAAACAGTCAAGTTTAAACTGATTCACATAACTACTTCCTCCCTACTGCATATCAACCAATGATGACTTAGTAAAGCCATAGACATTATAAACGTAGACGCCTCATTGGGTGCAGGTTTGTACGTCAACGTCACCGCCATATTGTATGTGGCAGAAAGTAGTGAACGTCTATGTTCCCTGTGTGTATGTTTTAAGTATACAGATTGAAAGATATAGATGGAGCTTACATATACTTGTAAAAAAAAAAAATAGAGATTAATTGATTGGCAGCCAAATTGGCTTTTGATCGATGTTTTGATCGATGTGCATATATAGATTTTGAAGTATTCTAAATAAATAGGTGTGTTTAAATCAGAATCTGATCTAATTTAATAATCCCAGAGGGAATAAACTGTTTCAGTACAACCGCCATAACATAACATACATCACAAACATTTCAGGGGGAGACGATTTACTGAGGCCATGCTGCCAAGGACACTGCCTTACACGGTGCCCACAGGGCGCTGCCATTGAATCTGTGGAAAGATAGGGGCCACAATAGGAAGGGAGAGGGAAAAAACACATATTTCACACTTTATCCTAATAACAGGATACCGTTTGATATATCAAAAAACTCTGGCACGAGAAGCACAAATATGACGAGATACATATAAGCAGAAGGTTAACATTGGAGAGTGTTTGCGTGTAAGTTCATGTGTTGTTGTGGGCATCAGTTATGTGTGTCTGTTTGGGTGAAAGTGTTTATATTTCCATGAACACTCTCCAGAGGCCATTTTCCTGGATGTTATCAACCGGCCAACAGTTCAGAAGGCATCTGCAGATGTCAGCGGGGAAGAAGGGAGCAGGGGAGAGTGTTATTGATAGAGGAGGCATAATCCAAATACTTTATTTGGTATGAGGACAAGCTGCACTGACTTTCCCATCAGCTTTAAGTCATTGCTGGCTCCAAATGGCGAAATCCAATATTCCAAATTAGTTGGGCTTTTCCGCGTTTCACTTCCAGATTTTATCCCATCTCCCCTTGAGTTCCACCACCGACTTTTCACAACTTGTGATTCAGCGTTCCAGCATTCCACACCCAGCTTTTCGGCTCTGTTCCTCTAACTTCCGGGTCTGTTCGTTCATCAACTTAGTGATAGCGTCATATGCAGCCGGTAGCCTAACCAAGGCTAAATGGCTACCGACATCCACTGTATTTGCCGATACACCAAAAACTCACCAAATCCAATAAGTAGAAATCCAAGTATCATGAATCTATACGTCTCCACATCCCGGACTGACAAAGTCGAAAGACACACCGTTTTCCATCCAAGAATATAGGGTGTATCCCACGAAAAGTGTCAAATCGGGACAGGACTGGTCCTCCTTACGCTGCCTACCCGTTGAAAACATTTGATCAATTGCATTGAGAGACCAGCTTACCAGATCCATGGTTTTCACAGTTCGGGTGATGAAGAAAATGCTCAGAAAGACAATACATAGCAGCAGAAGCAGGAGAGGGTGGGAGGGGAGAAAAATGGGACCGAACTCGAAGAGACAGAACAGAAGACACACACACATACACATATATATATATATATATATATATATATATATATATATATATATATATATATATATATATATGTGTGTGTGTATGTATGTATATATATATATATATATATATATATATATATGTATGTGTGTGTGTGTGTGTGTGTGTGTGTGTGTGTGTATATATATATATGTGTGTGATATGAATATAAAAAAATCAATTGGTTAAATCTAAACATTGTGGTCTTCATTATTTCATAAAACCGTGTAATGTTTTAAGATCTGGTATAGACACAGGTTAGCAACAGATTTTTTGGGGGAGTATTAGAGATAAAATTACTAATATGAGAAAAAAGTCATAGGAGAATAAAGTAAAAAAAAAAGACAAAAGGGGTAATATTATGGGAAACACATCATATTATGACAATTAAGAGGGAACATTTCCAGAATAGTCACAGTTTGCAAAGCTATCTTAGTCCTGGAGTAATAGGGCCAGGTTACATTCTTTTAATTAAGTCAGGAGGATGACGCCAAAGGGATATGAAAATAAACTTGTAATATTACAAAAATAAAAATGTTACGAATATAAAGTATATTCTGAGATTAAAGTCCCTCTGATACTGTTTAAGTGACTGAGTCTAACTACAGAATTGCCACATTGAACATGGCGGACGCTCTGACGCATCCGCAGCATAGGCAGAAACCGTCCAATGAGCATCTACGTATATAATGTCTATGAGTAAAGCTCTTAGGCATGCAACCACTTCCTTTTTCTCAGCTGAACTTTTCAAAATAAGACAAAATATGTAGAAATGCTTTCATTTAAAGAAAATAAATTTCTGGTAATCTACAAAGTTAAAAAAGAGGGTTACTTTTTGGGTCTTTAAAAGACACATTTAATGTGTGTCATGGTCTGTTTAATGTGTTTGACCCACATGCACTTGGAGAACACTTGGAGATGAGAGCAGCTTCAGAAGTTTATTTTGAAACGTGCAGAAAACAAAGGGGATTTCCAGTTGATTGATCGAGGGGGCAGGTCCGGAAGAGAACGAGAGAGTGAACTCGGAGATCTGTGGGTGAGAGGCAGAACGTTAGAAGGTGGTTTCACACTTTCGTCTAAACGTTGTAACGGCGAGGGGGGGGCTTACCGCGGAGCGCAGGAACCTGCCGGGGGGAGTGGCGCGGAGTGACGGGCTCAGTGAATAACCTCTTGTAGATGACCGAGTGGCAGGTGGGCGGTCCGGCGGAGCAGAGAGGGATCCGAGCAGCGGTGGCGGGATAGATATGTGGGCAGCTGAAAGAACCAGAAGAGGGGAGGGGGGTCCAGTGGGAGTCCTCAGCCTGGCTTGGTACCAGTGGTACACTTTTACTAGGGATTCTGTGCAATGTTTTTGTAAATAAGGGGCCCTTGGACATTTCATGGCCTGCAGGCCAATCCTGCTGACTACCTTTAACCAGTCTGTATTACTTTGGAGTAAAAGTAAAAATCGTACATAAAATGAGGGTATCAAAAACTTAAAGGTGAGGAAAGGTAGCCTACCCAGTTCATTAGAATACATAGGTTCCAGAGTGTTTCAACCAATAGGTTGCAGACTGTCACTGTTCACCTTCCCACCCTGACTCCTACTGATTGTTTGTCCATAGTCACTGGTTCGTCTCCAGTCCTCTGAACATCATGCCTGTCCTGTTCCTGCTCGTGTCCTGGTCCTGTTCCTGTCTGTTCCCATCTGCCAGTTCCTGCATCCCTGCAACCTCCGTCTGGTAAATGACTCTGGCTTTCATCATCCACTTCTTGCTGCTTCAATAAACTCTGGAAACCAGCTCTGTGTGTGTGTGTGCTGTGTTCTGGGTTCATCCAAGACAAATCATGACGCTGCTTATATTATTACTACTACTAAAAGTGATACTGCTATTGATGTTGCTTTCATTACTACAACTATCAGTAGTACAGCCATTCATTACTCTTTTTTTCCTTGGTGTTGTTTTGTGCTATTTAAAGACTGATTAAATTCATAATCAGTTTTATTAGCATCCTTGACAAATTGAAAAACAATCTCAACATGGTCAAAAGGCCTTATATCTAAGTTAGAATTTCAGCGCTGCGTGATTCAAGGCTTAACTTTAACTGTATTTGATGTTCCTGGTATAGTGCAGAAGATAATCAGTCTGTTTTCACTTCTCGCAAAGCAACACGGCTGCTCTCTGTTGTCAAAACAATATGCTCCTGTTTTCATTACAGACAAAACCAAAAGATTTATATTTTTTTTGCACCAGGATTATGGCTTCGACAATGCTGTTTTTGTCTCCGAGTGTGCTTCTGTAAACCGGCTGTGTGTATGCTTCAGTGTGGGGTGAATGTAGCGGCAATGTTATGTGACAAAAAGCTTATAGCCTCAGTGGGAGGTGTGCTCTCCGCAAATACACATGGGCACATGTGATGAAAAGGGCTGGCTGTAGTTAGATAATGGACCATCAGCTGAACAATAGCTCCTGAACATGTGCATTGTTGTTTGTGTGTAAGTGTCTTATTATCTCAGTGTGTAGGTGGGTGTCCTTATCTTTTTTCATGCATTCCATTTTTACCATACATATTTTTGATTGTTTTGAGTAACACTGTTTGTATAATGGCATGTGTTTAACAGTGCACTGACATGTGAATGTGTCTCCCTGCGTGAGTAATTCTGGCCAATATCTGTACCCACTGTGTTTCTGCTTTGATGGGTCAGTGTGTGTGCGTGTGTGTGTGTGTGTGTGTGTCTGTGTGTGTGTGTGTATGTGTGTGTGTGTGTTACAGACAGAGGAAGAGGGGGGTAACAAAGCAGCAGAATGGGGAGTGGATGTTTTAGGGCTGAATAAGCTGGTGTAATCTTTGTGTATATGTCAGTAAACACCTTGCTGGGTTTCTGGCCACTATCTGTGAACATGCTGGGGGTGCCCACAGCAGATTAACCTGATATCAGTGTTTATGTGTGAGGATGAAACAGGAGATGTCAAACATACAAAGGAGATGGTCAGTGTGAGCAGCTGGGGGATAGTTTTGGGCAGACAGTTTGGGCTTTTTGATTTTCTGTGGAGGTGTGCTAAGCATTTAAAATGCATAATTTGAATAAAAACTGAAAACACACCTGAATGGAGTTGTATAGCAATTTCAGGGTATTAAAGGCATACTATGCAACATTTTTCAGTTAATTAATGTGTTCCATACCGTTTTGGATGATTAAATGAGTCATTTCAGGTCGAACAAATGTTTTCTTGGCCGCCCTGGTGGTCTGTGGGGGAAATATCGCACTTGCAATTGCAGGAGCCCTCGGCCCGCACACACAAGCTCAGAAGTCTCGTGCATGACCGCGAGAGTCGGTCTTGCTTAACGGCGAGAACTCCATGTGTTTTTGCCCTACCATTCACTATATGCACGTGCGAAAGCAACAAAGAACCGCGTGTTAACCTCAAATAAACATGCAAGCATATCGAGTGTTATTATTGTTATTATTATTTTTTTACGTTGGCGAGAAGCTACCGCGGCGAGGCGGCGGCGGCTGCGGCTGCGGCTTGGCGAGGCGGCGGCCACAGCTTGGCGAGGCGGCGGCGGTAGCGTCTCGCCAACATAAAATAATAATAATAATAATAATAATAGTAATAATAATAATAATAAAACTGGCGAGGCCGCGGCGGGAAGCTTGATGTTCATACCTTCACTGTGTTAGTCATTGTTTGTACTGCCGTTTTTTCCACTTTTCGTTGCGTTCGCCTGTCTGCTAAGCTCAAAACAACCGCGCCTGGCTTGATGGAGAAACCAGAACAGCTGAGCATCTTTACGACAGTGCACTTTTACTTTCGCCCTCTGGGGGGAGCCTCGCTGGAAAATCAACCCCGGTTGCATAGTATACCTTTAAGATATGATATAAAATAAATTGTGAAGTGTAAACTGCTGTCCAGGAGTGACACTGAAAAACCAGACCATGCATTTATTACTTCAAGGCTGAAACTTTGTAAATCTTTACTATGAGGAAGTCCACAAAATGCTGTTCAAATCATTCAGCTGATCCAAAACGCTGCAGCAAGAGTTCTGATGAAAATTAAAAAGAGAAATCATATTTCTCCAAATTTAGCTTCCCTTCATTGACTCCCTCTTTAATCAAGAATATATTTTAAAATTCTCCTTCTCATATAAGACCTTAATATTCCAGCTCCATGAAACGTAAGATATGATTGCCCCATATGTTCTAAACAGAGCACTTCGCTCTCAGACTGCAGGTCTGCTGGTGGTTCCTAGAGTCTCTAAAAGTAGAATGGGTGGAAGATCTTTTAGTCATCAGGCTCTTCTCCTGTGGAACCAACTCCCAGTTTTGATCTGTGAGGCAGACACCTTACTTTTAACACTAGGCTTAAAACTTATAGAGTGTCTTAGGCTATCCTGAGCTATCGCTATAGTTATGCTGATATAGGCTTAGGCTGTTGGATGGCATTAGCCTCTTAAAAGCTAAATGAATGAAAGCCTGGGGCTTTTAAGTAGGTGTGGTTCCATTTTGCTACAGGCCATTCATTTATATCAGCCTATGACATATGGGGAATTTGTGATGGCAACTGCAGTACACCTCCGGTCCAATGGGTGCCAGCAATAAGAATCTACAGGTCAAACAGACAAAGCTGCAGTCTGAGCCTCGCTGCCTCTCTCCCTTCCCTGCTCAGAATAATTAATTCCACCTGTCAGGCTGAAATCAACCCTCACTGCTCTCACCTGGTTCCACCCTTATTTATACTCACCTCAGTCTGTTAATGCTCGCCGGTCCGTAGTGTTCACTCCTGCTCAGTTCCTGCCAGTATCCAGTGTCAGCACAGTTTTTTGTTACAGTCAACCAGAAGACGTCTCTTCAACTTGGTTTTTGTTCAAGTCATTCCCTTAGACTCTGCTCAGCTCTGTTCCTCTCAAGTTCTCAACTCCGTTCTCAAGTTCCTGCAACTGCGCCACGTTCTCAAGTTCCAACAAGTTCAGTTCCACGGTCTCACGGTCTCTAGCAGTTCCTCAGTCTCAAGTTCAGTTCCACGGTCTCAAGTTCACTTCCACGGTCTCACGTTCTGCAGCAGTTCCACGGTCTCAAGTTCTGTTCCACGGTCTCAAGTTCCCGCAGCTGTTCCACGTTCTGTTCCACGTTCTCAAGTTTCCCCAGCTGCTCCGTGTTCTCAAGTTCCAACAAGTTGTTTCCACGTTTTCAAGTTCCAGCAGCGGTTCCACGGTCTCAAGCTCTCGGTTCGAATATTCTGGTCTCAAGTGCTCCACCCTGGTCTCAAGTCTTCAGCTCCGGTGTTCCGCCCTGGTCAGTCTCCCGCACTCCTCCTGTCAGCCAGGAGCCGGACCGGCCAAAGGATGAACCCGAGCACACACAGAGCTTGGTGCAGAAGCTGGCAGGATCTGCTCCGCCTCTGCTCGGGGACTTCATGGATCCCCCGCTTCCGGTTCGTCCTGCCCGGGTCGCCGTGTGGCGACGCCCTGCCTCTGCCTGTGTTTTCTGGGATCGCTCCCCGCGAGGCCCGCCCCTGATGCTGCCCAGCATTTTAAGACACCGCCTCCAGTCGTCGCTGCCAGCGTAACTGTTGCCGCTGCCCAGCATGTAGACTATGCTGCCCAGCGTTTTCTAGTCTCTGTTTTTGATTTGAATTATTTAGGCCCTGGGGTTTTGAGTTACTTAACATTCTTTGGTTTTAGAGTTTTTCAGTGTTGCTTAGATTTCTTAGAGTTTTTTAGTTTCGGTTTGTTGTTCTGCTTAGATTACTTGAGTTTCTGTTTTGCTTTGGGTTTTATTTCTTTTCAGCTCAGTTCTATTGTTCTAGGTTTGCCTTTAGTCTTTCACGTTTTGCTTCTGAATTCTAGTTTTTACCTTAGATTTTCTGTTGTTTGTGTTCTATTTTCTAGCTTTAGTTATCCAGTTTTTCATTAGTTTAGCTGCACCTGCCCTCGTCTCCCTGTTTTGCTTTGTTTTATAGTTTTTCTTTAGGTTTTGGTCCCCTCCCTAGTGTTCTGGTTGTTTCGGTTTTCTAGCTTTAGCCCCTGTAGTTCCTGTTTGGCCCAGTAGTTTTCTGTTTAGCCCTGTGGATCCCTGTCAAGTTTGTTAATTCAGGTCTTAGTTCCGTATTTGTTTTTCTAGTTTTGTTGATTTATCCCCTTAATGTCTGTGTGTCTTAGTTCCTGCGCGGTTTGGGTTCCTGCGCTGTCTGGGTTCCTGCGCTCTCTGGGTTCCTGCGCTGGATAGGTTCCAGCGCTTGTCACACAGTGGAAATTTGTTTTATTGTGATGGTGTGATTATGTAAATATGTGTGCAACATTTATTTTATCTTTTACTGCATGTTTTTATTGTTGTGGTGTTTTGATCCACTGTGAACTCTGAGGACAAATTACCTGATGATGGCCACCTGTGGAGTTGTGGGTGTGCCTGGAAGCAGCCTATCAGCTGTTTCACAGACTTGCCAAGGGAAGCTGGCAGAAAATTTAAAGGGTGAAGAACTCGCTACTGCAGGAACAGGGGAGAAGCAGGCCATAACAGCCAGGTGTGGTGGGAGGAGAGACTAAGTGACCTCCAAGTACAAGCAGACTGATCGGCATGACGTGGACAATCTCTGCAGCCGGAACAGAGTGCAGTGGAAAACAAAGCGTTGGATTGGCAGCGGGGCAGAGGTAAAACTCTGCCCACATCCGTGAGTAAACGTTTTCCACTGACATCTGCAGGGTTTTGCCACATCAGAAGGGCCACAGCAAAGATCAGTCGGCACAACAAACAACGCTTCTGGCCAGCGTGTGTTTGTGTTTGCAGAAGTCCAGTGGCGAGTGCGAGGTGCTTGGAGGCGGACCACAGCAAGGACGCGGTGCAACTGGACTAATCCCGAGACGGCTGCGGTGTGGAGCTAAGAACTGACTTCCTTTGTGGACTCTGCTGCTGTGACAATTATCCTGGACTGGAAGCCTCCCGTTTTAGTGTTTTACTGATTTTTAGATTATGTAAAGAAAACATTTTACTGTGTTTTTTCAGCTTTTTAAGAGACCGGTTTTATGAGAAATAAAAACCCTCCACTTCAACCTGATCTGTTCTCTGTCCCCTGGGTTCTGACTCGCTAGCTCCCTCTAATTGTGAAAGGACCTATTGTAACACTGACCTGTCCAACTTGGTGTTGACACGCTTTTAAAGGTCCCTGCGCTCTAAAAGG
Organism: Fundulus heteroclitus; assembly: GCF_011125445.2. Classification (NCBI taxonomy): domain Eukaryota; kingdom Metazoa; phylum Chordata; class Actinopteri; order Cyprinodontiformes; family Fundulidae; genus Fundulus; species Fundulus heteroclitus. The sequence continues at coordinate 318,943 of NW_023396689.1, read as the reverse complement.
TCCCTGCGCTCTTAAAAGGTCCCTGCACTCTTAAAGTGTCCCTGCGCTCCTAAAAGGTCCCTGCGTTTTGAAAGATCCCTGCGCTCTTAAAGGGTCCCTGTGCTCTTAAAAGGTCCCTGCGTTTTGAAAGGTCCCTGCACACTTTTAGGCCCCTGTGCTTTCCAAGGTCCTTACGTTTCACTTGTCCTGTTTCCTTATCTTAGTTTTGCCCAGTTAGGTTAGTCTAGTCCTCTCTAGCCCTCCGTGGTTTTCATTTTGCTTATTTTCCCCAGGTGTCGCTGTTCTGTTCCTCTGTCTCCTAGTGTTCAGTTTTCGTGTCTTCCGGCGTGTTAGGACGCCCTCTGACCCCTGTAGATCTCGTGTTCCTGGCGTGTTAGGACGCCCTCTGACTCCTGTAAATTTCGTGTTCCCGGCATGTTGGGACACCCTCTGATTCCTAGTGTTTAAATTTCGTGTTCCCGGCGTGTTAAGACGCCCTCTGACTTCTAGTGCTTAGATTTCGTGTTCCCGGCATGTTAGGACACTCTCTGGTTCCTGGTATTTTAGAAATTCCCTTCAAGCCCCGGCAATTTCTTCCCTTGCGCCCCGGCGTTTCCCTCACGCCCTGCCCATCTTTTCTCTAACGCCCGGGCATTTTCCTCACGCCCCAGGGATCCTTCTTCCCTAGCGCCCCGGCGTTTCCCTCACGCCCTGGCGATCTTTCCCTAGCGCCCCGGCGTTTCCCTCACGGCCTGCCGATCTTTTCTCTAGCGTCCCGGCGGTTCCCTCACGCCCGGCGAACTTCTCCCTTGTGCCCCGGCGGTTCCCTCACGCCCTGCCGATCTCGTCCCCTGGGCCCCAGCGTTTCCCTCACGCTCCGGCGGTGTTTTCCCTTGGCGTTTCCATACGCCCGTTCCTTCCCTTGGCGTTTCCATACGCCCGGTCTCTTCCCCTGGCGTTTCCACACGCCCGTTCCTTCCCTTGGCGTTTCCATACACCCGGTCTTTCCCCTGGCGTTTCCATACGCCCGTTCCTTCCCTTGCCGTTTCCGTACGCCCGTTCCTTCCCCTTGGCGTTTCTGCACGCCCGTTCTTTCCCCCGGCGTTTCTGTACGTTAGTTGTGCCCCAGCGTTTCCTTACGCTGTTGAGCCCTAACGTATCAGTCCACCTGTCCTTCCCCCTGGCGTTTCCACACGCCTGTTCCTTCCTCTGGCGTTTCCATACGCCCGTTCTTTCCCCCGGCATTTCTGTACGTTAGTTGTGCCCCAGCGTTTCCTTACGCTGTTGAGCCCTAACGTATCAGTCCGCCTGTCCTTCCCCCTGGCGTTTCCGTACGCCCGTTCCTTGCTCTGGCGTTTCCGTAAGCCCGTTCCTTGCTCTGGCGTTTCCGTACGCCCGTTCCTTCCCCTTGGCGTTTCCGTACGCCTGTTCCTTCCCCTTTGGCGTTTCCGTACGCCCGGTCTTTTCCCTTGGCGTTCCCGTACGCCCGTTCCTTCCCTTGGCGTTTCCGTACGCCCGGTCTTTCCCCTTGGCGTTTCCGTACGCCTGTTCTTTCATCCGGCGTTTGTGTACGCTAGTTGAGCCCTAGCGTATCAGTTGGCCCGTTCCTTCCCTCTGATGCTGTCGTTGGCCCGTCCTTTCCCTTTTGGCGCTGTCGTGCGCCCGTCCTTTCCCTTTGGCGCTGTCGTGCGCCCGTCCTTTCCCTTTGGCGCTGTCGTGCACCTGTTCCTTCCCTTTGGCGCTGTTGTGCGTCCGTTCCTTCCCTTTGGCGCTGTCGTGCGCCCGTTCCTACCCTTTGGCGCTGTTGTGCGCCCGTTCTTTCCCCTGGCGCTGTCGGGCGTCTGTTTCCTTTTCTAGCGTGTGCCTGATTTGGTTCCTCCGTGTCCCCGGCTTCTGGGTTCCCCAGTGTACTCTAGGCCTTGGTTCCTCGTGTTCTCTAGCCCTTGGTCCTCCGTGTTCTCTAGCCCTTTGGTTCCTCGAGTTTTCAGCCTTAGATTCCCCATGTCCTCTAGCCTCCGGTTCCCCGTGTTCGCTGGCTCTTTGGTCCCCAGTGTTCAGCCTGATTCTTGCCCACCTTCCTGGGCCCCCTCCGCCCACCCAGTGTGGGAGGTTCTGGGCCGTCCGGTGTCCGGCCTTGTGTGTGTGGGGTCTCACGTTTTCCAGCAGTTCCACAGTCTCACGTTCTGCAGCAGTTCCACGGTCTCAAGTTCTGTTCCACGGTCTCAAGTTCCCGCAGCTGTTCCACGTTCTGTTCCACGTTCTCAAGTTTCCCCAGCTGCTCCGTGTTCTCAAGTTCCAACAAGTTGTTTCCACGTTTTCAAGTTCCAGCAGCGGTTCCACGGTCTCAAGCTCTCGGTTCGAATATTCTGGTCTCAAGTGCTCCACCCTGGTCTCAAGTCTTCAGCTCCGGTGTTCCGCCCTGGTCAGTCTCCCGCACTCCTCCTGTCAGCCAGCTTCTGCACCCTTCATCTCCGTCCATAAAGACTCTGGTTCCTCTCGTCATTAACCCTCCATTCTGTACAATAAACTCACTTCAAGAACTAGCTCTGTGTGTGCGTGCTGTGTCCGGGTTCATCCAAAGACAAATCATGACAATAATGAATATATATATATATATATATATATATATATATATATATATATATATATATATATATATATATCTGTGTGTGCGTGCTGTGTCCGGGTTCATCCAAAGACAAATCATGACAATAATGAATATATATATATATATATATATATATATATATATATATATATATATATATATTGTATATATATATATATATATATATATATTGTATATATATATATATATATTAGGGCTGGGCAAGTTAACGCGTTAATTTCGCGTTAATTCATTAGACTATTAACGGCGATATTTATTTTATCGCGCATTAACGCATGTTGCTCACATGCTTTCAGTCAGTGTCAGTCAGCACGCGCGCTGACTGCAGCGCGCTGTCACGGCAGCACTCTCCCGCTCCCCCTCCCCTCTCGTACATGGCTCAGCGGCGCCAGCCAATCAGCACGCAGGCTCAGCCTGGCCCGCCCACTCAGCTCTAACACAAACTTCAGCGCCATCTGACAAACTTAAACAGCTGAGAGAGACCGCAGCAGCGAAAAAACATGAACAGAGGAAGTAGCACCGTTTGGCTTTATTTTAATACCGTAAATGAAATCAAGCTGTATGTTTTGTAAAAAGCCGGTTCATTTCAGTGGAAACACAACAAATTTATCTAAGCACGTGAAAAAACATGAAAACGTCGAGCCCCAGAAACGGAGAGAGGAGACGAAGCTTCTGTCATTGCCCCGACAGACCCACAGACGTCTCTGACTGAGGCGTTTCAGTCCTCCATGGAACATCCAGGTAGATCAGTGGATGGATGGATGGATGGATGGATGGATGGATGTTACTGGAGCCCACACATAACATGTAATTAAGACCTTAAAGGAACCCAGTACATATATTAAAGAGTGTTATTTAAGATAAGATAACATTAGCTAATCCTTTTTTTATCCCACGACGGGGAAATTTATAGGATTAAAGCAACAGGCAGGTGCACACAACACAGACAAAATTTCATAAGGATTGAAATATATAAGAGGTGGATTAGCAAAAAAACACTGAACATAACATTGTTGTTATTATTATTATTTAATTGTAATAATAAAATAAAAACCACAAAACCCAAAAGGTCAACAGTTTCATGATACATCAAGCTTAGGGACTGGCTAATATACAGCAGGTCAAAAAAGGCCATATTTTGGCTGCAGTGCTTGCTGTTCTCTTATGAAGAAAAGATCAACTAGTGCACTAAATTCAATAGATGGGTTGAAAATATCTAGTATAAAATAAGTGCTACAAATGTTACAACACTTTTGTTCATATGGCAGCAGAACATTAAAATAAAAGTGCTCTTTACACTACTTTTGAATTCATTCTTGGAGTTTGTAAATACAATGCGATTAATCGCGATTAAATATTTTAATCGTTGCCCAGCCCTAATATATATATATATATCCATCCATCCATTTTCCGAACCGCTTTATCCCTCATGGGGTCGCGGGGGGTGCTGGTGCCTGTCTCCAGCATTCACTGGGCGAGAGGCGGGGTACACCCTGGACAGGTCGCCAGTCTGTCGCAGGGCAACACAGAGACAAACAGGACAAACAACCATTCACGCACACACTCACATCTAAGGACAATTTGGAGAAGCCAATTAACCTAACAGTCATGTTTTTGGTCTGTGGGAGGAAGCCGGAGTACCCGGAGAGAACCCACGCATGCACAGGGAGAACATGCAAACTTCATGCAGAAAGACCCAGGGGTGTACTCGAACCCAGGACCTTCTTGCTGCAAGGCAACAGCTCTACCCCCTGCGCCACTGTGCAGCATATATATATATATATATATATATATATATATATATATATATATATATATATATATAATGAATATAAATGTCAGTTGGTTAAATCTAAACATTGTGGTCACTGGTCTTCATTATTTCATAAAATCGTGTCACATGTGAATCTTTAAAATTCTGGTCTAGTCACAGAGTAGGAACAGTTGTTTTGGGGAAGTATTAAAGACAAAGTTACTAGTATGAGGGGAAAAAAGTCTTAGGACAATAAAGTACCAAAAAAAAAGGCAACAGTGATAATATTATGAGAAAACCCTCATATTATGAGAATTAAGGGGGGAAATTTCCAGAATAGTCACAGTTTGCAGAACTATTTCAGTCCTGGAGTAATACGGCGAGGTTAGATTCTTGTAATGTTCTGTTCTCGTTTATGGTTATTATTTGGTTAGTGTTATTTTCCTGCCTCCTGGGTTATTTGTGTTCTAGGTTATTGAGTCCTGTTTAGCCGGTTCATTATTTTGTTCATGTCTCAACTTTCATTATTTTGTTATGTTTTCTGTATTAGTTCTGCGCGTTGTTTTCATTATTGTCCTTAGAGTCTGGTCCTGTCAGTTCTGTATTGCTTCCACCTTTGGTTAATTAGTTTCAATTCCGCTCACCTGTTTATCCGTCCATTAAAGCCTCACTCCCTCCTCAGCTAGTTGTCGGGTCGTTACCTATTATTCCATGTGTGCATTCCCTGTTTCGTGGTTCCCTCCTGGTAAGAGCTCCCAGCATCCTGATCCCGTTTTGTAACCTGTTCTGTGTTTTTCTGCCCAGTTATGTTTACTTGTCAAGTGTCGCCTGGATGTCTGCCTTCCCCTTTTTTTTGGATCCTGTCTGTTTGCCCGTTTGATTCCATCTCCTCACCATCCCTCAAATAAATCACCGTTAAAAGCATTAGTAGTGTGTTGCTTGAATACCGGATTCATCTCCCTCCAAGATCATGACAGAACGACCCGACCAAGAAATCATGAATCCTTCGCCAACACACTCTCTCCGCTCAGGGAGAGCTATGCTCTGTGAGGCCGGTTTAGCGCTCAGCATGCCGGCTTACGCGGAACACTCACCAGAAGCCTCTGTTCTGTCTTCCTCCGAGCGTTTCCATCCAGACCCGGCTCTGTTCGTGGATTTCGACGCAGAAGTGATGTGGGAGATCCGCCCAGACCTTTTCCCATATCCGGCTCTGTTCCTCGCTCTGAACGAGCAGCTGCGGGGGTCGCCGCAGTCTCGTTTGGCCCCATCCTTTCGGGAGGACTCAGCCTCCCGGTCTGGCTGTCGGAGGAGGAAGCGCCCGTCTGCCTGCCACTCTCCCACCAGTCACAACCAGCGGATTGATGATCAGGCCCAGGCATTGTCCGCTGCTGAGCCACAGCCCACGTTCCCCGCTGCTTCCTCTCCCACTTCCTGCCCAGTGGACCGGACTCCCGTGTTCCCCAGAGCTGAGCAGCCCACTGCGCCTCCTGGTGGCGTCCGTGACGCCGAGTATCTGACACTGGAGAATAAGATAAGGACATTTGCCCCCATAATTAAACATCTTAGGGAGGCTCTTCTTTGCCATTTTTCAGAGGAGCTGGAGGTTAAATTAAAGGAGGTAGAGGGGCACTATAGATTGGCCCTCCAGGCTTTCTATAGTCAACCTGCCCCTGTCCCCGAGGGGGTCCTGGAGGGTCCGCCTCTGCCCAAGTCTCCAGAGGGGGCCCTGGAGAGTCCGCCTCTGCCCAAGTCTCCAGAGGGGGCCCTGGAGGGTTCGCCTCTGCCAAAATCTCCAGAGGGGGCCCTGGAGGGTCCGCCTCTGCCCAAGTCTCCAGAGGGGGCCCTGGAGAGTCCGCCTCTGCCCAAGTCTCCAGAGGGGGCCCTGGAGGGTCCGCCTCTGCCTAAATCTCCAGAGGGGGCCCTGGAGGGTCCGCCTCTGCCTAAATCTCCAGAGGGGGCTCTGGAGGGTCCGCCTCTGCCCAAGTCTCCAGAGGGAGCCCTGGAGAGTCCGCCTCTGCCGAGGAACAAGTTGACCCAGGAGGGTCCGCAGCCGTCCGGCTACGAGGAGGGAGATTTGGAGGGTCCGCCTCCGCTCGAGTCCCGTGAGGGGGTCCTGGAGGACCCGCCCTCAATCTCAGCCCCAGTGCCTGCTCCCCGCAGCTCAAAGACTCAGTGTCCAGTGCCTGCTCCCCGCAGCTCAAAGACTCAGTGTCCAGTGCCTGCTCCCCGCAGCTCAAAGACTCAGTGTCCAGTGTCAGCTCCTCACAGCGTTACAGCACTGGCAGCCTGTAGCCAGGCCACATCCACAGCAGCCTATAGCCAGGCCACATCCACAGCAGCCTGTAGCCAGGCCACATCTACAGCAGCCTGTAGCCAGGCCACATCCACAGCAGCCTGTAGCCAGACCACATCCACCGTAGCCTGTAGTCCGGCGCCTCCCGTAGCCAGTAGCCAGGCGCCGCCGCCTGAGAGCTTTAGCCAGACGCCGCCTGAGAGCTTTAGCCAGACGCCGCTTGAGAGCTTTAGCCAGACGCCGCCTGCAGCCAGGCCCCGTCCGTAGCCTGTAGTCAGGCCCCGCCCGAAGCCTGTAGTCAGGCCCGCCCGAAGCCTGTGGTCAGGCCCTGCCCGAAGGAGCTCCCAGCATCCTGATCCTGTTTTGTAACCTGTTCTGTGTTTTTCTGCCCAGTTATGTTTACCTGTCAAGTGTCGCCTGGATGTCTGCCTTCCCCCTTTTTTTGGATCCTGTCTGTTTGCCCGTTTGATTCCCTCTCCTCACCATCCCTCAAATAAATCACCATTAAAAGCATTACTAGTGTGTTAGTTGAATACCGGATTCATCTCCCTCCAAGATCATGACAATTCTTTTAATTATTTTTATTCTTTACGAGTATAAAGTCCGGCGAATGAAGCCAAAGGGATACGAAAATAAACTTGTAATATTGCAAAAATAAAAATATTACGAATATAAAGTATGTTCTGAGATTAAACTCCCTCTAATACTGTTTAAGTGACTCAAACTAACTGCAGATTTGTCACATTTAACATGGCGGATGCTCTGACGCATTCGCAGCATAGACAGAACCCGCCCAACGAGGCGTCTATGTATATGATGTCTATGGCTCCACAGAACAAGATGGAGATTGCACAACTGGTTTTGCTGAATGCCTTGAGATGACATTTCTAATCGGTGCTACAAAAATAAACTGAAGTAGAAAGAAAATTAATTACTTGCTGCTCTTCTGGCTTTTCAGCAGAAGGTGTGATTTATTCCCTTATATCTGTTATATCTATGCCTGCAAATTGGTCATCTTTAAATCCACTTTTAACAATGAGGAAAACATTCTCTGCTTGCTTAACCTGATGACTGTAGAGTATTCTAAACAAATACCCTTTACACTTAGACATGGATCAACAGAACACAAATGTAACGCTTTCTGGGGGAGGACAACCCAAACAGGGACAGAGAGCCCGACCCCAAGGCCCTCAGAAAAGCAAAGCACCCTGTATGTATTCTTTTGACCATTCAAACAAATAAACATGTGTTGATGGTTTAGAAAGCATAGCCTATAGGCTTTCTTTTAAATACCAGCAAAACAATCATAGTAAAAATAAAGTAATGAAAGAAAAGAAAAATGATCTGACTCTGTCTAGCTTCTAATAATTAAATCCAAATTCGAATGTAAAAGTCCACACAGCCCAGATTACAAGCAGTAGTTATTTAATAAATACAGCTCAAGACAAACAAAATTATTTATGAAAATCTAGATGCACCCTAAGAGTCCTTGATATGTACAAAATATATTAAGAATTAAGAAGCTCTCTTTTCATTATGTGATGAGGCAGACACCAGCTAAGAATGCAGATAAATACACATAACATGCAAACACAACACAATATGATCATTACTTTAAAAAAAAAAAACAATAACAACAACTGTTGTACTGACCAACATCACTTCCTGAGGGGCTTGAGTATGTAGATAGCAGCCAATGGGCTCATTTTCAAATCAAAAAGATTGCAAGCTATAATACTGTGCGATCATCGCTCCTTTAAGCCAGGCCAATAACAACCCTAATGACTCATTGTTACAGAGGAGTGGACCAGTTTCGGTCCAATCTGATGGCTTAATGGCTTAAACGACCGCCCATTACTAAGGGGTGGACCTGTTTCTGTTCAATCTGCATGTTATCTAAGCCATTACAAGGCATTTGTTGGGCAGTAGTATAAAGTTTGTTACTCCACATTACCCCAGACTTTTTGAATTGAGAAAGCTTCCTGGAGAGGAAGAGAAATGTCTTCAATTACGAAAAACAAGTCCAGTGGTTTTGTTTTTAACTTTTTTTTGGAATGACCATGACCTGGATGACTGAGAATCTTCACCAGCAACTGTGCAATAAATGTAACCTCTTGTAATGTTTTTCTTCAGGTGAACCTGGTATTCAGCCAGACACACAGTTAACGTTCAGAAGGGTTATCAAAGGTTTTAATGAAAGGGTGAATACTGGAGGACAGGCAAACAGAAACAGACTTACTACTGAGTCCTGGGGTCCGTTCTTCGTACGTGGCTAACTCAGTTAGCCAGATTTGATTGTTGACAATTTGGCATGATCTTGGATCGTTTGGTTTTTTGAAAGACATCCTGCACTTGTTGTCATAGCAACATGTGCACCAGCTTAAACCTGCTTGAGAGCAGGCTTATTTCATGTAAACAGGATTAGATCACGGCTTTATAAGCGGAGGAGATGGCAAGTCTGTCGCATCCTTGTCCATTTTTACGACAGAAAACTGTTGCAGAAGGTGCAAAAATAATTTCAGAGCTTTTCAAATTAATTGCATATTGCGCAATAGACAGGATCCTTTAGCGCAGCGCAACAGTGTAATTGTAGATAGATTTTTCTTGGTGGATGTTATAAACAGACAAGCACATAATATAACAGTGGCTTTTAAAGAGGAAAAAGTGGTATTAGAGCCATAAATAGAAAATATTTAAGTTATTTGTATGATGGTTTGCTTTTTATTTTTATCATATTCAGATTTCAGATCATATGAAGATTTGTTCAGGCCATTTTATTGTGAAGTTTAGTTTAGTTTACTTTGAAAGGCTTGCTTCCTTATCGAGCCATATATTGTATTAGAAAAAAAACTATAAACGGATTATCTAGACAACCAACAATACAGTTTTTGGCCATGTAAGCTGTGTATGACATGGAAAAGGAAAAACTTAATTTTTTAGAGATAAATAATTTCTTGTTAAAATTCCCAGTTTGCACGCGTCCTTTACTTCCAGTGTCTAAGGAATGACACCGATATTAGATCTGTTGCCATAACAAGTGGCTTTTTAAAATAAAGTATAAAAATTAAAGGCTACCATTTTGTAGAATATTCTTGTATTTCACTTTTACTTGTCCCCATGTTCTAGTCGGTTCCGTGGAGGCTCTGACATAAAAGAACAAAGTAAATATGAAATTATTAAAAAGCAAAAATACATACTGTAGAAAGTGATAGAAACTTCTAACATGGACAGCACTTGTGCATGTAATTTGTCTGCTGCTTTTTGCCAGCCCTCTCTCCTGGCTTTAGCAGACTTTGAGGTGTTCCCTGTCGTTTTAATTAATGACTCAAATTCGGCATAACCTTTCATTAAAAGCTTTTGGGAGAAAAACTGTGGGCCTTCTTTGGCCATGCTGAACAGCCAATAGCAGCATTGCTGATCATTGTTTCTACTATCAATACATTTCCCCTTTTAAAGTGACGTATGAACGCGCAGTTATCTCAGATAACTCAATCCAGCCATTCTAACCCAAAACAACCAGTGTTGTATAAAGTACTGAAATCTCGGAGTCAAGTAAAAGTATAGGTACCTCTCCAAAATATGACTTTGGTAAAAGTCCAAGTCACTGACTGAAATGTTACTTGAGTTAAAGTCTTAAAGTATCTGAAATGTCTTGTACTTAAGTATGAAAATTACTGTAAAAATAATAATGTACTCAAGTAATGTAATAAAAAGTATAAGTAAAAAGTAAAACAAAGCAAATGCAGTTTGAATGACATTTTTTCGATTTTGGTAAACTTTGAAAGTCAAATTCACTTGAAATAATATAAACAGCCAAGTGCAGGAGAAATTTAGACCAAATTTAGACAGAAAATACAACCTTTTTGTGAGCTTTCAGTTTTCCTTCTTCAAGTAAGGTCAGTACTATGCACTTTAAAATTGTACACAACCAAGTGCAGGCAAAATTTAGACCAGGGGGTGTATACTAAGAACATGGTTAATTGATAAACCAGGTCCAGCCAACCTACAGGAAATGGTAAACCTGCTAATAGATACACCTGCAGGTTATCATTTAGTTAGTTAGTAAAATTAGGACTCTCTGCTATTAGATGCTTTACCTATACCACAAGGTTAATTTAACCTGATTTACCACTGAACCAGCTTCATATCCTGTTAGTGGTGATGAACAAGACCAGGCAAGTCCCGACTTTGTCGCAGTCAATCAGTAGGTGGGGTCAAAACAATTGCGTACATGAGTCTCTCTCTCTCTCTTTTTGTAACAAGTAACTAAACCAAACATTAAAAAAGGATTGGAGTAAAAGTATGCAATTAAGTTCAGAAATATAGTGAAGTAAAAGTAAAAGTTATCAAAAAATGTTATACTCGAGAAAAGTATAAAGTACTCCAAAATATACTTAAGTACAGTAGTGAAGTATTTTTACTTCATTACTATACAACACTGTAAACAACAGGTGTGTTCGAAGAACCCAGTTAGCCGGATCATGATTAGCCGGATGAAATCATCTTGGATGTGTCATTTCATCTCGGATGTTTTAAGCAACGTACGAAGAACGGGGCCCAGGTTGAAACCGGCAGAATTGCAATATACAGAGTCCGGGGAAAACAGGCAGGGTAGCAGCAAGCAGAGTCCAGGGGTAACAGGCAGGATTGCAGCAAGCAAAGCCCGAGGGGGAAACAGGCAGGATAGCAGTGTGCAGAGTCCTGGAGAAACAGGCAGGTTAGAGCTGTGATATGCAGATACTGGCCGAGGAGCGATCAATGATAGAGATGACTTGGCAGAACCGGGTATAAACAGACAAGTGAACAGGTAATACTGGTAAAGGGTGATTGCAGGTGGGGAGGAGCTGAGCAGGTGTGCTGAGTGAGTGAGCTGATGGCTGGGGCAGAGCTTGGCAGACTGAGGAAAACTCCAGAAACGTCCAACAACAGAAACAGGGCAAAGTCCAGAACGTTACATCTCTACAGTATAGTTTTTGTTTGTCTGTATATTACAAATAAGTCCGGTACTGATTTGTAAAGCCTGCATGTAACATCTGCATATCTGCATATGTACATGTGTATACACATATATCTGATACAGTTGTAACTTTTTCAAATGCTTTGAATCTTCTTTTTGTCTGAAACAATTGAGGAGAGATGAGTGGCTGAGATCTCACGAGAGCTGTGCGTAAGTAAAAATGGTAGCATAATGATAACAATCCAATCTACTCAGTTAAAAGCAAGCCGATGAATTACGTTGAAACATTGTAATGTTTAAATTTTAACAATTGTGTCACATTTCCCAATAAAACACACTGAACAAGGAGACCTTAAATGGCCCTGACAGCTACTTGGATGAGATAGTTTTGATAGCATGTAATGGGTAAGCCGAAATGTTCCACAATCCTGAACATACTATTGTCAAAACGCTCTTGTTAAAGCTCAACTAGCGCTGCTTCCACTATTTCAACAAAGAGAAGTTAAGTTGATGTCATGGAATCCATAGACAAGAAGCCAACTAGTCTGGATGCCCGCCTTGCCTTGGTAGAAGTCCTACAAAATAAATTTTAAGCGCTGAGGGAGTTGCTGGAATACAGCCAGGAACAACTAGCTTCCCTCACTGGCGAGAACCAGACGTTGGGGGAAGACATCAAGAAGCTCACCGATGGGATGATTCAGCTATCCGATGACAATAAGAATAGGGAGACCCTTCTGGATATTCAGGCTCGTAGTATGACAGATAACCTTTTCTTTGCCAGTATCCCGGAGCAACAAGATGAGGATGCTGAAAAAACAATCTGTGAATTATTCTGGCAACAGCTGAAACTTCCAGCTGATGAGGTATGAAACATCACCTTCCATCCCATTCACCGTCTCAGAGGTAAGAAGACAGATAAAACCCGGCCACTGCCCATTGTGGCTAAATGTGAGCAAGGCAAAGATTATGTGTTTCGTACAAACTATCAACCCATATCCGTTATTAACGTAGACATTAAAATAATCTGTAAAGCTCTTGCAAAGCGATTAGATAAGATCACTTCTCTCACTATACTCCCTGATCATACTGGTTTTATAAAAGGAAGGCAGTCATACATACACACACACATTAGTTAATTTAATTAAGATTATTCCTTTAGTAAAAACATACAATCCAATATTTTGTCTTCAGATGCAGTATAAAGGTTTGATAGAGTTAACTGGAAATTTTTGTTTTGTATTTTAATTTTTTTTAGTAAATTGGTTAAACATTTTATACAGTTCCCCAAAAACATGTGTCAGGACAAATAACCAAACATCTTCCAGGTTTTGTCTCCAGAGGGGCACCAGGCAAGGATGCCCACTTTCCCCCCATTGTCTATTTTTATTGAGCCACTAGCAGGAACAATTAGACAAACTAATCATATTAAAGGTAAAAAATCCATGAAAATATAGCATAAAATTAGTCTTTATGTGGATAATGTAGTATTTTATCTGCAGCAGTGGAACACCCCTCTCTCTCAAGTAATGAAATTACTAGAATATTTTCAAGAGTTTCAGATTATTCTATATATTGGTCAAAATCTACTGTACTGCCAATAAACTGCTCTTTACAGAACTTGTCAATGTGTCTGAGATAGAAAATTACACCTTCCCGTTCAGTGTGCCTTCCAGGTAACTTGGACGATAGCACCATAGGGAAAAAAATCTGTTGCCTTATGTTTTGCTAAGAAAAAAACATAAGGTCATCAACTGGAAAAGTACATCATCAACACATCAAGCACATCATCAATTGGAAAAGCACATACATTTTCAGTATCAATCAGTATAGGGAACTTTTGGGCTCCCTTGATTGGCTCCATCACCCAGTGGGAGCGTGGGTCTGTTGGATGTGTCCTGTTGGGTATTTTGGCATATTTGGGGAGTGCCTGGGTCTTGGGAGTCCAGAGTTGCCCGGAGTCGGGTGTAGGGTGGGTCTGGCGCTGGGGTCTGTAGCTCCCTCTCGGGAGGGGTTTGGGGGCCTCGCCGCTTGTCTCCAGCCTTTGACCCCACTGACTTTGGTGGTGCCTCTCTTTTCGGATTAGCTTTTTTGTAGAACAGGGGTGCCTATTGGAGCCAGCGGGGGAGCTGGGTTCCTGGGAGGGCATGTTGCTCCCAAGTAATTTCTCCCCTTTCCCCATTCCTCCCTCTGCCTGCTCTATCATGCTGCCACACGTGTAGGACTTTGAAGAGTGGGGACATGGCTGGGGAGCGGGTAGGATTTCCCTGCCCTCCTTTCTTGTGACACCTTGGCCCCAATTTATTGTACAACTTAGACACTTTCATTTCTAACATTCTCACAACACACATATGTAGGTCATGAATTAGGAAGCAAGGTCTCATTGTGTGGGCCTCACCCCTGAAGGCTTTCTCTACCCCAATTTGCATTTACGTAGACATTGAGGGATTTGGCTGGGGTGTATGGGGGTGGGCTGGGCCGGGTGACTTCCTTCTGGTCTTCCCACTTTTAATTGAGGCAGGGTCGGGGTCTTGTTCACATTCCTGTTCTCCGATTGCCATCTGGAGTTTTAGGACTGGAGGAGGAGCTGGTGACCCGGTTGGAATCTTGGCAGGTCATCTGGGGCTGGTGCTTCTGCTCTCCCCCTGAATATGGTGGTAGGATTTAAGTAGGGAGGATAGGGTGTGGAGGAGGCAGCGCCTCCGGGTTCGTGGGGTGAGGTCTGGCCCTTGGCTGGCCTGTTCAGTTAATTTTGGCCCCCTCTCTGGGTGGATGGGCCTGGGGGTTGCCTGGGCTGGGATTGGGGTGGGGGGTTAGGGCCGGAGTATGGACTAGGTAGGTCAGGTTGTGGGAACTGTTGGGTTTGGATTGTTGCACCCCCCCCCCCCCCCCATACTGATGCTTGGGTTCACATCCAGGGTCTGTGAGCTGGATGTCCCTTTGGGGTGCTGGTATCTGGATCTGGGAGTATATGATGTCTGTGGTGAGTGTGCATGTGTTTCCTTTTTTTATGGGTAACAGTGTATGCATGCGGGGGCACTAGGGTGGGGACGTGTGAATATGACTGTTTACCTGGTTTTCTGTTTGTCCTTTTGTCAGGCTGGGTTTGAGACTTCCCAATCTCCAGGGAAATCTCAGGCCTCCACTGAGTGTGGAGCCCATACCCCTGTCCGGCTCCTCTCTCTTGGCAGGCGCCTTGACCCGCTGTTGTGTTGGTGGTCCTCGGTGACCTGAGCTGGGTGCTTGGGTGAGTTCTGGCTGACTCCTGGTGACTGCTTTGCAGGGCCTGAGCCTCGTGACTCTGTCAGGGCCCTGCCAAAGGTGGGTTGCCCCTGGGCCTTGGGTCTATGGGCCCATGGCTGGATCCACTCTGGCGTAGCTGGCTGCCGGTGGAGCGCACAGGTTTGTTGCCGCAGCTCCCAGGGGCTTCGGCACTGTGGCTGTTGCGGGTTTCCTGGGGCTCTTCTCTGCTCTTCCCCAGAGTGGGGAGGCAGCCATCCCTGTGTTGGTGCCTCCTGCGTACCTTTGCTCTGTGGGTCCTTTCGGGCGTCTAGGTTTCAGGTTTCCCTTGTGTCTACCTTCCCATTGTACGATTTCTTGTCCTTTTTGGGCCAATTCTTCAGTCGGGCCAGGTTTCAACTTCATTGTGCGTCCTGTGCTGTAGTATACAGGGGGTAAGATAAGATAATATAGTCTTTATTGATCTCACAATGGAGAAATTCACTTGTCACATCGGCTCATACAAGAAGGTGCAGCGTAGGGAAGGTGCATTCAGTTATATACAGTGAATCTTCATATATACAATGGATCAAAAAGAATACCAAAAAAAAAATACAAAAAAGGAAATAGGACTGGGCATATGATGTCTCATTTACATTCTTAGTGGTCTATATATATATATATATATATATATATATATATATATATATATATATATATATATAAACATATCTATATACTTAAATATATACATATATCGATGCGCCAACATACATGCGTACCTACGCGTATATATGTGCATATACATAGTACACATGTATGTATGTATGTATGTACAAATGTATACAGACTTATGTTCAGGTGTTGATAGCAGCAGAAGTCACTACATGAGGATTATTGCACAGGTTGTAGGACAGTGTATTAATTACATTATTGCACATTAGTTATTGCACATTACTTATTACACAGGTCAGATTTTACAATGCTGCAATTACAGTGCAGCTTTGTAAAATCTGATAGCAGCAGGAATGAATGACCTGCGGTAGCGCTACTTTTTACAGACAGGATGTATAAGTCTTGCACTAAAGGAGCTGCTCAGCTCCTCTACAGTCTGGTGCAGGGGGTGGAAGGTGTTGTCCATGATGGATGTGAGCTTGGACAACACCCTCCTCTCAGCTACTTCCTCCACAGAGTCCAGGGAGCAGCCCAGGACAGAAGTGGCCTTCCTCACCAGCTTGTTCAGCCTCTTTCTGTCCCACTCTGTGCTGCCAGGAGCCCCGCAGACGACAGTGTAGAGGAGGGCTGAGGCCACCACAGAGTCATAGAAAGTTTTTAGCAGAGGCCGGCTCACTCCAAAGGACCTCAGCCTCCTGAGGAGGTGGAGCCGGCTCTGGCCCTTCTTATACCGTTCGTCTGTGTTGTGAGTCCAGTCCAGCTTATTGTTGACGTGAACACCCAGGTATTTGAAACTCTCCACAGTTTCTATGTCCTGCCCCTGGATGTTCACAGGTGAGTGAGGTGGGGGTCTTCTCCTGAAGTCGATCACCATCTCCTTGGTCTTACTGGTGTTTAAGCACAGATGGTTTTTCTCACACCAGTCCACAAAGTCCATGATGACCGACCGGTACTCCAGCTCGTTCCCTTCAGACACACAGCCCACAATGGCCGAGTCATCAGAGAACTTCTGAAGGTGGCAGCTGTTCGTGTTGTAGGTGAAGTCTGAGGTGTAGAGGGTTAAGAGAAACGGAGACAGAACGGTGCCCTGGAGGGCCCCGGTGCTGCAGAGTGCCACCTCTCACTGACAGCCGTGCAGCCGCACGTACTGAGGGCGGTCAGTGAGGTAGTCCATGGTCAGTGAGGTAGTCCATGGTCCAGTCAGCCAGATGTTTGTCCACCCCAGCGCCCTCCAGCTTCCCCCTCAGCAGCATCGGTCTGATGGTGTTGAAAGCGCTGGAATAGTCAAAGAACATGACTCTCACAGCGCTCCCAGTGGTCTCCAGGTGGGTGAGCGCCCGCTGCAGCAGGTAGATGATGACATCCTCTACTCAACAAGGGGCGATTAGCCTCCCATGACCACCTCACCATCAGGAATTGAGCGGTCGGATGAAAATCAAACATGCTTGCAATTCAGCGAGCCCTCATGAAGCGAGCGCATCCTGCTGTTGAAGCAGAGCTACAAGCGTGTACGAGCTGATTTCTACCAACCTCGCGCACTGCGCTTGTGCAAACAAGGGAATTGTTCTTCTTCTTCGTGTGGGAGGAGTGTGAGTGAAGGACTGGAAAAGAGAGACCATGAGAAAATCTGTTTGAGTGGTATTTCTTATTTTTTTCTATCTTTTTTCACTGGGTGTATGTAAATATTTTGTATACAGATGTGTTTGTTCAATTCAATTCAATTTTATTTATATAGCGCCAATTCATGAAACATGTCATCTCGAGGCACTTTACAAAGTCAGAATCAGTCAGATTATACAGATTGGTCAAAAATTTCCTGTATAAGGGAACCAGTTGATTGCTTCAAAGTCCCGACAAGCAGCATTCACTCCTGAAGAAGTGTAGAGCTACAGAGAGAGTTGTCTGCATTGTCCATGGCTTTGCAGCAATCCCTCATACTGAGCAAGCATGAAGTGACAGTGGAAAGAGAAAACACTCATTAGCGGGAAGGAAAAACCTCCAGCAGAACCGGGCTCAGTATGAACGGTCATCTGCCTCGACCGACTGGGGGTTACAGAAGACAGAGCAGAGACACAACAAGAGAGACGAAAAAGCACAGAAGCACACATTGATCCAGTAATCTGTTCTACATTAGATGGTAATAGCGGGTGATCTGTCTTCCTTGGATGATGTCACAGTTAACACAACGTCAGACAAGGTGTGCCTACTATGAAGATAAAAGAGAGAGAGCAAAAAGTTAAAAGCTGAAATGACAACAGTCATTTCAATGTAATGCAATGCAAAACTGGAGAGCAGTGGACTGGAGAACAGTAGAAATCAGTAGAGTGAGAAAAATAGGCCCTGATGTCCTCCTGTAGCCTAAGCCTATAGCAGCACAACCATAGAGATAGCTCAGGGTAACATGAGCCACTCTGACTAGAAGCTTTGTCAAAAAGGAAAGTTTTAAGATTAGTCTTGAAAATAGACGGGGTGTCTGCCTCACGGACCAAAACTGGAAGTTGGTTCCACAGGAGAGGAGCCTGATACCTAAAGGATCTGCCTCCCATTCTACTTTTAGAGACTCTAGGAACCACCAGCAGACCTGCAGTCTGAGAGCGAACTACTCTGTTAGGAACATATGGGGTAATTAGAGCTCTGATATATGATGGAGCTTGATTATTAAGGGCTTTATATGTTAGAAGAAGAATTTTAAATTCTATTCTTGATATAACAAGAAGCCAATGAAGGGAAGCTAAAATTGGAGAAATATGATGTTGCTTTGGTTTATTACATTATCAAATGTCCCTCGGTTTCTTAGCGACAGGTTTCTGGTTAAAAATCTGTTGCGCCACGGAAAGTTGGTTTCCCCCATGAAAAAGATCTTGTCGGGGTGTACATCACCTTTACTGAAGCATGTGGTCTCCCATCGGAAACAACTCTTCATGATTCTCAACAATCGCGATGAAGAGCTCAACCTGCGCTTCCGTGTGAGTGGACGCCTTTTATTACATCTTGTTCGCCACCTCATCCAACATGAAGTTCTTTGGTTGTGGCCAGGACGGACATTTGAGAAAATCATGCCCAAACGGAGTTGGGTTGGCTCCGCGAGGTGTGGTGGAGAAGCAGCCTGCAGCTGCCGGTGAGGAGGTGGGTGTGTCAGGCGAGGCTGGAGAGCCTGCCGCAGCAGGGGAGTCTGCCGCTGCGGGGAACTCCAGTGTAGCCATGGAGAGACCTGTGGTGTCAGGCTCTGTCACTGTAGACCAGCACGGGAGTATGGTGGAGGAGCAAGGAGTGGATAAAACATCTGATCCGCACAATGGTGGTTGTGTGGTGAGTGAGGGGAGCACAGTGGTGTGTGGTGGTGAGGTGGATTGTGGAGTGAATAGTGAGAAGGGGAGAAATCAGGGTGAAACGGAGCAGGATGGTGTGTGTGCAGAGCAGGAGGGGTGAAACTGGTTGTGAGGTGAGTGGTTTGTGTGGAGATCAGGGAGGGAAATGTGAGGTGCTGGCAGATAGAGGGGAGGTGAATGTGGAGGAGCCTGTGGTGGCTTCTGTGGAGGAGAAAGTTGAGGGGGAGCAAGTGATCGAGCCGGAGGCTCCTACGCAACTTAAAAAGTGTAGTAACAGATCAAAAACTGATGTAAAGCACAAATCATAAAAATCTAATAAAAATCCATACAGATCACAATTAAATAATTAAATGTGTTCTATTAAATATAAGGTCTCTCCCTCCAAAGACATTGTTAGTTAATGAAATTATTTCTGATAATCAGATTGATTTAGTTTGTCTCACAGAAACCTGGCTACAAGAGGACTACGTTAGTATAAATGAGTCAACTCCCTCCAGTTATTCAAATTTCCACATTCCCAGATCTGTGGGAAGAGTAGGAGGAGTGGCAACTATCTTTCAGTCTGATTTATTAATTAGTCCCAGGCCAATTAATAATTACAGTTCTTTTGAACATTTAACCCTCAGCTTCCCTCATCCAAACTGCAAAGCAATAAAACATCTTCTGTTTGTTGTTTTGTATCATCCACCAGGCCCTTACACTCAGTTTTTGGATCAGTTGTCAGATTTCTTATCTGATTTGGTGTTAAATACTGACAACGTTATTTCAATCTGAAAAACTCACAGAGAAAGAAATGGCAATTAGAAGGATTTTATTGACACAATATTTTAAGTCTTTGGCGCTCAGACCTCAGCAGGAACATTAATGCTGAATTATACTTTAATATGCATAAGTAGATGTATGAGAACAGGGATGTCCCCCCCAGGTTTGAAACTGGTGGTGGAGTGGAGATAGAAGAAGTTTGTTCAGTCCATATGGTGATCTGTTTAAGATAGATGTCCAACTTGATAAACACAGGTTTGCATGAACTGTCCATGATGAGCAAGCATGAAGCGACTGTGGAGAGGAAAAACTCCCCTTTGGGAAGAAACCTCTGGCAGAACCGGGCCCAACATGGTGGTCTTCTGCCGGACCAACAACGAGGTGATAGGGAGTGCTGAAGACTGAAGAGAGAAAACACTCTGATGGGTTGAGGATGGAGGAACGTCTTGGAAGCAAGATGAACTCAGCTACGATGGTGGAGAAGGGGTTGGGGGTGGGTTGAATCGGACATCTGATTCGAAATCCGACATGCAATCCGTTTGCGCTTGCTGGTTAGCAGCTGAGATTTGGATTTGAAGTTGCTTTTAAGATGAGCGCGGGATGCTGATTGGCTTCAAGGAGGTGCGGTTCGTAGCTGATTGGCTCACATCAGAGGCGGATCGGACTCTGATTGAATGGAGGCAGACGATGAGTTTCTTCAATTGAACTTGCGCTTCAGCTTCATTTCAATCTGAAAAACTCACAGAGAAAGAAATGGCAATTAGAAGGATTTTATTGACACAATATTTTAAGTCTTTGGCGCTCAGGCCTCGGCAGGAACATTAATGCTGAATTATACTTTAATACGCATAAGTAGATGTATGAGAACAAGGATGTTCCCCCAAAAATGCCGAGGTCAGAGCGTCTATATGCTCAGAAGGCAGTGTGACGGGATAGTGATTTGAATGGGAGATGATTAGGTGAATGAAATGAAAGAAATGAACAAGGAGAAGTGAGCAGAGATGCTTTCTTGCGGAAGATGTGTTGCGTATGCTTTCTTGCGGAAGATGTCTTGCTTATGCTTTCTTGCGGAAGATGTCTTGCTTATGCTTTCTTGCGGAAGATGTCTTGCTTATGCTTTCTTGCAGAAGATGTCTTGCTTATGCTTTCTTGCGGAAGATGTCTTGCAGATGATGCACATAGAGAAATGAGTGATCATGACAAGATGCAACACAGGTGACAGGATGCATGACAGGATGCATAACAGAATGCTTGACGCATGCATGAGAGAACACATGACAAGACGCAGGACCAGATGCGACAAGACGCACGAGAGAGTGCATTACAGGATACATAAAGAATGCATGACAGAAGCATGAAAGGATACATAACAGAATGAGTGACAGGATGTGACAGGATAAACTGACAATATGAGTTGCAATATGAATGAAAGTATACATGTGATGAATGATGATATGAAAGAAGCATGAAAGATCAACTATACGATAGGAGAGTTACGGACTGTGATGATCATGAATAATAAACTCAATTTGAAAGAGTGAAACATGAAGGGTCTGGCGAGACATGTGAAAAGTTTCAATCCACCACCAGTATTTGCAGTTAGATTACCTTAAAGCTGAGAGGGCATTGAGCAGCTAAAATGAATGAATGCTCAGAACGATGTGTGAGGTATGATGATGATGACCATGGCCCATTGTTTGAGTGATCAGGAATCTGTGAAACAATTATAAAGAACCCCCCCAAACCCTACGGATGACAGCATCTGTACATTTTTAAACACATCCACGACAGAAAGGCATTATAGAAATATATTTCGATCCAGGCGAGAAGCAGACCAGACGGTCAGAACGGCAGCTCTCAACCAGAGTATCCTGTTCAAGAAGGAAAGAACAAATTTAGTGAACTCGAGCTGCCTGAAAATAAAGCGTGACTCTGGCAATGATGCATTTGTGAGATTGAGGTGACGAGCAAGGAGGGCAGCTGACGGTTGGAAATAACTGATATGGAATGAGACTGATATCTTGTGAATTCGAGAGCTGAACTGCAGGCAGGAAGCCATGCTGGAACCAAGTTGAGATCAATGCCTAGAACTCAATTTGCAGGCCGACAGGTTTAATTTGAGAAAGGACAAACTGAGAATAGTGAAAGGAAGATCTATGAGAGGAAGTGACCACAAGATGAATGAATGAAGAGGATGAAGATGGTAACATGTCTTAAGACATAATTTATCAAATAATGTTTGCTTAACTCATGAAAGCATAAACTGCTGAATGCATACTAAATGCTGTCATGAACGGATTAAGCTATTTATCTCATTCCATGATGTTTGAAATGAAAACACTTTAGATTCTTCACTACATTCTGATAAAACCGATTATCTTCATTACTTATTAGCTTAATTAGCCTCACCAGTCTGCAGACAGGATCCGTAATTGAAAACTAATGTTATGCAATAACGCCATGATAAATAATTGATCTCGGGTTGAATTCTGAACTGTGGTATGGGGAAGGTAACAGGAATTCTGTCCTGCTGCAACATGAGACCCTCAAGGCTTGGACGGCCTTTCTTCCCACCGGGGGTCCTGCTGAGAACCCTCCTTACAAATAAAAACCTTCCTCCCACAGACAAAGAGCTCTCTTTTCTTCAGCTCACTCCTGCAGACTTCTTTAGCAGCTCTCTCAGAGCAGACAAAGAAGGCCAAACCATGAGGCCTGATCGGCCCTGGCCAACACACAAGCCAGCAGCTGAGGGAAGGTGCCTGGCCAGCCACGCTTGATCCAGGGTCTGCTAGACTCGACTGCCTGCTTCAGCATCTGGAGAGGCTCTCATCGCCTGGGGAACATGTCCAGGCAAATGCAGAGCCAGTTGCTGTCCTAACCTCACAACCGGTAGCAGGAGCAAAGATCCTGCATGCGAAACAGCTCTGTGTATTTCTTCTCAGCCTGTACCGAGGAGCGAAACCAGATGGAGCAGAAAGCTGTGGAATTCTGAGGGAAAACCCTGCTCAAATTGGACCGCAACCAGTTCAGAGAACGTGCTCACACCAGGCCTCCGACCCGACCACATGGCAGCAGAGCCATTATTTCAACAAAAAATGTTCTGTTTAACTTGGGTCCCGCATTGTGAATAGATTGAAATACATGGCAAATGTCTCAACTCCATTCCATGTTCTTGGAATCAGACCCTCAGTGAACAAGGATTCACAGAGTTATCCTGATCATAATCAACCACCCTTGTTTGTCCTTTGTTTTGTTTGCAAATAGTTCCTTAGCTTAGCCTCTTTCTATCTTCATTTTGCCCAGTAGCCCAATCAAGTCTCACCAACCTAGCAGAGAGGATTCACCAATCGAACATTGTGCTAATTCAGGCAAACAGAATCACGTAGTGATGCTCTCCGGATGTTCATTTTTACCTGTTACTAAATTCTTGAATCCGAAAAGAAGCTGTTACTCCTTTACCCTGTGTGTGCAGGTTCTACTGTCAAAAGACAGCCAATGCTCGAACTCATCCCCCTCAACCATTGTCTCGATATCAGCCCAAAAGCCAATCATCACCAGACAATACCCAACAGACAGAGAGTTATTTATAAAACATTAAATAACTTTAAACACTGTATGATTGCACAACACTATCAACCAAACAGCACCCACAGTGATGCTCTCAGGAAGTTCATCTTAAAATAAAATTGTCAATTGTCAATCCCTTAAATACATGAGCAATTGCTGTTAAAAGATCGCCAATACTTAAATCATCCCCCACAGCCATCCCGACGTCTGCTCCCCTGCTGACATTCATCAGACAATACATACAACAAGAACATTAAGTAACTTTAACATGTATAATTTCACAACACCTGAAGTAATTGATTAGCAAAACATTAAACTGACCGATGAAAGACAAGAGTGACAAAGTGGCGTGGTCAGCATGAATAAGAGATCTGAACCAGTACAGACTGTTCCGAACGGACGCCAAATTGCACCAGAGTTGCAGCGGTTTTAATAACAATTGGTATAAATCGCTGGATTTAAAATGCACTTCTGAAATAAAATGGGTTACGTAACAACTCAATCCTACTGTCCGGTTAAACTGAACGTGAATGACATTGAAGGTACTTAATGCGGAAGGATTGCCAATAGTAAGTCTTTGAATGACAAAATCAGAGATTTAAAATGCTGAGACATTTGCTAATACAGCCTGCAGGTTGATGATAAAGGGGAGATGTGGAGAACGTTACCATATCAAAGATAGTAAGAGAACACAGAAAAGGGAAAAACAAAAGAAAAGAGGAGAATGATAAGGTTAACATTTCACCTACAAACTTAATTAACACTTAAAATCGAAGCATACTATGGACAAGAAATGACTGTAGAAAATATGAACAATGAGTTATATTAGAATGACAAAATTATAAAATAAGAGAAGATATATGGAGTCCATCACGAACCATACTGCAACCAGTAGGTGGCAGTAATGCTACTACAAGCCTATTGCCAACCGCCAAAACCAGAAGAAGAAAACAAAAACAAACATTAGAATGGATGGGATACTTCTGCCTAAATAGACGGACAGTTCAGAAGCATGATGAGCGAAATGCATGTAATATGAATGAAAACATGAGTGGATACATGTTACCTTGAGCTGCTAGGGGCGGGCATGAGAGGAGATCCGGCTGAAAGTTGCGCAGGACGATACGGGAGGATGGCCTCTCAGCACTATGAAGCGGAGCCGGAGCTGAGTCAGAGTTGGGACGGCGTCTTCGTCGCTTGGCGCAAACCGGGATTTTGCTAAGTTCATTGCTCCAGGAATCGTAGCTGATGGAAAACAGAGGTTGGGTGACGGAATGAGACGCCACAGCTGAAGAAGGCCAGCTGATAGAGTGAATACAGGTCAGTTCTGGTTAAGATATGCTGGAGCGAATACAGAGATCGGAGAGGATGGATGCGCGGCTAGATGGCGTTCCTATGAGCAGCAGGATTTGAGGATAAGTTGTTATCGTCTTGAATCGGACATCTGATTCGAAATCCGACATGCAATCTGTTTGCGCTGGCTGGTTAGCAGGTTGAGACGTGGATTTGAAGTTGCTTTTAAGATGAGCGCAGGATGCTGATTGGCTTCATGGAGGTGCGGTTCGTAGCTGATTGGCTCACATCAGAGGCGGATCGGACTCTGATTGAATGGAGGCAGGCGATGAGTTTCTTCAATTGAACTTGCGCTTCGGCTTCATTATAGTGGGTGATTTTAACATTCATGTTGACACAGAATGTGATAACCTTAGTGTAGCCTTTAAAACTATCCTAGATTCAATTTGATAGGGTTAAGTTTAATAACCTCTTTATCCTGGAAAGAAAACCAAACACAAACGCAAGTTTTTACTCTTCACAAGGACAGACGAACCAAGAGCATGAGACCTGTTCTTTCACAAGCTTGAGTTTGACTGCCCCGGACTGCCTCTGTCCCCTTGTCTTTATTGTCACACGTCACATGGGGTCAGGAGGATTTAATCAGTCTTCAGTTTACAACATGGGGGTTGGAAAACAAAGAAGGGAGCAAGTTTCATTGCGGGTGATAATCAAATCACCAGCTTCATGCAAAGTTGGATAAAGGAGACATTCCTTATCTGGGAAAACCATTTGCTCTCCCTTATCTAAGGTTAAAAACAACAGAACCTTCCTGAAAGCAAACTCTTAAAACAAATCAAATGCCTGTAGCTTGATAAAAATAAAATGATTACATTTACATTTTTCTAACACAATTGGTTTTGCTTAAAATGTGCATAAACCGACGCACTCTCGGCTCCATACTTTAGACCTTGTGCTGACATATGGCATTGATTGTGAAGAATTAACAGTATTCTCTCACAACCCTGTCCTGTCTAATCATTTTTAATAACATTTGAGTTTAATCTAACTGAGTTTTCCACCCCCAAAAGAGGGTTCCATTATAGTATATTTTTATCGGATAATGCTGTATCAAAAATATCCTCAGTATTGCAGAAATGCCCTGTAGATGGCAGCAATGCTGTTTCTTCCCATTCACAAATTAATACCTTTGCTAACAGTGTGACTTCCTCATTGCGTTGTGCATTAAACAATGTAGCTCCCTTGAAAAAGAAGGTGATTATTCACAGGAGGCTGGCTCCTTGGTTTAATTCAGAGCTGCGTTCCTTGAAGCACAATGTTAGGAAATTGGAGAGAAAATGGCGCTCTACACACCAAGAGGAATCCTACTTAATCTGGAGGGACAGTCTATTGTTGTATAACAAGAGCCTTCACAGAGTTAGAGCAGCATATTTTTCATCATTAATTGAAGAGAATAAAAATTATCTAGATTTCTCTTTAGTACAGTTGCCAAACTTACCCAGAGCCACAGCTCTGTTGATCCATCCATTCCCTTAGCTCTTAGCAGTAATGATTTTATGGGATTCTTCATAAATAAAATTGATTCCATTAAAAATAAAATAATTGGCATCCTCCCAAACATGATTACCTCGTCCTCAGTAAGTGAGGCAGCGTTGGAGGAATCTTTAGAACCTGCGCAGTGTCTGAACTGTTTAGAAGCAGTAGAGCTTTCTGAGCTATCTAAAATTTTAGCTTCATCT
Organism: Fundulus heteroclitus; assembly: GCF_011125445.2. Taxonomy (NCBI): domain Eukaryota; kingdom Metazoa; phylum Chordata; class Actinopteri; order Cyprinodontiformes; family Fundulidae; genus Fundulus; species Fundulus heteroclitus. Next base: position 292,751 of record NW_023396689.1, on the reverse strand, counting down.
AAACCTTCTACCTGTATGTTAGACCCAATCCCAACCAAGTTGTTTAAGGAGATATTCCCTCTTATCAGTGGTCCTATTTTAGACATGATTAATCTATCCTTAGTAAATGGATATGTACCACAGGTTTTTAAAGTAGCTGTTATTAAACCTTTACTTAAGAAACCTTCTCTTGATCAAGATGAGTTAGTAAACTACAGACCTATATCTAATCTTCTTTTCTTATCTAAAATTCTTGAGAAAGTAGTTGCTAATCAACTTTGTGAACATTTACAAAGTAATGACCTACTTGAGGAGTTTCAGTCAGGCTTCAGAGCTCATCATAGCACTGAAACAGCTCTGGTGAAGATCACTAATGATATTCTCATGGCCTCAGATAATGGACTTGTGTCTGTACTTGTCCTGTTAGATCTCAGTGCAGCATTTGATACAGTTGATCACAATATTCTCCTACAAAGACTTGAGCATACTGTAGGGATTAAGGGGAAAGCATTAGGCTGGTTTAAATCCTATCTGTCGGACAGATTCCAGTTTGTTCATGTTAATAATAAATCTTCCTCAAACTCTAGGGTCACCTGTGGAGTACCACAGGGTTCAGTCCTTGGACCAATTCTCTTTACTATATATATGCTTCCGATCTGCAAAATTATCAGACAGCATGGGATTAATTTCCACTGTTATGCTGATGACACTCAGCTATATTTATCCATAAATCCTGATGAATCCAATCAATTACTTCGACTGCAGTCATGTCTTGATGATATCAAAAGCTGGATGACTTTGAATTTCCTGCATCTAAATTCTTTGGGCCAGAGTCCTCAAAAAATAAACTTCTTAACCAATCACTTAATCTGGGTGGCATTAACTTGGCCTCTGTTTATAAAGTAAAAAATCTTGGTGTTATTTTTGACCAGGACATGTCAGTTAAATCCCATATTAAACAGGTTTCCAGAGTTTCCTTTTTTCACCTCCGGAATATCGCCAAAATTAGAAACATTTTGTCCAGGAGTGATGCTGAAAAACTAGTCCATGCATTTCTTACATCAAGGCTGGACTATTGTAATTCTTTGCTATTAGGAAGTCCACAAAATGCAGTTTAAAGCCTTCAGCTGATCCAAAATGCTGCAGCAAGAGTTCTGATGAAAATCAACAAGCGGGATCATATTTCTCCAATTTTAGCTTCCCTTCATTGGCTTCCTGTTAAATCAAGAATATAATTTAAAATTCTTATTCTAACGTATAAAGCCCTTAATAATCAAGCTCCATCATATATCAGAGCTCTGATTACCCCGTATGTTCCTAACAGAGCACTTCGCTCTCAGACTCTCTAAAAGTAGAATGGGAGGCAGATCCTTTAGCTATCAGGCTCCTCTCCTGTGGAACCAACTCCCAGTTTTGGTCCATTAGGCAGACACCCTGTCTACCTTTAAGACTAATCTTAAAACTTTCCTTTTTGACAAAGCTTATAACTAGAGTGGCTCATGTTACCCTGAGGTACTTCTGTGTTATGCTGCTATAGGCTTAGGCTACTGGAGGACATCAGGATCTAATTTTCTCACTCTATAGAGTTCTACTGTTCTTCAATTATGCATTGTGTGTAGTCATTTCTCCTTTAACTTTCTGTTCTCTTTTTTTATCTTCATAGTAGGTACACCTGGTCTGATGTTCTGTTAACTGTGACATCATCCAGAGAAGACAGATCACCCGCTATTACCATCTAATGTAGAACAGATTACTAGATCAATGTGTGCTTCTGTGCTTTTTTGTCTCTCTTGTTGTGTCTCTGCTCTGTCTTCTGTAACCCCCAGTCGGTCGAGGCAGATGACCGTTCATACTGAGCCCGGTTCTGCTGGAGGTTTTCCTTCCCGTTAATGGGGAGTTTTTCTTCCCACTGTCGCTTCAATGCTAGCTCAGTATGACATGACATAATCAACGCTTTATTTTTACAAGAAACAGACAGTGATCTTAATAATGAAGCAGACTGGCACAGAGAATGGAAGAGTTCTGGGGTGGGCCTCCTCTTTTCCACAGCCTCCACCCCAAACTATTTTAATGTACAAAATATGTCCAGGTGTTTCGACCACTTTAGGCAGGAAGACGGTAACCTGACTCAAGCCAGACGCATGTCGCTCCGCCTAGCTCCACTGAAGCTAGGCGGAGCGAAACACATCTGGCGGAGTCAGGTTAGGAAGACGGGGTAACATAATAAAATAGTCTTATAGATGGAAATTAAATTAAAGGTTTATTTATAAAGTTTCTTTGAACAAAAAGAGACAACATCCAACATGTTGCTTACCAAAATTAAAACAAACAATCAGGATTTATATAAAACAGTTTCTAAACAAAACAAACACAATTGGAAAACACAAACAATGAGTGGCACTCAGCCCAACTCCTTCAGGCAAAAACCCTACAACACAGAAAATATCTAAGTCAGAACTTGGCTAAATCAACAGCTGGCAAACTCCGACGTTCAATATTCAAATAGTAAACAACAACTAAAGTCACATGGAAGTTTCAAGCTGCACGTGAGGAACAAACAGTGTTAACTGTTCCTAATGCGGCTCCCCCTTGGATGTGTCTGTGAGAGAGTCTTTTAAAGGTGGTGGAAGGGCTGGATTGGTCCATTGCTTGAGGAGCTGTTCCAATCAGGAGTCCAGCATGCTGGAGGCGAGGCCAACGTCCATTTGGCCAACCCCAGACACGAACTGCCAGTTTAGCATTAGTATGGAGTCCAGTCTGCACCACTGGGAGCAGACACTTACAGCCGTAACACCAGGGAAGGTGTCTTTTTGTAAAAGCTAAGTTTGACCATTTTAACATGTTTTTATGTTTATATTTATGTTTATTCAATTCAATTCAATTCAATTTTATTTATATAGTGCCAAATCATGAAACATGTCATCTCAAGGCACTTTACAAAGTCAAGTTCAATCATATTATACAGATTGGGTCAGATTATACAGATTGGTCAAAAATGTCCTATATAAGGAAACCAGTTGATTGCATCAAAGTCCCGACAAGCAGCATTCACTCCTGGGGAAGCGTAGAGCCACAGGAAGAGTCATCTGCATTGTACATGGCTTTGCTGCAATCCCTCATACTGAGCAAGCATGAAGCGACAGTGGGAAGAAAAAACACCCATTAACGGGAAGGAAAAACCTCCGGCAGAACCGGGCTCAGTATGCTCCTAATGTCGGTGCAGAGAGGAAGCGTTTTTTTAGAGAAAATTGGTGAAAGGTTGGGAGATTGCGAGTCTCAAGATTATGTTTTTTAGGTGGGGATTTTAACTGTATAGAGAATGAGTTTTTGGACTGCAATCACAAAGAGTCTCACCCAGCCTCCTAACAAGCCCTGCGGCAGCTGGTCTCGTCCCACAGCCTGGTGGAGGTATGGAGGAGGATGCACACAGGCTCCAGACAGTACACATGGTCCCACATTAAAGAAGACCGAATCTCTTTAGCTGTAATCGTTTTTATTGTTTTAAAGGCCATTTAATATGTTTAAAACATGGCAGATTTACCGGTAGCTTTTACAGACCACTCTTTGCTTTTAAAAAATGTTTTTATCACAAACATTTTACCTAAAAGCGCTTCCTGGCATTTTAATCTGGCTTTAACACACAATAGTAGTTTTAAAGAAGTTTATTTTTGTACTGTTTTTAGACAAAAAAGGGTGATTTTACCTGTTTAAGACAGTGGTTGGACCATGGGAAAGTTCAAAAACAGCTTTGTCAACAGCACAGCCTCAATGTCACTCGTGACTTCACCCGATCTATCAGAGATCTGGAGATGAACATAGTGGATGTAGAACATCTAAGTGAGTCCACATGAAATCGAGAGCATTTTGAAGCTCTCAAATTTAAAAGGCTAGTTTTAGCCAACCTGCTGGAGTCTAAATTCCAAGGCATATTGGTCAGGTCTTGGGTGCAGAACATCACAGAGATGTATGCTCCCTCTAGCTTCTTCTTTAGCTTGGAGAGGAAACGTGGGCAGAGGAAGGTGATTCATTCGTTACTGTCAGGGTTCTCTGTTTGGACGGTGCTCTAACTCTCCTTCACAGGTGGTTCTAGTTTGCTGGGGGGCGTGGCCCACACCTGCGGCTCATTTGGAGCGCTGTTCACTGGCGTCTTAAGAAAGGCACAGACAGATGGAAGACGCCAGAGCCTTACCCAGTCGTGGTACGACATGGCCTCTGACCTGATCCTGCAAACCTGAACTTGTGAGTTTTTTCGTATCTTTGGAACCTGACTAATTTTGGATCTCCTGCCTTTCTTGTAGTTTTGTGTTTGGGTTACTCACCCGTCTTGACGTCTCACTCGACGAACCATCTTCCAACAATCCCAGAAACTCAGATGTTGCTCTGGCATTCCCCCTCGTACTCTCTGGATGTTACCTAGCTGGGCTTGAGGTTTCCCTTCCCTGGATTCTGCTGGTTCCCTCTGATCTCTGGTCAAACTGTCTGTCTCCCCTGTCTGTCATGGCTCCCTCCGGATCCCTCGCCGCCTTGCCATCAGTCCGCCCTCCAGCTGCTAACCACCGGCCATCCTCATGAACACTCGGCCTCAGAGTTTCCCTCACCTTCCCCTCCCTGGTTAGGTTCGCTCAACTAAATGGTAAGCGGCTCAGCTTCTGGGATTTTCTATCTGGTTTAGTCTTTCGTAAACACTCTCCTCCTCTTCCCACAGTTCCTCCGGCATTGATGTTCAGACCTCGACGGATCTCCACACCCGTGCGATCCCTGTACCTGAACCATTTAATAAACATCTTTAAACTGCACTCTGTCTTCCGTATTGTGTCTGCATGTGGGCAAAACACATAAAAACCATGACAGTTACTATCTGACACAGGGCAGCAGCTGAGTGAACCAGGCCAGATTAGAAGGAGAGCTGTGGACTTTTGCTCCTCTCTTTTTGAGAGTGAGTTTGGGAACAGCAAGGAGCTGCTTGGGGAGTTCTGTAGTGAGCTGCCCCAGGTCTCTGAGGAGAACAAAGCACAGCTGGAGCACCCCCTGGGGGTACAAAAGCTCCACACAGCCCTCCTAAGTATGCAGAGCCAGAAGCACTCACAATGGACTCACGGTAGAATTGTATAAAGCCTACTGGGACATCCTAGCAGAAGGCCTGCTGGATGTGTATAATGAAAGTTTGGCTGCTGGTTCACTCCTGTTTTCATGTCGCAGGGCAATCATCACCCTCCTTCCCAAAAAGGGAAACCTGCAGGACATTAAGAACTCTCTCCTCTGCAACGACTACAAAATCCTCTCCAAAGTCTTGACAACTCAGCTGAGATAAGCTATGGAGCAGGTCATCAACCGCGACCAGACCTACTGCGTGCCTGGCAGGTCCATCTACCTAATTTGGGATATTTTTGAGGTCTCCGGGTCATTGGGTCTAAGAACAGGCTTGATCGCATTAGATCAAGAAAAGACGTTTGATCACGTCAAACACGGCTTCCTCTAGACAACAATGGAGAGGTTTGGCGCCGGTCTGATTGGCAAGATTCAGGTGATGTACAGCGGCATTGAAAGTGTGCTAAAGATTAACGGTGATCTGTATTCTCACTTTAGGGTGTGTAGAGGTGTTCGGCAAGGCTGCGCACTGTCCAGGATGCTCTACGCCCTCTCCTTGGAACCCCTGATTCAAAAGATACGTTCCAGGGTTCTTGGTTTGGTTTTACCTGGTTTTAATAGCAACGTGGTTTTATCTGCCTATGTTGATAACATCATTGTTTTTACTAGAGATCAGCTGGATGTCAACCGACTGACCGAGATAACCAACAAATTCTCTGTTTAATCTTCTGCGAGGGTGAACTGGGGGAAAAGCAAAGCCCTAGCCATGTGTGAATGGCATGAAGGGCTGCCGGTTCTCCATCAAGGGCTTTTATTTAAAAAATATGGTTTTAAATATCTCGGTCTATTTTTAGGTAAAACACTGATAACACTGAAAAAAAGAACTGGAAAAACATGGAACAGAAAATTGATAGCAAAATAGCAAGGTGGAGATAGCTACACTCCCATGTCATACAGTGGAAGGGTATTGGTTTTAAATAACCGTATTATATCACCGCTGTGGCACAAACTTTCCTGCATGGACTAACCATCTGGTTTGTTGGTCAACATACAAGCAAAAATTTAAATTTTTTTTGAATGGGTTTTATTGGGTGCCACAGTCTGTGTTGTTTTTACCCAGAGAAGAGGGGGGCCAGGGCCTTGTCCACCTGGCTGGGAGAATAACAGCTTTTAGATTACACTTTGTCCAGAAATACCTGGGTTAGTGTAACCCCTGTTTCCTGAGGGTATTTTATTTTTTGGGCCAACTTCCTTCTGAGGTTGCTTCCTATATGTCATGGGGCTACAACGTGTCACTTCCTCATCCTCCACTGTGTCTGTGGAAAGGATCTGTTGGATACCAAACAATTCACACATTTGGATAATCTGCAGTTTCAAAAATATTTCAGCAGTCAGGTTTTTTTATGGACTGAATAAATTCAAGATGACGGGCTACCCTGAACTACCTGTGTGGTAGTTACGACCCCTGCCTGTATTTTCCTCTGGAATATTGGAGGGGACTTTGCATTTTTTGGACTGTATTATTTTTCCTTTCAATCACGTGGATCCTGGACAGTTCCCTTTTTCCTTTCCCCAAAGAAAAGACAGAAAAGGGAAAAACAATGCAGTCTTTTTAAACTGCACAAATAAAATGCCACACAGAGCATTTTATCTTTATGTTGTGGGGTTTTGATAAGATTTTATATATTGCGTCAGACAATGGAAAACTACAATACAACAAGTTCCTTATTTAAGTATTTTAACTAAATGACACTTGGTTTTAACTAACTTGTTTCTGTAAGATTTTACTTTTTGTAAACACAGTGTTGTTAAAAATCTTAAATAGACAATGATGATCCATTGTCTATTTAAGAACCATTAACATAAGCAGATTGCTGCTTATGTTAAGCTTATGTAAGCCCTCTTAATTTCGAAGCTTGGAAATTTTTATTTATCAGTACAAATTGAATATCTAATTATACTTCAATCATTTCAGATAACACAAGAAACTGAAATATAAGCAAAATTCAATTGTACTACTATCTTAGAATATCCGTCAGCATGGTGGTGAATATACTGCAACAGAAATTGGCACAGCACATCTATATTACTGGGATTCAAACAAGTCGGTTATGTCACCAAAGGGTTGAGTTAGGATGGGTATAGTTCCTTATTAGCAAATATAGCTTTCTGCTGAATTCTAGCAGTAAACACAGCTGTTGCTGGCCAGAATACTCATTCAACATAAACAGCATGACTGATAGGCTTCACGGTGTGTGTGTGTGTGTGTGTGTGTGTGTGTGTGTGTGTGTGTGTGTGTGTATGTGCGCTCAGCTTCCTCCACCGTCACAGGATTTCGCTACTTGCCAAGAAGGCTTTTTATTTGGAAGATGCTGCAACATCTAGCTTGCCAGACTAAATGATGTCGGTGTCTAATGTCTAACCTGGGTACCTTTCTCACACAGAGCTGAAACACGAGCATCCGATAGAAATCAGCGGATCTGTTACAGCTACAGACACAAACACTGCTGTTGATAGATTAATTCTTAATAATGAGAATACACTTCAGAACGGAGACAATATCAGTGTGCCGGAATATCACTGTGGAAAAAAAGCAGCTGCTTTTTAGATGGAACAGAGTCAAATAATGGATGTAAAATATTTTTTTGCATTTCTGATCTAAACAATGATTTAATATTTTACTGTATTAAAGATTAATTATTAATCATTATTGAATTGTATGATCAAACTAGGTCAGCAATTTCCTGCTCATTCTGTTTTCTGTAATCATAGACTCCCCACTAGGGGGTGCTCTTTGTTTTCCATACAGAGCATCCTCTGGTTCTCTGCTCCTTTCCTGTGGGCGTGAATGCCAGCTCTCTGACTAAAGCAGCAAATGGATCAGCAGTGGAATAACAAAAGGATGGATATGATCCCTCGATATCCCCTCTTTCTCAGACTCCAGCCTCCTCTCCAACTGCCAGCAGCATGTGTCTCATATCTGGCCCAAGCCTCTGCTCCGGTTCAGCAGGATTACACTTACACCTGGTGTTAAAATGCGTCTCCGGTATACACACTTAAATTGGATTTATCGTCACCCACCAAAGCCTCAGCAGATTGCTGCACAAATCTGTTGTCATTTCCCCTCTTGACGGTGACTGTGACTTCAAAGAGCTACAGTTTGCGTTTGTTGTCTGCTTCTCATCAAGTTCAGTGCCAGGTGGAACTGTTCTGGCACGGAACTAAAGGGCTGCTTAACAGTCGCATCAGGATTAAACACCATGTGTTATTGTAAATGCTCTTATAAGTGTATTCTAATCCAAACACAACATTTTTAATGGTACTTGTTCATGTCTTTCACAGCATAGAAAATGTTTCTGTAAAGAGAGAAAAGGGCAAATTTAATGAATTACTCTGAATGTGAGCGCTGTGCTAATCCTGGACCAGCACAGTCTGGCTCACCCACATTGGAATAGCCATTTTAAATTCAATTAGAACTTTCCAACTGCAGCAATGTAAAGGTTGATGAAAAAGATCTATTATGATATTTAGCTTGATAAAAGCAAATCATTTGTTTTGCATGTTTATCACCCAGTTTTGCACTCAAAATCAGAGGCAGTTGACCTCCACATTTTATTTGTTTTGGATTGCAAATATTTTCTTTGATCGGTATGCACCAAACATTCTTGTATAAATTGGAATAATGAAGGTCTGAGGGCTTCTGAAAAAACCCTCATTATTCATTCTTTGCAATTATTTTAGTAACTATTGGCGTATTAAAACTGAAGCAGAATGTGTGGAATGTGGTGAATGGGAATGATCCTCCATGCTGTCTGAGAGTCACACACATATGCATGCATGGATGAACGCAGGGAACGCGCACGCACACAACACACATCTGTGTTTTGTATAGTTACTGAGGACATCCCATTGACTTCCCTTCATTTTCAACCCTTTCTATGTCCCGCCCAACCAGTTTCAATTACACCCAACCAACGTTAACACCCCCCCCCCCCCCCCCCCCAGAGAGCGTTGCGCCATTTTCCGAAAAGTCCATGAGCTGTAAAGGGGACTCGCTCTCCTGCTACCTGTAGCTATCCCCTTGCACCGGTCGATTCATCAGAGTGAAAACTCATCATCAACTTAATAGCTGTAAGTAAAACCATTTAATGTGCATTAAATTAAGCAGTAATTACATGCTAACATAGATAGCACGTTACTTTGCCAGTAAACAGCATGCTTGATATGCTAAAACCAAAAACATTGATAAAATGGGCTTGTAATGCTCATAATTGGGATTTCTTTTTTTATGTTTATTGTGCCATGATATTAAAGTGAGACACAAGACCAATACCGGACATAAGTGACTCAATGCAGTCAAGTGAGCAAACACTTGGCTCACTTGAGCGGTCAAGCCAGCTGATGTTTGCGCTGTTGTAAAGATTAGCTTTGTGCATACATGGTGCATTACGGTAACAAATCAGTAGGGGTGGCTTTGCACGCAAAAAAGACAGAAATGAAGAGAAAATGAGAAGTATAGTTCTCAGAAAATGTATATTTATGAAAAAACTGCTTATTTTTGAGAAATAAACAAATCAAAGTATCTCGTAAGGCCTATACAAGATAAACTTGGAATCATTTTAGGAATTTATTTCCCCACGCTCTTAAAGGGTGACAACAAATTATTTTCATATTGTGTTAAAGGGTCACTTATAATATAATTAGAATAAATATTTCATAATTTTACTGTAGAGTTTTGGAGAAAACCAAAGTCAAAATTTTTTATAATGCTTATAATTTTTCTAATTTTCAGTAATTTATTTCTCAAAAATCATAAAAGGTGAGAACAAACTCTCTTCATAGTATGTTAAAGGATCATATATACTATAAGTACAATAAATATTTTATAATTCTACTGTAGATTGTTGGAGAAAACTCAAGTCAAAGACCCTTATTATGTTTACGCAACATATTGATTTGTGTCATTTTCAGTAATTAATTTCTCCAAAATCAAAAAAGGTGACAACAAACTCTCTTCATTTTATATTAAGATTCTGACTTATACTATAACTAGAAAAATATTTCATAGTTTTACTGTAAATTATTTGAGAAAACCCAAGTCAAAGTTTATTATAATGCCTAGCCAACATATTTATCTGTCTCATTTTCAATAATTTATTTCTCCAAATTCCCACATGGGGAAAGTAGACCATTGATTTGTTTTATATGAACATGAAGGATAGTCTTGTTTCCTCTGCTCTCCCTCCACTCGGACTGTCCAACCACAGTCTTGTGCTACTGAACTTCACGTATATACCTGTTGTGCAGAAGCAGCCAGTTACATATAAGACTGTGCGTGTATGGTTCGAGGAGACTTGTGAGACGCTGAGAGGGTGCTTCAGCTTCACGAACTGGTCTATTTTCACAGAGGGCTGTGAATGTAATGATGTTGATCACATTGATGACAAAGTTATGTGAACTATTGTGTTGATTTGGTGCCGCCTTGTGAGCAAATGAAGTTTTTTGCCAATAATAAACCTTGGGTGACTAAGGAGGTTAAAGCTCCAACTAACAGGAAGAAGCTCACTTTTTATAGTGTGTACCCAGGGCAAATTAAGACTGCACAAAAATAGCTTAAAATACTAATCCAACAAAGCAAACGGCAATATAAAGAAATGGTTGAAAGTTCTACTGATGATTCTAATCCTAAGTGTCTTTTGGACAGTATGGAAACTATGACTGGATATGAGCCCTGTAAATCAAGTCTACATAGCACAGGGCTGGATGTGAATAAGATGTACCCGCATTTTGACAGATTTGATGTGTCTGATTTTTCACACGAACACAACAAACTTATATCAGCACTGTCTTCAGATCAAGTGGAACATATATGCCCAGAAATTATCTTTAGTATCAAAGATGTCCAGCAGCAGTTCAGGCAGCTGGACCCTAATAAAGCTGTGGGCACCAATGGTGTTCATCCATGCACCCTTAAAGTTTGTGTTGAACTGCTTGGAGCAGTTTTTTTGTTTTATTTTTATACTGTCCCTGTCTGCAGCTAAAATACCTGTTTTGTGAAAAACCTCATGTCTTGTGCCAATCCCTAAGAAATCAAGTGTCAGTTGTATGTTGGCTAATATTAGGCCTATTGCGCTGACATCACACATAATGAAATGTTTTGAGAGAGTTGTTCTTAATCACTTAAGAAAACAGGTAGTTTATTTTCAAGACCCAATTCAGTTTGCCTATAGGAAGGGTTTTAGTGTAGATGACACCCTACTGTATATGCTCCACATTATCTATCAACATCTTGACAAAGCCAGCAGTTCTGTTTCTTTTTTTGTGTCCTGTCTGGCAACGTGGCAATAAGAACTAGAATCGTTCAACTTCTGAAGAAGTTGAAAAAGGCGCCAGCCTGGTGGTGGGCATGACCGTCAAAGGCAAAGCTTCCGAGTTCCTTGGACGTAGTCTCTCATCGCTTGGGGATTTTAAATCAAACCTTCTGAGTGAAAAGGATTTGTCTTCATCAAAACCTGCCGACCAGGAAAACTTTGCGTCTGCAGAGCTGCAAACTGCGTATTTCGATCTGAGACGCAGCTAATGAGCTAATTGGCGACAGCCGACAGTCAACGTTTCCCATTCATTTGCTACGGTAATCCTAAACCACTACTGACGTAATACACTTTTTGGCCACAAGCGTCATTTTGGGGGCGTTGTTTCCACTTCTTTTCGTAGAGCCGTTTTTAATAGAAAGAAGAAAAGGCAAAAACGGTCCAAACAAAAGGTTGTAACATTTACATTTGTAACCTCTGCCTTACATAAACACTAGAATTAAATCTTAATAAATAAAAGTATAGACAATTATTTCAGTAACTCAATTCAGTAAGTGAAATACACTATATACAGGGGTTGGACAATGAAACTGAAACACCTCTCATTTTAGTGTGGGAGGTTTCATGGGTAAATTGGACCAGCCTGGTGGCCAATCATCATTATTGCACATTGAATCAATAAGAGCAGAGTGTGAAGGTTCAATTAGCAGGGTAAGAGCACAGTTTTGCTCAAAATATTGCAATGCACACAACATTATGGGTGACATACCACAGTTCAAAAGAGGACAAATTGTTGGTGCACGTCTTGCTGGCGCATCTGTTACCAAGACAGCAAGTCTTTGTGATGTATCAAGAGCCACGGTGGCTTCCAGAGCCATGGCTTCCAGTATATGTCCCCTATTTGGAAAAAGCAGTGACAATATGCACACAGAGACCAGGGACATGACAGCAATAATCCTCCCAGCATTAAATCCAAGAATGCCCTATAACAAACACATAACATAAATGGCATAGCTTACACGCAGGGATTTTAGGCGGCAGAAAGAGGAAATACACAAATTTTACGTGCATATCATGCCTATAGTGTACTGTTGAAGCCATCTTGCTTCCCCAGGTCCGTTGAGTCGTGTGCAGGACTTAGTCTAAGAGTGCAAAAAAACTCAGCGAAGAAACAGAATTCATGTTCGCCTTTGCAAAGGGAGAGAAGTTACCACAGCCAACGTCTGCGAGCAAACAACTTTGCTGTCTTTCTTGTCCAGGCTCTTTTTATTTACTCCAAAGGCGAGGGTCTTACAGAGTTACATGAGCAAATGATGCACACCGTTGCACAATCAGTTCTACACTCCAACACTACTTCTACCCTATACGGAGTTGTTTCTTTCTTCTTCTGCTGCCCGCTGCACTGGTTCTTCCTGTTATCGCCTGCAAGACGCGCACCGCAACTTAACCTGCTCAGCAACATGTCTTGCACATTCCATTTCTCTTACCAACGGGCGTGTTTTGAAACCTTCGGCCAGTTATCTTAAAAGCATATAAAAGCATATAAAAACATGTTAAACCTTCATAAAAGTGTAAGAAACGGATCAAAGTTAATACATTCCACAGTACATTTATTGAGTGATTAAAATTACAAGCTAACCTAAGCGTAGGCCGCACGTCTGGTGCTTTAATGTGCTTGCGTCGCAAAGCGTCCAGTGTGCTTCCTCATTTACATTGCTCCTCCCAGGATGTTCATGTTTTCAGAACTCAAAAGTCCCTGAACTCAATCAAAAATGGGGCTCTTCAACCAAAAGTTAGAGATTCTCAGCCAAAGATTTCTGACATACTGAAACAAAGTTTCTGTTTTTCAAAAAACTTTTTAACATAAAAAATGTATAAAAAAAAACAATGTCACTGCAGTCCATGATTATTTTTATTGATTGAAGTATCTGTTTTTGATTGAATATACTTTTTGATTGAAGTGGCTTTTTTGATTGAATATATTTATTTTTTGATTGAATAATAAAATCATTCAATAGGCTATGAGCGTTAGTACATTCATTTGTTATTTTCTCAGTGTTTTATCTCACTCAGAGTTGCATTGTAAAAAGAGATACAGAATGTTCTTCAGAATTAGTTCAGCTAATATAACCTGTTGTCATCAGACTTGAACTAAACCCACTCCTTCATTCTTTTCTATTTTTGGTTAAAACTCAAACTAGCTTGGGTTCTAAAGATCTCTGAACCTAATGAGTACTACCCTGCTAAAGCTACGTTCACACTGCAGCCTGAAGTGACCCAATTCCAATTTTTTTTGCCCATAAGTGACCTGGATCTGATCTTTTCATGACAGTCTGAACAACACAGATCGGATTTTTTCAAATGCGACCCAGGCCACTTGGACATGTGGTCCTGAATCCGATACGTATCTGATCTTTTCAAATGCAACCTGTGTCTGTACGGCTGGGTCGCATTTATCTGACCTGTACGTCACGATACTCGACAAACGTTTGGGGGTTGTACGAAGAGACAACAGCTTACAACCGCGTGGAAAACACTTCAGGGTATAATACATGAGATCGATGGTGAAGTTTGTAAGTGCTGTCTCCCTTTTAGAATTCCAAATGTGATAAATATATGTATAAGTGCTTGGTCTCTGATAATTGTTTCTTCCTTTGCTACCAAATCCTTGAACCGGGTGAGACGGGCCATGGTGAAATGGAATAGGAGCGTGGCCAAATCTCAACATTCTCTAACACTACCCTTTTTTAACCGATCCATGCCGAGTTTGGACCGAGCTTGGATCAGTTAAGTGTGCCAAGCCTGGTTCTTACGACCATTTACACATCACGCTAGCACGGTTCCTCGCCTCCTATTGACGATCTACGGTACTACTGCTCTCTAGGATTGAAGGAGGGTATCAAACAAATAAAAATGGCGGCGCCCGTAACATTCAGGAAGTTATGTTTCGAAGTCAGGTGAAGAAGGCAACCTTTGGTAAATTTACATGACAGAGTCGGCTTTTGGGAAGTGGATGATACAAACGATAGTCTAATCAGGGCTTACAGACGCAGGAAACAATGACAGATGTTGAGGTTGTTGAAGCCGTCTGCTTCCCCGGGTTCGTTAATTCGTTGTGCAGGACTTTAAAGGGGAAGTCCGGTCAACAAGGAAAAATCAGGGTATCATTAGCTATAACTAAAACTAATACGTTTGTGGTTATTTAATGAACTTATCTTTAATCAATAAGAAAATAAAAACATAAATTGTCGTCTGAATCACTGTGTATGGGGGCTGACATTACTGCCCATATTTGGGCAGTAAGGGGCGTTTGACATCACATCCTGGGGCGTGGAAAAGCGGAAGCGGCGACAGTATTTCTCTCCGCTTTCCATGCAAAGTCAATAGGAGCCGTTCTACACAGCTGCCATCATCAATATTTTTTTCGGATTTCCAGAGGACTTCACCGCTGACATTCCCACGAGCTATTGCTAAAGGAACACTGCCCACGTACATGGCCATCGGATGTTCCAACACAACTGGTAAAAGTGGAAAAAACGTTGCTTATTTCAACACAGTCACTTCAGCGATCTCTCCTCCGCTGTGTGTGTGTGTCTGTGTGTGCGCGCGCTCAGCTGCAGCCCCGGTGCAAAGCTGTGCTCCGCCCAGCATGTGCTGGAATGCTCTTATATTTTAATACTTATACTATAATAATCAGCTAACTTAAGTCACTTCAGCGATCTCTCCTCCGCTCTGTGTGTGTGTGTATGTTTGTGTGTGCGTGCTCCACGGCTCAAAGCCGTGCTGCGCGGAGCGCGCACACACACATACACACACACACACACACACACACGTGTATAGATATATTCTGTAGGACCCGACTGAGTCTGCAATGGAAATAGGTGCGCTGGATTCTGTCAAAAGTCCGGTTTCTGTCAAGAAACTCTTCTAAAACATCCATATCGCCATCAGATGATGATGACTCCACAGAACTCTCATCACTGTCACTAAGTACTTCATCACTCTCTGCTTCGTACAGAGCACCAGCCGTCGCCATCTTGGAAAATAGTGCGCGTGACAAACAGAGCGTTGAAACTTGCTCAACAGCGGGTCCGCCGACTGACGTCAAAAAATGGGAGGTGACAGTACTATTCTTGACCAAGATGGATTCCTCCAAATAAACATGATTAAATGAGAATTATTATTAATTAAAAAAACTTATAATTTTTTGCACAGTATGTAGTAGTTTTATATTTAAAGTACTTTCAGCAGTTTGAATTCTGATTTTGACCGGACTTCTCCTTTAAAATAATAACTCAGCCATGGGCGCAGAATTTCAGTTTCACCTTTGCAAAGGGGAGAGATGGTACACCTGCCGATTCCGGGCAACAACTCTCGTCTCTCTCCCTGCTCGGGCTCGTCTTATTGACTTTAACAAGGTTTCACAAAAACAATATGACGTATACAATTCCGTTATACTCCCTAACATCTCATATACCATAATTGGAGTTGTTTTTCCTCTCGGTTCGCTCAGTGGCCTTGAAAACCTTTCCTCTGCTAATTGCTGACCTGGCCTTGGGACTCTCCTCCTCTTTGGTACCTTGCACGAACAGCACATTTCACCCTAATCTACTCACATTCTACTTTGAATCATAAAAGCATATAGAAGCATACAAAACATGTTAAACCTTCATACAAGTGTATAAAAACGGATCAAAGTTAATACATTCCACAAGGTTCATCACACTGCTAAGCAGAATCATCACTGGAATGATTCTGCTTAGAATCATTCTAAGCGTGTGGCACGGTAGGAAAGCTAGTGTTTAAATGAATGTCTGAAATTTCTGACTGTGAGGAGATGACGCGGTCTGCTCATGCGCTCTTTGTTATCAGAGAACTGAGCCACTGAAAAACCTGGCCGAGCCTTACTATCGAACTGGACTAGATTTAGCACGGTTCAGTTGTGTTTGGCATGGTGCAGTTCAGTTGAGTTCCATTTGCACTCGATAGTCATCTCAGTTACCAAACTCGGACCGTTCTCGGCACGGTTAAAAGGGGTAGTGTAAATGGGGCTTTAGATCTTCACTGAATGACTCTTTCTTATTGTGATCGTTTCAACCATTTGTATTTGTCCTTCTGTTGGTTTTGTGTGTACATAGTGTAGTTTCTTTAATCATAACTTTTCTTTGTAGTTTTAGTTAAGTTTCACTAACATAGTAGAGAAGATTTGTTGATTTGTTGACCATTAATTCAGGTAAACAACATATAATGGTGTTCTCTAGATGAGCCTTTATTTCTGTCAACAAATTGTTATACTTGAAGAAAAGTTGTCACTCATTTATTCCATGTGTGCAGAATTCGCTGTTGGAAGAACGCCAGTGCTTGAATCATTCTTTCCACCATCGGCCTAATATCAAAGCCATATATGCTAATATTTACTGGATAATGCCTAACAGACCAAGAGTTATTTGATAACTTAAAAACATGTGTAATTGCACAGTATTAGAATAAAACATCCGTTATCAAACCTTGAACACATTTCAATGTATTGAATTGACTGTCAGCCATGCCAATCTTTACTCCTACAGCAATAGCAAATGTTTTTTTCCTTTCACATACATTTCACAAAAAAAATGGATCCAATAGATTTCTACATTTAACTGGGAGTAAAATACTGATGCGTCCATAGGTTACACGCTCATTTAGCCTTCAAATACACTCAATAAAGCATCACTATGAATCATCTGATAGGTTTTGCGATTTTGTTTCTCTCACTTATAGAGTTCATGGGAAGAGTGGGAAGAGTGCAGGCAAAGCTGCTATTAATTCAGAGCAACTTCCTTTCACCGCCTCATCGACCCCAATTCAGAAAGTCATATACATAGATGAATCACGCTATTGGGTTGCAAAGTACTCTGATAATTTCATGCAAAGCTTCTCTATTCAAGAAGCATAGGAAGTGAAAATGACATGTATGGATTCAGCTGGAGGCTTTTATATTCTCTGTGTACTTGCTAGTGATGCTGCAAATCTGAGTTTTCTAAAAAAGTGTCCTGTTCTGTTTCAAATCTGAAGTGAGACGGTCCATGTCTATATTTTGGATGCTAAAAAAGATATTCAGGCAATATAATATTTGGAATATGAGTCCAAATGCTGTTGTAGTTAGCAAACATAAAAATACTAGTAGTAATGTCAAAATTTTCTGTTGTTGGGAAGGTTTGTAGCTCGATGAATCAGTTGCATACAACTGATACACTATCAGCAAATATATTCATCCATCCATCCATCCATTTTCTAACACGCTTATCCCTTGTGGGGTTGCAAGGGGTGCTGGTGCCTATCTCCAGCTGGGGCAAGAGGCGGGGTACACCCTGACAGATCGCCAGTCTACGCAAATATATATATAAATATATATATATATAAATTTATTGTTTAAAACCATAAAACACTAGTAGACATTTGCTAACAGTAGTTATCCTTGGTAGTGAGTACATCACTTAACTAATCCCATATTACAACCAGTGTGCTGAGTTTTATTTCTAATAATGTCAAAATGTATGATTTTCACATCCAAGAAAACTACTAAGTTGCATCTCTAATCACATGTTTATTATTTCATTCAACATAAAACATTTAACGCGATAAGCTCTGGTAATAAGTATGTTTCAGCATTTGAATGGATTACACAGGAGAAATAGACAGTTATCTGTGTATATTACTGCTTGCCCCATCACCGAAGAAAACATTCAGCAAATCCCAGAAGGAATTTTTAACAGTAACTGGAACACAGTTTGGCCAGAATATATGTCACCAAGACATGAAAGTCTAAAGAAAAAAAGGGTGTGGATGTTTCAGGTAAGGAATAGCAGTCATAACACGTTTAAACTGAACTTTGCAACTATTAGTATATCAGGATCTAATTTTCTCACTCTATTGAGTTCTACTGTTCTTCAATTATGCATTATGTGTTGTCATTTCTGCTTTAACTTTCTGTTCTCTCTCTTTTCTCTTCATAGTAGGTACACCTGGTCTGGCGTTCTGTTAACTGTGACATCATCCAGAGAAGACGGCTCACCCGCTACTACCATCTAATGTAGAACAGATTACTAGATCAATGTGTGCTTCTGTGCTTTTTTGTCTCTCTTGTTGTGTCTCTGTTCTGTCTTCTGTAACCCCAGTCGGTCGAGGCAGATGACCGTTCATACTGAGCCCGGTTCTGCCGGAGGTTTTTCCTTCCCGTTAATGGGTGGTTTTTCTTCCCACTGTCGCTTCATGCTTGCTCAGTATGAGGGATTGCAGCAAAGCCATGTACAATGCAGATGACTCTTCCTGTGGCTCTACGCTTCCCCAGGAGTGAATGCTGCTTGTCGGGACTTTGATGCAATCAACTGGTTTCCTTATATAGGACATTTTTGACCAATCTGTATAATCTGACCCAATCTGTATAATATGATTGAACTTGACTTTGTAAAGTGCCTTGAGATGACATGTTTCATGATTTGGCGCTATATAAATAAAATTGAATTGAATTGAATTGAATTAGATTTAGTTAATGTTTCAGATCAATTGAACCCTAGGATTTCTTTACTTTTGATTATCTTGTATGTGTCTAACAATCACTGTCATGTTCAGGGGTTGTTGCTGACCCAAATTACAACTGGACCAAGGCAGTCACATAATGTGGTCATATTGCATTGAATTGAATTGAATTGAATATTCAGTAAAGTAGAATATGGGTTCCAATGATGCTTATTTTTCAGATGAAAAGTACCTTTTGAAAATAAAAATCCTGTAAGCAGGTATTAAACATGTTTCATTAAGCCCACATTTCCTTACTGTTTTCATTACGAGTAAGAAAAAAAATATTAATAACTAAATTAAAGATGTTAAATAATCAGTACATGAGTAATTAATCTATATAGTCAGTTGAGTTGCTGAAACATTGACTTTGATTTTTTGATAATATTAAATTTTTTTCAATATGACTGTAGTTAATGATTATGATACAGAAAGACTTACAGGAGACAAGGAAATAGTCAGGAACAAGGGAGACGGCAACAGTAAAAACTGGCATAGAGGAACCAGAAACCAGGAACTTTAATCCTGTGGAGATGTGATGAGCTACATGGAAACCAGCTGGGTACAACCAATGGAATGCAAAGGATCTGGTGGAAGACTCTAAGTGGGGCAGGAACGCATATTATTAGACATGGAATGGAAACAAAGCTTTACTGTCATTGTCAACTGTGAAAGTGTCATTACACGTATATTCAGGTTTATATTTAGAATTATTATTTTATCATTATTACATCTATTTGGTTGTATACCTGATCTCTGTTACCAAATAGTATACTGTATTTCTTGATTTGATCTTTTGACAATAATTTCTTCTTTTTTAACAGATTGGAACAGTATTCATTGTATGGTAAGGTTTTCCTTTTTTTCTGTCAAAAATAATTATGTGCATATGATTAGTATGGAACACTAGACTCTGTTATTCCACATATTTTTGGAGGACACAATATGTTCCTCTGAATTGGAAAGTGTATACCACTACATCTACTTTGCATTTCTCCTCAGTCACAGCTGTGAAAAACAAACCAATGGTTTGGCCAATGCGTGTGACCTGTCTCATTTGCATGTTTTTTATTATCTTTGATTCAGTGTTAGTAGTTTGAAATTTAAGAAAAGGTAATTGACCTGCATTAAAGTGCACCATTAACTGTCAGATCTGTTAAACAGACTTTTGGAGTGAGGTATAAGTAGATATTACACATGATGCTAAAATGCAAATATCATGCATAAAACATGTACATTGTGCCCCAGTCACTATCTATTATCTGTACCCAGTGCCCTACACAGACTCACAGAGGTGTAGAGCCTACAGAGGCTTAAAAAGTTTTCATACCCCTTGAACTTTTCCACATATTGTCACTTTACAATATAAATATATTTTTCTGGAATTTTATGTGAAAGACCAACGCAAAGAGGTATAGAATTGTGAAGAAGAAAGAAAATTATACATGATTTAAAACATTTTTAAAAAGAAAACACTGAAAAGGGAATTGTGTAAAAGTATTCAGCCCCTCTGAGTCAATATTTTGTGGAACCACCTTTTGTTGCAATTACAGCTGCATGTCTTTTAGGGTATGTTTATTTTTCTTTGTAAAACATCTGAAGTTCAGTTGGATTAGATGGAGAATGTTTGTGAACAGAGGTTTTTCAGATCTTGCCATCCATCCATCCATTTTCCAAACCGCTTATTCCCTCATGGGGTCGCGGGGGTTGCTGGTGCCTATTTCCAGCCAGATCTTGCCATATATTCTCAATTAGGTTTAGGTCTGGACTTTGATTTGGCCATTCTAACTTCTTTTAAACCATTCCATTGTATCCCTGGCTTTATGTTTAGGGTTGTTGTTCTGCTGGAAGGTGAACCCAGTCTTTTGCAGACTCCAACAGGTTTTCTTCCAAGATTGCCCTGTATTTGGCTGCATTCATCTTCCCATCAACTCTGACCATCTTCCCTGTCCATGCTGAAGAGAAGCACTGCCAGGGCATGATGTTCAGACATGCTGTCTCACTTTTCTCTCCTCTTTCTTTTTCACCTTTTCTCCATTTTAGGAATTTTGTCTCAACTGTTAGTCCTTTTTTTCCTCTTCTACCTTCCTGTTTCAGTGTCTATTTAACAGGAAATAGTCCCACCATAAATTCTAATAAAGCATGTTGCATATATGTATCAAGCGGAGTACTATGGCGAAAGCAGTAAGGCTCCACTTTTTGGCATTAAGACAGCAATTCTTGTCGCCACATTGCCACACAGGACTCACAAAAAAGAGATGTTCCTTTCTACGCAGCAGAAGAACCTCCAAGTACTCCAGTCGATGTGGAAGGGTAGACCAGGAGTACCACTCCATCACAAAAGGAGAAATCACCATGTACTCCACCCCTCTGTACTCGGTTTACCTTTGCTCTGTTTGTGATTTGACTGGCCTAGAAAGGCTTGGAAGAGGGAAACACCTGCTTGGTTATATGAAATATTTTGCCTCAGCCATGGTGGGGGTGAGGAGAATATGTTAATAATTTTACTTTTAACTACACTGAAATGGATGGATGGATGGATGGATGGATGGACACTTCAGAGACAAATTTTAGTAGCTTTCAGTGTAAAATTAGAGAAAACCGTTATAGATCCACAGATCTAATACAAGCACTTGTGGGTATAGAAAGCTGAAGTATGCTTTTTTCCCTTCAGGCGTGGTTCATGTTTTTTTTTTCTCCCAGTGTCCTGTCTAGCAATGTGGCAATAAGAATTGATGTCTTAATGCCAAAAAGAGCTCAACAGATTTTGCTTT
Source organism: Fundulus heteroclitus (assembly GCF_011125445.2). Classification (NCBI taxonomy): domain Eukaryota; kingdom Metazoa; phylum Chordata; class Actinopteri; order Cyprinodontiformes; family Fundulidae; genus Fundulus; species Fundulus heteroclitus. Next base: position 271,042 of record NW_023396689.1, on the reverse strand, counting down.
CACAAGTGGAGCAATCTGCATTTGCTGCAGTGCTCTGTTTGATTTATGCATGTAAATAGTTTCATTGTGATTCCTGCAGGGATAATTTCAAATTATATGGACACTACAATGGGAAAGTAGGAGAGTAAAGGAAGAACAAGAAGAGGGAAAAAAAAGAAAGAGAAGAGGTGAAAGAAAGAAGAGATAAAAGGGAAAGTATGATAAAACGTCTTCCGTCTGCTTCATCATCTGGAAAGATAGATGTAAAAAGAACAGCACAACCAACAGACATAGTGTAACAGATGCAATAGAAGAACACCTTGATGCCATTGCTAAATCATATGTATTATTATTTTTTTATTGATATCTTTATTTCAAACATGCAGGAGAAAGTATATACAAATAAAACAAAAAAACAATAAAACAATGTTTAAAAACATTGGAGAGAAAACAAACAAGGTACCCTTCTTTCCTGAGTTAATATACCTCTATTACATGTGCGAAAAGGAGTAGGAAGAAGTAAAACTTATGTACTCCTACACCTTTAATTCTTTCATTTCTTCAATTTACAATATTTATAATTATGTTGGGCATTGCTTTAGGTTCTCATTTAGTTTGTTCCACAATTTAACTCCGCAAATTGATAAACATAATCTTTTCCTTGCAGTTCTACATCTATTAGTCTTAAAATTTCCCCTTCCCCTTAAATCGTACCCTCCCTCCCTTTCAGAGAACATATTTTGTATATTCACAGGCAATAGGCTATTATGCAGCTTTAGCGAAAATTCAGACTGAAGAAACACTATTGCCTACCTCCATCAATCAGGGACTCATCCGCCTCCAACGCAAGCCAATCAGCTTTGAACTGCTCCTCCTCAAAGCCAATCAGCATCCTGGGTTCATCTTAAAAAGAACTCCACATCCTCATCTCGGCCTTGTCCTCAGCGAGCAAGCACTGGCTGCGCGTGTCCGGTTTGGACTCTGTCGACCGGTTTCAAGAGACAATAACTTATCCTGAAATCCTCCTGCCATAGGAATACCGTCTAGCTGCACATCTTCCTTTCCAACCTCTGTTTTCGTCAGCTCCGGTTCCTGGCGCAAAGAACTCGCAAGCAACGCAGACGCGTCGCAACTCTGCCTAAGTTCCGGTCAGCTTCGCTTCATAGCGCGCCGGGGTCTTTCTCAAACTGATCCCGTGGGGCAGGCTCTTGGTTCGCGGATCCGCCGACTCATCCGGGACCTTCTCTGGTTCTCATCGGCTTTGCGGCTCCACCTTGCCGCTCGTCCCGGCCGCATCTTTTCAGCCGGATCTACTCTCTCATTCACTCGCTAATGCGTTCGGAGCCAGCTCAGGTAATATGTATTCACCCATGTTTGTTTTCGTTTTCTTCTTCTTCTGGTGTTGCCGGTAGCCACCGGGCTTGTGGTGGCATTGCTGCCACCTACTGGTTGGAGTATGAAGTGCATTTTAAAATTCAGCAATTGATACCAATCGTTATTAAACCGCTGCAACTCTGGTGCAATTTGGCATCCGCTTGGACTGGTCTGTATTGGGTTCAGACTTCTCATTTATGCTGACCAGGCCACTTCTGTCACTCTTGTCATTTCAATGTTTTGCCAATCAATTATTCAGGTGTTGTGAAATGATACATGTTAAAGTTATTTAAGGTTTAGTTAGTAGGTATTATCTGAATGTCAGCTGGGACCCTACGTACGGATGGCTGTGGGGGATGGTTTGAGTATTGGGCGATCTTTAACAGCAACTTGCTCATGTATTTAGGGATTGTCTATTTCTTCTTTTAGGTTCAAGGATTCATTCAAGATGAATAACCGGAGAGCATCACTGAAGGTGCTGTTGTCTGGTTGATACTATTTTCAATTACGGATCCTCTCTGCAGTTGTGAGGCTAACTAAAGCTACTAAGCAACGAGATCATCAGTCAGCAGGATGCAGTGCAGAATATGAATTAAATTATTAAATTCATCCAAATGACATGGAATAAGCTAAATAGCTAATCGATTCATAACAGCATTTGGTATGCGTTTAGCACTCTACGTATTTATGAGCTAAGCAAACATTATCGATTATGTCTTAAGAAGTGTTAACCGTGTTTAATGGTCCTTCATTTTCTGGATGTTTTCTTCTTATAGATATTCTTTTCACTATTCCCAGTTATTTTCTCAAACTAAACCTGTCAGCCTGCATTGAGTTCTACGTATTGATCTTAACCTAGTTCCATGATGGCTTTTGCCTGCAGACAAGCTCTCGAATTCTGGATATCAGTTTCATTCTCATATCAGTTATTTCTGAGCGTCAGCTGCTCTCCTCGCTCGGTCACCTCAATCTCGCAGGTGCATCATTTCAAGAGTCACGTTTTTATTTCCAGGCAGCTTGAGCTCACTAATTCCGTTTCCTTCCCTCCTAGAACAGGATACTCTGGTTAAGAGTTGCTGTTCTGAACTTTCCTTCTGGTCTGGCATGCTTCCCGTCCGGATTTGGAACACACTTTCTATAATGTATTTTGTCTGTAGATGCGTTAAATTTTACGGATGTGCATCCGTAAGTTTTGGAGGATTTTAAAAACAGTTGGTTTGCAGATTCGTGAAATTGTCAAAGAAATCGTTAATCTTGTGACCTTTCATCTAGAGTTATTTCAGCATTCAGGATGTGAGCTGCGCAACAGCAGACGCTTGTGGAGCCCAATCGTAGGTGATGGCTATCATCAGCATGCCTCACATATCTGCTCTTACTTTTCATCTTAGCCGCCTAATGCTCATCTTAAAGGTAATCTAACTACGAATACTGGTGGTGGATTCAATCTCATTCAAGTCTCATTAAGCCCGCGTCCTGTCCTGTTCATTCCCTCTTGGTCACTCATTCATTTATGTGCATCATCCCTAAGCATCCTCTGTTATTTATTCTGTCATCCAGGCGTCCCGCCATGCAGGCATCCTGTTGTTCTGTTCATTCTTTCATGGTCATTCATTTATTCATGTTCCCTGCTATGTTCCCCACTACGTTCCTTGCATACTCCTTGCATGCTTCCTGCATGCTCCCAGTGTGCTCCCTGTGTGTTCCCTACCATGCTCCCTGCCATGCGGCCTTCCCTGCCATACTCTGCCATGTTTCCTTCTACGCTCCCTGCCGTGTTTCCTTCTATACTCCCTGCCGTGTTTCCTTCTACGCTCCTTGCCGTGTTTCCTTCTACGCTCCTTGTCGTGTTTCCTTCTATGCTCCTTGCCGTGTTTCCTTCTATGCTCCTTGCCGTGTTTCCTTCTACGCTCCCTGCAACGCGGCCTGCCCTGCCATGTGTTTCCTTCAATGCTCCTTGCCATGTGTTTCCTTCTATGCTCCTAGCCATGTGTTTCCTTCTATGCTCCTAGCCATGTGTTTCCTTCTATGCTCCTAGCCATGTGTTTCCTTCTATGCTCCTAGCCATGTGTTTCCTTCTATGCTCCTTGCCGTGTTTCCTTCTACGCTCCCTGCAACGCGGCCTGCCCTGCCATGTGTTTCCTTCCATGCTCCTTGCCATGTGTTTCCTTCTATGCTCCTAGCCATGTGTTTCCTTCTATGCTCCTAGCCATGTGTTTCCTTCTATGCTCCTAGCCATGTGTTTCCTTCTATGCTCCTAGCCATGTGTTTCCTTCTATGCTCCTTGCCATGTTTCCTTCTACGCTCCCTGCAACGCCCTCCTCCCTGCCATGCGGCCTGCCCTGCCATGTGTTTCGTTCCATGCTCCTTGCCATGTGTTTCCTTCTATGCTTCTTGCCGTGTTTCCTTCTATGCTCCTTGCCGTGTTTCCTTCTATGCTCCTTGCCGTGTTTCCTTCTATGCTCCTTGCCGTGTTTCCTTCTATGCTCCCTGCCATGTTTCCTTCTATGCTCCCTGCCATGTTTCCTTCTATGCTCCCTGCCATGTTTCCTTCTATGCTCCCTGCCATGTTTCCTTCTATGCTCCCTGCCATGTTTCCTTCTATGCTCCCTGCCATGTTTCCTTCTATGCTCCTTGCCATGTTTCCTTCTATGCTCCCTACGTTCTCTGCCATGCTCCTTGCGTGTTCCCTGCGTTCTCAGCCATGCGTTCTCTGCCATGCGTTCTCTGCCATACTCCCTGCGTTCTCTGCCATGCGTTCTCTGCCATACTCCCTGCGTTCTCTGCCATGCGTTCTCTGCCATACTCCCTGCGTTCTCTGCCATGCGTTCTCTGCCATACTCCCTGCGTTATCAGCCATGCGTTCTCTGCCATACTCCCTGCGTTCTCTGCCATACCACCTGCGTTCTCTGCCATACCACCTGCGTTCTCTGCCATGCTCCTGTGTGTTCCCTGCCATATTTCCGGCCATGCTCCTGTGTGTTCCCTGCCATGTCCCCTGCATGCTGCCCGCCTTGCTCCCTGCCATGATTATTCATTCATCACGTGCATCAGCCCAAAACTGACCATTAAAATCACTTTCCCCTACTCCATCAACCTCACCTCATCTTTCCATTCATCTTGTTTAATCCTGGTAAGCCTTTGCAGCAATGGCCCTCTTTGCTAAGCTTTCACATATTTTCTCCTTCTTTACTCATCCTTCTCTCTGCCTTCTGAACTTGCTGACGCTCTGGCCTGGACCTCGGCATTTTTGGGGGGTAATTTCCCTATTCTCATACATCTGCTTATCTACGTTAAAGTATAAATCACCGTTTATGTTCCTGCCGAGGTCCGAGCGCCAAAGTTTAAACTATTGTATCAATAAATTCCTATCGCTTTTCTCTCTTTGTGAGTCTTTAGTTTGAAATGATGCTAAAGCGGAAATACAACCGAAGAACTCTTGCTTACTTCCATTCAATCAGAGGCTTGTCCGCCTCCGATGGAGCATTTGCTTCAAGCCACACCTCCTCGAAGCCCAATCATCCAGTGTTCACCTTAAACAGCAACTCCAAATCATCTCTCAGCCTGCTTTTGGCAAGCGCAAGAACCATTGCACTAATATCGTATTTCGCTTCAGACATTCCCCTTTGCAAGCCTTTCAGTTCCAAGTATCATCCCGTGACCGACCATCTCTATTCATGCACTTTACCATACACCTCACCTCATCTCCCCATTCATCTCACTCAACTTTGGTAGGCCTTCGCGGCAACCGGCCCTGTTTGGTAAGCCTTCGCAGCACTTTTCCTCTATAGCTCATCCCACTTGTCTCTGTTTTTAGTTTAATCCAAGTCTCATTGTCTTTCAACCATGCAGACGCATCGGCCTCGACCTCGGCAATTTTTGGGGGGAAATATCCCTATTCTCATACGCCTGCTAATGCATATTCAAGTATAATTCAGCGTGAATTTTTCCTGCCGAGGTCTGAGCGCCAAACTCTTAAAATATTGTATCAATAAAATTCTTCTAATTGCCTTTTCTTTCTGTGTGAGTTTTTCAGATTGAAATGCAGCTTTAGCGAAAATTCAGACTGAAGAAACACTATTGCCTACCTCCATCAATCAGGGACTCATCCGCCTCCAACGCAAGCCAATCAGCTTTGAACTGCTCCTCCTCAAAGCCAATCAGCATCCTGGGTTCATCTTAAAAAGAACTCCACATCCTCATCTCGGCCTTGTCCTCAGCGAGCAAGCAGTGGCTGCGCGTGTCCGGTTTGGACTCTGTCGACCGGTTTCCACCCACCTCCATCCCCTTCTCCACCATCGTACCAAGCTTCGCCTGGCTTTCCTACGGTGCTCCTTCAACCTCGTTCCTATCAGAGTGTAATTCCTGCTGGACTCTCATGGAATTCCCAGCCACTCATTAAAACGGTCCGGCAGAAGACCGCCATGCTGAGCCTGGTTCTGCCAGAGGTTTCTTCCCAAGGGGGAGTTTTTCTCTCCACAGTCGCTTCATGCTTGCTCATTATGGACAGTTCATGCAAACCTGTGTTTATCAAGTTGGACATCAAGCTCAAACAGATCATCATATGGACTGAACAAACTTTGCTTATCTCCACTCCACCACCAGTTTCAGACCCGGGGGGAAATATCCCTATTCTCATACGCCTGCTAATGCATATTCAAGTATAATTCAGCGTGAATTTTTCCTGCCGAGGTCTGAGCGCCAAACTCTTAAAATATTGTATCAATAAAATTCTTCTAATTGCCTTTTCTTTCTGTGTGAGTTTTTCAGATTGAAATTGAAGATGACATGTGTAAAGTGATACCTGAGAAAAGAAAGTGAAAATAAATAAATAAATTACGGGCTTTCTGTATATAAGTGAACACTTAATACCTGGAACCCAGCACATGTGGGTGTTTGTGAGAGTGCACTAGTTTAGGTGAAAATTATCCAGAAGGAAATAGCTTGATAGTGGTTGTGGAGAACCAAACGCCCGCCTTCCCCGAGCACCGAGGCAGGAGTCAGGGGACTCATAACCCCGGACTCCCAAAGGGGCCCCCAAAGCAGGGCGCCCAAGAGGGACCAACACAGGAAATCTGCACCCCCCCCCCCCTCCCCCCAAGGAAAGAGGAGAGACGACCCCGAGGAAATCCCCCAGCCACCGCAATGCCGAAGCCCCCAGGAGCCACGGGGACGAGCCCGTGGGCTCCGCCGGCAGCCAGCTACCTTGAAGTGGTCCCGGCCATGAGCCCCAAGGGCCAGAGGCCCCAGGGGCACCCCGCCCTTGCAGGCGTGGTTCATGGTTTTTAAATAATAAAATTATATCTCGGTTTAACCCACTCTGTTCATAGTTGTCCTAAACATTAATGTCATCGCTCTTAAGTTTTTCTGGACTTCCTTGGAAAAAACTTTATAATTTCTCCACGCCCCTCGGCGAATCACTGAAGAACAGTGAGTTCACTCAAAACTCCTCTCAAGTGAGTTCGGTGTGACCCTGGTCTTCAGCAGAGCTGGAGGAACCCGGGCTGGCCCTGAAAGAAAATGCTCCTTAAACACTCGAAAGTGAGTGGAGTGGTGCCATGCATGGCCAATAAAAGCAGGTGGAACTGTGGCTTGTATGTCCGGAAACCAGTGTTGATATAACTCTAACGGAGCGCTATACATCTGTAGAAATATGTTAATATTTTTTTTTCAGTTATAAGCACTGTTAATCATCATTGGAAGGCAAAGGGCTGCTGCTTTGGGAGGATGAAGTGTAGATGGAGGGGTCTCCTAAAGATAAATGACCAGTGTGCGATTTGCAAAAAAACCAGAGGGGGGGGGGGGGGGGAATTTCAAAAGTTGTATTAATGAATCAAAGTTTTATTAATAATGGTTAGCTAGCAGCTGCTCCTTCAGGTAGCTAGCTAGATCCAATAGGTTAGACTTTTGTTTTTAAACTTGCGCCATCTACTGTCGGGACTCAGGAGTGGGTATTAATTTACTTTAACCGCTTTGAGCAGAAAATGTAATAATACTCTTTAAATACAAACAACAAAAGCAAAAACAATCAATTTGACTAAAAACATTTCCTTGTCAGCCCATATATTCCTGGGCCGTGGACGTCATGCCACCTTAGTAACCTCATTTGCTTATTGTAACAAGTCCACTTTAACCAAATCTCACAGTTCCATTGACAATTCCTGTATCTCTCCCTCTTTCCAGATTCAGAACCTTTGCACCATCAAGGACAGCCCTCTACATAATCTTCTTCACTTTCCACATCCATAACATCACCTGGTTAACTTTCATATTTGCAGCATCAAGCAAGTTCTTCCTTCACACTTTTGCCAAACTGGTCCACTGTCCACTCACCTTTCCACTTTACAATTTCAAAACCCTCCATAAACTGCAGCTAATTCAAAAGACAGCAGCTTGCATCATTACATCATCTTCTTCATACCTGTACATTAACTCTACTGTAACATTCAATATAAATCAATGCTATATACTCTGTGTCCCCACCTCTCGCTCATTGACTGCTGGAGATGGTCACCAGCCCCTCCACGACCTTCTTTGTTACAGAAAAGCGTAGGTGGAATAATATTTATGATTTTTTTTTTTACCTTTTCCCTATCAGACCCAGTCAAACCGGGAAATCGTTTCACATTCCAACCCTCCTTCTTCTTCTTAAAAAAAGCGCGTCATGCTAAATTAGCCGAGCTACAGCGTTACTCTTTCAGTTTTAAATAAAACAGCAACAGACACACTTACCGAGGGAAGTTGTTGTCAGCTGTTTTATGCACTGAACTTTCTGACCATCTGGTTTACATAAATCCAAAGAAAACCTTTGACTACCGCTACTTTCATTCGTGCATCTGTGGTCAGTTTGAGATTTTCTTTTAAAAGTTAAAATGATTGAACACCGATAAACCTCAGACTGGTAGATTTCCGCTTTGCAAAGACCCACCCTACTCTCCTTCTGATTGGCTAATGTCCTAGCTCTGCCAGATTTCATTGGTTAAGCGCAGCTTCTGTTTAAAATCTTGAATAAAAAGTCTACACGGAACATTTTGCGCTCATTTTCCAAAAGACGAAAGTCCCTCACAGCGACGGAGAACATTAAACCCCTGATACTTATTCAGATCAGAAGGGGGAGGAATGTATCCCCCAGGGATAAAACACAAAGGACCAGAGGGGGGGACGTCACAACCAGAGGGGGGGAAAATCCCCCCATCCCCCCCAGCAAATCGCACCCTGTAAATGACCTTACAGAGTATATGGTTCTGACCTGTTCCACAATATTGAATAATTACTCTGCTTTATCAATTAAAACTAATGTAAATCCTTATGGGCTGATGAGCAAAAGGAATACATTTCAGATGAGAGTCTGTGTTTAAAAGGATATTATTTCAATAAAAATACATCCTGTTTGTCTGTTGTCTTTCTAAATTAATATATATTATTAATATTAATATTAAGAATTTGCCTTGAGTAATTCTCTACTGTTTGTGTGTTTAGGGCTTTCCTAATGTTTTTTAGATTGTATTTGTGTTCTAACAATGTGAATACTATAATCATGATTGTTGATTGTACTCATATTTGGGCCTTTCTCCTACAAATAAACATTTAATTTGTAGAAGATTGGCCGTCCTTCAGTTCCAAGTTTTCCTTCCAGCACATCTGTTGATGACTGCTGTGAGTGATGTGAGTACTGCATAAACTGGTGCATCCTCTCCTCTCTCTCCTCAGCCTGGATCTCTTGATAAGTCCAAGAGTAACAGCAGATGTTGTCTCATTACAAGAGATTATCTTAACTCACATGAGTTCCCTAATGTGTTGTAATGAACCTGAAAGTATAAACACACCTTGTAAGATTTCTTCAGAGGCTTATATACATCACAGATAAACTCATCAGATAATGATACTGATCAATTTCTGGATAAAATAACACTTTCTAAATGATCAGATCGTTAAAAGATGACCCTGGATTCACCCCAACAACAGCACTCAAAAGCATGCCCAATAAAAAGTTTCCAGGTCCCAATAGATTTCCAGCTGAATTTTATAAAGAATTCTGGAATGTCCTGGTACAAACATTCCACGGAATGTTGCAGGAAACTCAGGAAAAGGGGATACCAACATGAAAAGGTTTCCTTCACTTTCTCATGAAGAACATGGCATATAATAGTGTATTAAGTCACACAGTGGCAGAAGCTGGGGATGACATCTGGGCATTCTGCTATACTGCCCGTAGACCTTTTATGTTTGTTTGCATCATGGGTCTTGGGGCTGAAAAACGAACTGTCATCTCCAGCTGCTATACAGGGAAGGTCAGTGACAAGTTTCCAGATCTCAGGGTCAGCAGACAGGTTTCACACCTGGCCCCTGAGCTTCCCTTCTGCTCTTCTGGCATGTTCTGGCAATAACAAAAAGTGTACGTGTGTGTTCATCATGAGGGCAATTAACCAAGTGCAAATTAGTATTTTTTTATTATTACCATTTTTAACAGTTTGACAATAGTTTTTTCATGAATAGGTTAACATCAAGAAAAATCACGCCATGCCTCGTTTTCCAGTCTTTTCCAGGAATCTTTGTGAAACCTTGTTTTAGTTTTACATAGTGACTGTGAAGGATTTTTGTCACATAGAACAAGACCAAAGGAGACAGTATTTTCACTGGTTTTCTTACAGTATATATATATATATATATATATATATATATATATATATATATATATATATATATATATATATATATATATTAGTGCTGTCACACACACAAACACACACACACACACATATATATATATATATATATGTATATATATATATATATTAGGGCTGGGCAACGATTAAAATCTTTAATCGCGATTAATCGCATAATTTGCTTGATTAATCATGATTAATCGCATTGTATGCACAAACTCCAAGAATGAATTCAAAGTAGTATAAAGAGCACTTTTATTTTAATGTTCTGCTGCCATATGAACAAAAGTGTTGTAACATTTGTAGCACTTATCAGTAACACATATTTAGTGTGAAGCTCACTTTAAACATGTAACACAACTAACTTGTTTCTGTCATATTCAATGCTGGAAGAACTTTAAACTGAAATGCTTGCTAACTCGATATGGTTGCATGTGTATTTGACGTTAACATGTGGTTTTTTGTTGTTGCTTTCTCGCATGCATATAGTGAATGGCAGGGAAAAAACAGGCAAAACCACATGGATACTTTGAAGCGAGAAGCGACTTCACCGACGGCGTCGATGCAGACCCCTCCCCCACTCCACCCGCTCTGCTCCGCATAAAACGTATTCCGGCCGCCAACTCACCGCCTCGCCTAAGCAAATTCCTGCGGGAAACACTGCCTTCCCCATGTCAGCTTTGTTTTTTTCCGCGTTTTCCTTTTTCCAGCCAGCACCTTTCTTCCTGTTTGAATCCGAGGCTGAGCTGACAGCGGGGTTATTGGCGCAAAAAAGAAAAAAAAACTAACTCTATATGCTTGCATGTTTATTTGACGTTAACATGCGTTTTTTTGTCGTTGCTTTCGCGCGTGCATATAGTGAATGGCAGGGAAAAAACACATGGATACGCCCCCCCCCCCCCTCGGTCCGCGCAAAACTTGTCGTAACCCCATTCCCCCCACCACTCCGCCAAGTGGTCCATGCAAAACTTGACGTAAACCCCCCCCCCCCCCCCCCCAACTCACTGCCTCGCCCAAGCAAATTCCTGCGGGAAATACTGCGTGCATGTGAAGTTATATCTGTGTGTTGCGGGCACGTGCACGCGTGTGCGTGCGTGCGTGCGCGTCCCCATGTGGGCCGCTGGTTGGTGAAAATGCCAGGGCCGTTTTTTAATCCCAGTCCGTCACTGTTTATATATGGAGTCATTTGACAGCACTGGTCAAACACACTTCTTGAGAAGCTTAACCCCTTAAGCCCAGAGGGTGTTATGTGACACAAGGGCATTAAAGAACATTTTTCAGGTGGAACCACTATAATGTCACCATGTATGATTTATAGGCGATTAAGCATACATGCCTTGTCTAAATTCTTTCCAAAATAAATACTGCAAAACACCATAAAAAACCCTTTGAAATTATACAGCCCTCCACCTTTATAGATCCACATCTTGACTATAACTGCAACAAATCTGGACAGAATCACTTGAACCATATTTGTTCCACATAGGTTTTAATGGGCTGTGTGCCCGGCAGAGTAGTGATTTGGCACGTTTCTGCCAAAATCACACAGCTTAGCTCCCATTTGGGCCAAAGGCACACAGTTTGGGTGTCCAAATATTGCCAAATGTGCTTTTCACTTCATAAAAGGGGATCTGGTCCAATAAAAGAGGTGCTTTCTATTGTAGGACTGAATTTGAGAAAGTATTTGCTCATAGGATTTACCCTCTGTTTCATCAAAATGTACCATTGTGCACAGCATAATATGAATAAAATTAGGAACGTTCAACTTCTGAAGAAGTTGAAGGCGGCGCCCGCCTGGTGGTGTGCGTAACCGTTAAAGGCAAAGCTTCTGAGTGTTGGTTAGGCTGAGCTTTTGTAGGGTGTAAGGTGTATCTGTTAAGAGCTTGTAAGAATTATAAATGTGTCTCTCTCTGTATGGGGTGGAAAGGAAAATGTAAGCTGTTCAGATCGAATGCTGCTTATTTAAAATATGTTTGGTCGTTTAAAAATTATCCTTGGTTGTAGGCTTTTATTGCTTGGGGATTTTAAATCAAATGTGTTTAGAGGTTCTTCTTAAGCAGAGGTTTGATGCAAGTGTTGGAAAAAAGATTTGTGTGCAGGAAGGCAAAATGTCTGTGTCATGATTGTTTACCCATGTACTCAGGACGCGCACACGGGACTAAAGGTTTTAAGAGTTTTATTACAAGAGGTTGTTGGATGGTGGGTGATGAAGTCCGGAGGGTCTGGGTTGCAGAGGATCAGAGATGTAGGTGATAATAGGAGCTGACGGCCCGGAGCTAGAGTCCATAATGATCAAAGTGGCCAGGAAGCTCAGTGGTACGAGTTAGCAGTTCTCTGGAGACACTGTGGCACAGAGCAGAGCATCTCCTGGGCGGCTAGCCAGGTTAGCAGTTCTCTGGAAACACCAGGACACAGAGCAGAACTTCTCCAGGAACACACAGAGAGTAAACAATCCTTAGAGTGACTGGCAAGACTAACCTTAACAAGAGCGCAAACAAATCTTCCAAGGCAAAACGAGGACTGGCATGGAGAGGTGGATGACTGAAGTCGGACCGGCACAAGAGTCTTCTTCTTCTTGTTTTTTTTTTATGGAGGTTGGCAAACAACTTTCAGGTGCATTACCGCCACCTTCTAGACTGGAGTATGGATCAGATGTAAAACCACTATAATCTTCCCATAATACCTGTTCTCCTTAGAAAATTAAAAATACTATTAAAAACTACATCCCCCGATGATCTTTGAAGCAAACTTCTAATATCTAATTTATTTTTATTCATATTTAAATTTCTAATTAACTCCTCCCTTTCTCGAACATACTTACTACATTCTAAAAAAAATTTGTATTGTTTCTAATTTCCCACAATAACTACAGAAACCTGTATCATGTTTATTATTTATTTTAAGAGTACTGTTTAAACCTGTATGTCCAAACCTTAATCTAGATATAATATCTTCTTCTTTTTTATTCCTGCTACATTTCCTAAATTCTCCAACTTTTCTTTGGATGCTATAATAAAATCTGGCATTGCTTCCTTTATCCCACTGTTCCTGCCATTTATTCTTAATATACACATACTAATATTTTTAACCTCATTTTTACTGATTTTAATATTTAAATCAACAATACACTTTTTTGCTGCATTCTTAGCAAAACTATCTGCCAGCTCATTCCCTATTACTCCAATGTGAGCAGGAACCCAAACTAATTTGACCAGAGATCCATAACTTTTAATCCTAAACATTAACTGATTAATATCAACTATAATATCTTGCCTTGATTCTGAATTTTGTTCTACAATACTTACTAATGCACTACTTGAATCTGAACAGATTACAACCGCTCTCTCTCTTGTTTCCTCAACCCATTCTAGAGCCATTAAAATAGCCATTAGTTCACCTGTATATACTGTCAATTTGTCTGTTATTCTTTTATTTCTCATAATATCTAATTCCGGAATTATAAAAGCTATTCCTTTATTATTATTTGACATTTTAGAGGCATCTGTATATATTTGTATATATTCCGCATACTCATTTCCAATATAATTTTCCACCTCTTTCTTTTCTAATTGTTTTCCTTTTTCCAGTAAACTTAAATCAACTTCCGCTATTTCAATTATCCATGGTGAAATAACAATCACAGGACTAATTAAACTATTATTTAATCCTATCTCTCTTATTTCATTTTCTATAATCCATCCAAAACTATTTATTTGCTTTTTTTCTTTTTCTTGACAAGGTTGTAACATAATATATGGAGGATAACTTTCTTTATGTCCTTTAATATTTGCCCAGTAAGTTATGGCTAATTGTTTCCTTCTAAGCTCCAACGGCATCTCACCCATCTCAACTTCCGGCACAAGAGTGAGACAGAGGCAGGCTTAAATAGGGAGACTAGCAAGTGAAATGCATCTGAATTGGAAGGAATCAGTTATAATACCAATAGCAAAACCAGGAAAAGATAATTCAAACCCAGGAAACTACAGACCAATAGCTTAAACATCCAATTTATGTAAAATAATGGAAAGAATGATTAACAATAGGATGGTTTATTATTTAAATAGTAAAGGATATATATCAAAGTATCAAAGTGGGTTTCGAAAAGGGAGGAGCATTAATGATCCAACGTTATGTTTAGAACATGAAATTAGAAGAGCACAAGTAAATAAAGAAAGTGTGGTGGCAGTATTTTTTGATATAGAAAAAGCATACGATATGATGTGGGTGGAGGGATTATTGATTAAACTATATATGTTGGATATTAAAGGAAAATTATTTAAATGGATTAAAGACTTTTTAACAAATAGAAAAATACAAGTGAGAATAGGGGAAGCGTATTCAGAAAAATATAAGGTAGAAAATGGAACTGTTGTGGATGGGCCTCCCCACAACGTAATAATTTGTACTAAGTCCTTCAAAAATTCTAAGTTCTTGGTAAGGCAGTTAAAAATATCCAACAGTAGTCAAAAAGTGAACAAAGGTAGCTGAGTTTCGGTCCAGGGTGGTTTATTGCAACAACACAAGACAACCACGCATGAGATGCGTTCCGGACAACATCTGCCAGCGTACAGAAAGTGGTCTGCTTATATACATTCTCTGTGTCTTGGGGCTCCTCCTTTGAGCCCCTCCCATTTTTACATATTTTCCATTGCTTTTTCCACGGATATCTTTGTTATTTTTTTACCTATCAGTGGAAACTTCCCTAGGGTGTACTTTTTTTAAAAACATGGTTACACATCACAGCTCATTCCAAACATGGTCCCTCACTACTGCCCATTTCCATATGGTTACACGTCATTACCTTTTCCGAACATGGACCATGCATTTTCTGTGTTCATTTGCAGCCGTTCATGTTCTATTTTACATTGCAAATGGCTTGCTCTTTGACCCAGAGGTTTCTTCCACTGTCCTGGTTTGTTTCCATTGACCCTCTACCTCTTATTCTGGACTTGTAGCGTGACACACACACATGTTTCTTAGGTGAATGTTACAGCACACCTTATAACCATTGTAATAAGAATATATTTATTATAAGATATTGATCCACTACAATATTCATTGTGAGATATTAATCCACTACAGAACTCCGCAAGGAAGCATTATAAGTCCTTTACTGTTCCTAATTATGATGAATGATGTGTTTAATGGTATTGGAAAAGAAATAGGATGTTCATTATTTGCAGATGATGGAGCGGTCTGGAAAAGAGGGAAAAATGTAGATCATATGGTAAAGAAAGTACAAAAGGTTATCATTGAAATAGAAAAATGGGCGTTGAAATGGGGATTCAAGTTTTCAGTTGAAAAGACAAAAGTAATGATATTCACAAAAAAATAAACAAGGAAATAAAATTAAAATTATATAATCAAGAATTAGAACAAGTAAAGTGTACAAAATTTTTAGGAATATGGTTTGATGAAAAACTAAACTGGAATATACATATTCAAAAAGTGGTTGATAAGTGTAAGAAAATCTTAAATATTTTAAGATGCTTGGCTGGCAGTGACTGGGGAGCAGATAGAAAATCAATGAAGCAGATTTATAATGGAATGATAAGATCTAACATAGACTTTGGGTGCATAGTTTACGGTTCAGCAGCTAAAACACATCTGAATAAATTAGACATAATTCAACATCAGGCAATAAGAATATGTACTGGAGCATTTAAAACCACACCAAAAGCTGCAATAGAAGTAGAAATGGGAGAAATGCCATTAGATTTAAGAAGAACAAAACTAGAAATAAATTACTGGTTAAATTTACAAAGCAATAAAATTGATCATCCAACTCGGGAAATTTTAGGTCCATGTTGGGAAAAAGAAAAGAACGAAATGAGGAGTTTTGGATGGAATATTGGAAATAAAATAAAAGAATTCAAGATTGATATTATTGACATGTAGACATGTCAATAATAGAAAAGAAACAAGATAAATCATACACGGTAGATAAATATTCAGTACAGATACATATAAACAAATATTACAAATATATTCAAATTTATACAGATGCGTCAAAGATAAATGGGAAGATAGGAGTAGCTTTTGTGGTGCCAGAATTCGAAGTAAAAATAGGAAAACGGAGCACAGATGGGTTATCAGTATACACAGGAGAAATGTTGGCAATATTGTTAGCCTTGCAATGGGTGGAAGAAATAAAACCATTAAAAACAGTGATATGTTCAGATTCAAGTTCAAAAAATTTTCAATCAGATAGTAGGATGGATATATTATTAGAAATATTTTATACATTGTATAGAATACAGAATATGGGGCTGGTAGTTGTATTTGTATGGATTCTAGCGCATATAGGTGTAGAAGGAAATGAGAGAGCAGATAATATGGCAAAAAGGGCAATTCATAAAAATATTAGTTTTAAAGTTAAAACAAGTAAATATGAGGGAAAGAGTATGGTTAAAGAAAAACTGATGGAAAAATGGCAAAAAAGGTGGGATGAAGAAAAAAAAAGGAAGATGGTTTTATAAAATACAGAAGATAGTAGGAGAGAAAAGAAATGAAAGAAGAAATAAAAAGGAACGAAGGGTGATAACAAGATTAAGATTAGGGCATACAGGTCTTAATCATACACTTTTTAAAATACAAAAGCATAATAATGGAAAATGTGATTATTGTGACAGATATGAAATGATAGAACATGTTATGTTAGAATGCCATAAGTATGAAAGAGAAAGAAGGTGTATGAAAAGAGAGTTTGAATGTATTAAGGAAAAGATTAATTTGATAGATATTTTGAGGAAGAATTTGGGGAGTAAACATATACAAATAATTATTAAATATTTAAAGAAAACTAAATTATTTCAAAGAATATGATTAAAATAGGTGTGTGTGTGAATGGGTGCATGATCTAGGGGGGTGGATTATAAAGATATATATAAAAATGGATGAGAGTATGTAGGTATATATAAATAGGAAATTCATTTAGTTAAATTATATATTAAAGGTAGGAGTAGGAAGATACAAATACTTATATAAGTTGATAGTCCATTTCAAACCACACTCCATACCAGTAGGTGGCGGTAATGCTGCTTAAAGTTTGTTGCCAACCGCCAATAAAATCAAGAAGAAGAAGAAGAAATGCATCTGACTGAATAATTACCAACAGGTGTCACTGACTGCAAAGGGAGTGAAGGGGAAGCTTAAGTGAGGGGAAGGGAGGAGCTAAGACTGAAATAAAGGTCAAATCATAACTACAACCTAAAAGAGATGAAAACTGAAATATAATATTAAACAGAAAGTTAAGTCAAAACTCTACCATGACAGTCTGTCTTCTATGTAAACTGTTGTCATTAAAGAAACATCAGAAAACAACACAGGGAAGACACTAAAACCAATTGAATCAGTCTGCTGACACTGTGGAAGGTAAGACAAATACCCCAAGATTTTCCAATATTTTAGTATTTAACCTTTTGCCACGGGTCAAAACTTAAGACAGGGCCTTACCTCCATTAGCACTCAGAGTCTCATTGGATTAGGCACTGGACAGCACCTGTGGTGACTACAGAGCCCAGCCCGGAAAGTCTGCAGCCATTTCAGCACTGGACATTTCTGTACCAGATTCAATGTATTTATGGCTAACATATGACAAAAAGGTGTGCTCAACATAATATTTAAATATGTTCATGTGACACAAACAAAACCTACACCTTCTGGAAGTTGTAGCAACCAGACACTTAGCAACAACAAGCTTATGTTTCCATTTTCAATGTTTGCTGTCTTTATCTGCATGGGTGGTTCTCCCTTGCATTGCTAGGAATTGTGGGGCCCTGAGTTCCTTTAAATCGAGATTAAAAACACATTTGTTTAGAATTGCCTTTGAATGTTCAAGTTAAAATGTTTTACTGTTTTCAAATGTTCTTTTTTGTTTCTACACTATCCCTACTTGCTTTTATTCTGTTTTATTTTCCAATATTTTAATCATGTAAAGCACTTTGCATTGTCTCTGTACTGAATTGTGCTATATAAATAAATTTGCCTTGCCTTGCCTTGCCTAGAATGAAACCATTACAAGCACTGTTCCAAAGTTGGCAACATTTTCAAAAGAAGCCTTTTTCTATCATTGTGCACTTGTGAAATAAACTCCTAGTTTACGTAGACGCTTGCACTGCATTTTCTGTTTTGTTACATTTGTTGTTTATTTGGATTTTTAAGTTGCTTTCCTTGTGGTTTTCCCATAATTTAGCATGTACATTATAATATATAACTTTTTGCAATGGAGTACTGTCGATCACAGGTCAACAGCTTTGGTTATTTTGTCTTTAGCCCCAAAAAGGCACTTCTGACATTGACTCTGGTTTGGAGGGTCCTGACACAGAGTACTCCACATTGTAAGTCCATATCTGGTATGTAGGTGGTCTTTATCCACCAACTCTGTGTTTAGTCTTCTCATTAGGAAGCTTTCCCCAATTTATTGAATAGATTCTTGGCAATTCTCACAAAGAATCTAGTTCTTGCTGTTGCTGGGGCACTGTTTAAGAGTAAATGTTTTCCTTTTGCTCAATTTTCTTTAACATGTTTGTATGTTTATACATTTTGCATGTTAAACCTTGTACTGGTTACCATTGTCATGTATACAAATAAACAGACATCAGTATACTGACAATAAACATATTTATTAACTGAAAAAAACAGAACAAACTTTAAACAGGCAATAATTGTTAAAATTACACCTACAACATATTCTAGGAAAAAGAGAAATCAAACAAAGTGAAGTAAAATACATATATCATATCATGTGTAATGGGCATTGTTGTGTCTCTGCTCTGTCTTCCGTAACCCCAGTCGGTCGAGGCAGATGACCGTTCATACTGAGCCCGGTTCTGCCGGAGGTTTTCCTTCCCGTTAATGGGGAGTTTTTCTTCCCACTGTCGCTTCATGCTTGCTCAGTATGAGGGATTGCAGCAAAGCCATGTACAATGCAGACGACTCTCCCTGTGGCTCTACGGTTCCCCAGGAGTGAATGCTGCTTGTCGGGACTTTGATGCAATCAACTGGTTTCCTTATATAGGACATTTTTGACCAATCTGTATAATCTGACCCAATCTGTATAATATGATTGAACTTGATTTTGTAAAGTGCCTTGAGATGACATGTTTCATGATTTGGCGCTATATAAATAAAATTGAATTGAATTGAAATTGAATTGAATTGATTTGAATTGAATTGAATTGTAAGAAACAGATCAGCTGTATCTTATAGGTGATGCCAATGACACATGTCATTGTTTTCTGTGTCCTGCATGAGGGCAGCTGTGGAATGTTGTCTTATAACCAAATGGCCAATCTGAATTAAAAAAATATATATATAAAAAGGTTACACACAGTTAACTGACCACAGTCTGTTAACTGTGTATAAGTATGAGAGATATCAAAATAATTCTTTCACTGTGAATATCAGCAGGCTTTTGAGGACTATGGTGCTCATTTTTATGTTTGTACAAAAATCAGTGTAGGCACAGCGACGATGTAAAAAAGTGCAAATAATACTGAATAAAAATAAGTAGTTACTATTACACTGTTACATATTCATCTATGGGTTTGTTTATCATTGTAGTTCTATAACCTGATTGGTGATTCAGGCTGAGTTTCATCAAGCGTTTATGGTCAACATTTTCCCCTCAGCAGCAACACTAAAGCACACAGAGGCTCCCGCTGCGGCCTTACGCACGATCCAGCTGCTGACGTCTCCCTCTTTTCAGCTCAATGCACTTCTAGACTGTTACAGTTTATAACCATTATCATCACCTTTCACAGCGTCAGGTTTCTCAGTCAGTCGCCGCGCTGACAAGTCAAATCTCTATTGCTGTCGTCAGTGTGCTCTAGGCGGTGAGGTGCGCTGCGTGTGAGGGATAAACAGTGGAGGAAATGCATAACTAAATACTATAAAGGGCTCCTATAAAGGGAACAGGGGTACTGACAGATCTGAGATGAAGCCCTGATGTTACAAGTTCTTTAAAATGACCCTCAAAAGTGCGCACCTGAATTAAAGCGCAAGGCAGCAGCCCACCGAAGCGCCACTGGTTCTACAAGAGTATGAAACACAGCTACTAACTCTCCTATTGACTTTAACTGGCACACATTGCTACCGATGTGAGGACATTAAACGTAGTGATTCACGTTTTGAATGGTGAACAGTGATTGTTGGAGCCTATTAAGGATTGGATTAATAATTTAGCAAGAACTAAATTAATGTTACAGATCTAAGGTTGTGTGAATGATAGAGTTATTGTTTATTTGTTTATTTATTGGTTTAGCTTAGACCCTCCTCCTTGTCAGTCCGCCTCCTGCTAAGATTAACAAGTAGAAGCAGCTGCTGAGGTGGATCTGATTGTTTTGGTGAAGGAGTGAGGAGTGAAAAAGTTTTTCTACACACATACAGACCAGTTAACGTTTATATTAGAATTTTTTGTAAGTCAACTCGGAGAATATTTTTGTTATTTTTGTAAGTAAAGAAAACACACCTTTTGAAACTGGGAAATTCTCCACGAGTGCTTTTTGTTTTGAGTGAGTCGAAAAACCTCCTCCTAAGAACTACTCTGGCAATTTTTTATTTTTGGAAACTGTTTTGATGCAAGAGTAGCCGTAACAGTGATAAAAGCACCTGGTCCGAGGGAAAGGAGGGGGGAGAGGAGCAAGTGCTGAGGCACAGAAATACGGTGCATGTAGTTAAAAAATGCAGAATTAATAAAAACGAAACTTATAAACAGACTAAGTGGCGTTTTAAGCTGCGTCTGGTTAGCAGAACTGTTTTATGATCCTGCGTGCAGCCATGCAGCAGCTCTCCCCCCGCCCCCTCCTGTGTACGCGGTACAGGACCTTACCAGCTTATTTTCACCACTGGATATAGGGTGACCACCTGCTAATAAGCCCAAGGGGGGACAAGGGGTATGTTTCTGAGGGACAAAGGTGCCCCCACCTCACGGGCAGACTCACTGATAGTGGTTTACACATTTCTAGCACATACCACCTTACATGGTATATTAATAATGCCCTATTCCCATAAACATGTGTAATTGCTGATGTATGCTCATGAATCGGCCAACCAATGTGTATTTCTTTCTAAATAAAGATTCATAATACTTTGAACATTCAATGAACAGATGCACTTCCAATTCCGATTTACTTTAGCTATTTAATTTGATTTATTTTTATTACAATTTATTCACTTCAAATAAATTATAATTTTAAATTAAAGGATTAACAGGAATTGTAGTTGCTCTACACCACAGGAACTGTAAAAAAAAGTCTTAACTCACGACTCCAGAGGTTCACAGAACAAGAAGGGGGAGGAAGGATGGTGAACTTGGATGTTGGTAAAGGCAGGCGCAGGAAAAAAAACTGTTCAGTGTTCTGAACATTTAGGCCTTTGGGGTCACCTTTAGGACTCAAACCATTTCACCAGCATCTGAATCAAATAAGAAAGAAAGATAAGAGACTGAATTAATTTATGATAAGCTTCCAAATGGTTTTCCAGTATAGACAGAGGAGTGCAAACACATCACCATCACAAGGTGACAACAATACAAAAAGGTGCCAAGATACAATCCTATGCAAAACAATGACATATTTTGACCTAAAAGGCTACTGTTTCCGAAAAGTGACACATTTGCACCCCTGTAGACAGCCAACCAATGTTCAAAATCAATCAAACTTCATCTTAGACAAATGGGGTTTTACATATCTAGGTTTCTTACCTTCAGGTTTCTTCTTGAAGTTGTATTTCTTGTTGGAGCGTGCAGCATTGAGGAGAACCTTCTCTTTCACTACATAAGTGTAAAAGTCCTTGCAACTGAATGTGAAGTTGCTCTTCACCTGAATTTCTGACTTGATGAGGTTTACCGAACATCTGTTCCTTGTGTCCGTCCAGCATCCTGTCATCAGTGAAAAGACCCTCTCCACTGAAGCATTGGTGATTGGTACACTCAAGAGGAAAGAAGCTAATGCTGTCATGTTTGGTGTGTGTGTGTGTGCTTGAGTAAGGTGGCCCACTTCTCCACAACTGGAGCTCCAGACTGCACGATGGCCTGTTGGTGGCGGCAGAACGACACAATACTCATATAGCGCATCCATGTCCAGCTTCTTGCTTAGCTGCAGGACCTCTACAGCTTTGCAGAGATGGGAGAAGTTAAATGGGCTTTTCTTTAGTGCCAGGCTAGCCAATTTCTTCTGGTAGTTGGAGTCTGAGAAGTCATAGCGCTGCTCCAGGTAGGTGAGGGAGGACTGGTAGAAGTTGCACATGTCCTCTCTGAGCACAGCTGCCTGTCTGTCTGGAAACTGCTGGAGGAGTACATCCGTCTGGGCCCCAAAGAAACCATCACTCTGTCGTTGCTGTAGCTTGGTTTTTAGGGTGAACATCATATCGTAGAGCTCACAGACAGTCCCATCTTCTCGCTCCAGCACCAGCACAGTGTCGTAGAAATTCTTCAGCGCATTGCTGAGGAAGGACAGGTAAACCTAAAAGATGTAAGGAGAGTCAATGATCCTGTGTGCTGACACTGTTTGCATTATCATCATTTCTCTAAACCCTATTTCATGTAATAATACTTAGATGAAAAAAAAATGGAGTGCAATTAAAATTAATTACCTGTAGATCAAGGGGGTTGCCCTCACCATCCTGGTCATCCTTGAACAGCCGCCATAGTGACTTTGGGCACTCGTCTTCTCCCAAAGAGAGAAAGTAGGTTTTGATAGGAGCCCAGCTGTCGTGAAGCCTCTTCACTGCAGGCCACAAGCTCAGCCATCTTGTGGGCACATGTCTAAGCAGGGACTGGTACTCTGTCTCCACAAAGGTGTGAATTGATTTAAGTTCCTCAATGCGTTTGGCAGATGAGGAGAAGTGGCTAAAGGTCTTGTTGACGACATTTTCGATGTCGATATGTAGCCGATCTCCTGCGTGTTTTGCACTGTTGTGAACGATGTGGGCCACACAGTTTGCCTTCAAAATGCAATTGTTGTTCTCTTTCAGTTTCTGGAAGACAGAGTTGTATCTCCCGTAATTCACACTAGCATTGTCAGCGGAATACGCAGATATCATGTCTAGTCCCAGTCCGTTTTCCTCCAGCTTGGTAACTATCTGGTTGTAGATCGCGGCAGATGTTTCATCACTGTCATCATAGAAATCAAAGAGCTTCCTCTGTACTCCCAAGTCTGGCATCCAGTAACGCACTGACAGCGCTCACCCACCTGGAGACCACCGGGAGCGCTGTGAGAGTCATGTTCTTTGACTTCTCCAGCGCTTTCAACACCATCAGACCGGTGCTACTGAGGGGGAAGCTGGAGGACGCTGGGGTGGACAAACACCTGGCTGACTGGACCATGGACTACCTCACTGACCGCCCTCAGTACGTGCGGCTGCACGGCTGTCAGTCAGAGGTGGCACTTTGCAGCACCGGGGGCCCCCAGGGCACCGTTCTATCTCCGTTTCTCTTCACCCTTTACACCTCAGACTTCACCTACAACACGGACAGCTGCCACCTTCAGAAGTTCTCTGACGACTCGGCCATTGTGGGCTGTGTGTCTGAGGGGAACGAGCTGGAGTACCGGTCGGTCATCATTAACTTTGTGGACTGGTGTGAGAAGAACTATTTGTGTTTGAACACCAGCAAGACCAAGGAGATGGTGATCGACTTCAGGAGAAGACCCCCACCTCACTCACCCGTGAACATCCAGGGGGAGGACATAGAAACTGTGGAGAGTTTCAGATACCTGGGTGTTCACGTCAACAATAAACTGGACTGGACTCATAAAACTGACGTGCTGTATAAGAAGGGCCAGAGCCACCTCCACCTCCTGAGGAGGCTGAGGTCCTTTGGAGTGAGCCGGCTTCTGCTAAAAACCTTCTATGACTCTGTGGTGGCCTCAGCCCTCCTCTACGCTGTCGTCTGCTGGGCTCCTGGCAGTGCAGAGCGGGACAGAAAGAGGCTGAATAAGCTGGTGAGGAAGGCCACTTCTGTCCTAGGCTGCACTCTGGACTCTGTGGAGGAAGTAGCTGAGAGGAGGGTGTTGTCCAAGTTCACATCCATCATGGACAACACCTTCCACCCCCTGCACCAGACTGTAGAGGAGCTGAGCAGCCCCTTTAGTGCAAGACTTAGACATCCTGTCTGTAAAAAGGAGCGCTACCGCAGGTCATTTATTCCTGCTGCTATCAGATTTTACAATGCTGCACTGTAACTGCAACTGTGACCATAACTGTAATAATTAATGTGCAATAACCAAGGTGCAATAATCTATTTAATACACTGTCCTACAACCCGTGCAATAATCCTGATGTAGTGACTTCTGCTGCTATCACCACCTGAACATAAGTCAGCCCACATGTATGTATGTATGTATGTATGTACAAATGTATGTACAAATGTATACAATGTATATGCACGTACATACGCGTAGGTGCGTATGTAAGTAGGCGCATAGATATATGTATATATTTAAGTATATAGATATGTTTATATATATATATCAGTGTTTCCCGCAGGAATTTGCTTATGCGAGGCGGACCGACTCGCGGAGCGGGGGGTTGGGGGGTGTTGGTTGTGGATGACACGTTTTCCTTATCTTATCTTATCTTATCTAAGAGCTTGGTGGTTCCATGATTGGAGGCATCTGAAGCAACTGAGAAGAATGGTGTGTGGGCGGAGGAGACACACACACAGATGGGATGAACTTAAAAGAGTAGTATACTAATATAATAAACTGCCTGTATTAAAGTTTATCTCAAACATCTGAATTAATGGAACATTCTGCAGCACAAGCACATTATTTAGATACCATTAACATTTATAAACTAGAATCGTTCAACTTCTGAAGAAGTTGAAGAAGGCGCCCGCCTGGTGGTGCGTGTAACTGTCAAAGGCAAAGCTTTCTTAGTTCCTTGGTCGTAGGCTCTCATCATTAATTGCACATTGAACCAATAAGAGCAGAGTGTGAAGGTCCAATTAGCAGGGTAAGAGCACAGTTTTGCTCAAAATATTGCAATGCACACAACATTATGGGTGACATGGGTGAGTCCAAAGAAGGACAAATTGTTGGTGCACATCTTGCTGGATGTGTCAAAACTTTCTTCAATTGAATAAAAACAAAACTGAAGTAATAATATTTGGACCAATAGAGGAGAGATCAAAAGTTAGCACACAGCTTCAGCTTCAAATTTCCCTTGCCTTGCATCTGTGACCAAGACAGCAAGTGTTTGTGATGTATCAAGAGCCACGGGGTCCAGGGTAATGTCAGCACACCACCAAGAAGGACGAACCACATCCAACAGGATTAACTGTGGACACAAGAGGAAGCTGTCTGAATGAGATGTTCGGGTGCTAACCCGGATTGTATTCAAAAAACATAAAACCACGGCTCCCCAAGTCACAGCAGAATTAAATGTGCACCTCAACTCACCTGTTTCCACCAAAACTGTCAGTCGAGAGCTCCACAGGGTCAATATACACAGCCGGGCTGCTATAGCCAAACCTTTGGTTACTCGTGCCAATGTCAAACGTCGGTTTAAATGGTGCAAATCTTGGGCTGTGGACAATGTGAAACATGTATAGTTCTCTGATGAGTCCACCTTTACTGTTTTCCCCACATCCGGGAGAGTTACGGTGTGGAGAAGCCCCAAAGAAGTGTACCACTCAGACTGTTGCATGCCCAGAGCGAAGCAGTGATGGTTTGGGCTGCCATGTCATGGCATTCCCTTGACCCCCATACTTGTGCTAGATGGGTGCGTCACTGCGTGGACTTGTTGTTGATTTTTATAATAAAAAAAAGATTTCCCTTTTACACAACATTACGAAGTGCTGTTAGACTTGAACTCCCATCCCTCCAGACTTCCATAGGCCATTGACAAATTTAATGAAAAGTAACTTAAAATTATCCTTAAAAGACAAAATGTTGAAAAATCAAAGGGCTTATTTAACGCTTTGAGAACATATATTGTATTCGGCCACAAAATCAACAATAGTAGAATGATCTTTTAAGCTTATAAGACCATTTTTAAGATGCCAATACCTGTAGCATATAGCTCAGTGGCGTGTAGCCTAGCCACCGCATTTCTACCATAATATAAAACCGACATTAAATAAACGACTCACCGTCACGTAGTTGCAAGGAAACCACCCAATGGAACCCTTCGTCTGGGTTAATTGGACTTGATTCAACAATATCCTTCAGTAATTTAGGAAAAACGGCAGCACTAGCACTGCTAGCATTAGCAGCAACAAGATGGAGGAGTTCACCTCTGACCCGGAACTCAAAGAGTACTGCTTGTTGTCTGCTCTGAATAATACACAGCGCCACTTGTGGACAGTATAGGAACTGCAGGAACAAAGTACGTCTTTTTCAGTAATAATTGTTGAATGATGATAATGCATTTGACTGCCGCGTTTGACACCTCTGCTCTATACCATACTAATAAATTATTGTGGTCTAAAACCAGGTATTTCAGTTTCATTGTCCAACCCCTGTAGATGACTTATTTTCTAGCGATGATTTCTGTCACGAGGACATAATGCAGTGTTGTGCTGGCAGCCATCCCAACTAATAAAAATAAGATTTAAGATTAAAATAGTACATTATAGTAGTAAAATAAATACAATTATTGTGGTTTAAGGACAAGTTTGGTACCTGCATTAAGGTTAATTTCAAAAGGTACTTGTCATTTTCAGACTAAAAAACATTCTAAAAAGATGTTCTAATTCAGTGAATATGACTTGATATTTAAACAGAAAATAATAATGAAATTAATTATTCTTTCAACTAGCAGTTTTTGAGTATGACTAAAATTCAAGGCAGTGAAGGAGGGTAACTGATAAGTGATGGCTGATGGTGGAGAGCTTGCAGGCCTGGCTTCGGTGGAGAAGCAGCAAACAACTGTGGCAGGAAATGTGACTTTCATTTCAATGCAATGCAATGCAAAACTGGAGAACAGTAGAAATCAGTAGAGTGAGAAAAACTGGCCCTGATGTCCTCCAGTAGCCTAAGCCTGATTGTAGGATGTCCCTGAACTCTCGTTACATTACAAAGTTTACAATAATAAGGAGAGCCAGCGAAATGCTTGAGGCAGGATTATACAGGAAAAGGAGGAGATTAAGTATAATATAAAATAAATTAATAAACAATACATAAAATACTTTAATGTTTTCTTAAAACGTCTGAATACAAACTGTCCCAAAACATGTTAAATAAATTCCTTTATCATCATTCATTTATACCAGTTGTTCAAGTTATTTAATTGTTACTTGTAAAAAAAGTATATATTATTGTAAATTAGAAATGTCCCATGCTCCTAAATGCAGCTTTCTGACGCTCGGGAACGCATCACACTGGTCTGAGAACGCAGCGCGGAGTAGAGGCACGTTACTGCTTAAGACAAAGCTTTGCCGTTTGTAAAACTCATGTCGGCTGGCACGGTTTATTGTTCTGTGTGAATGACAACAGACCACAACAAATGAGGCTGCTAATGAGCCAACAGCCAACAGGAGAAGGTCTGCATCGAAGCAGCATGGAAAATTGGTGTTATTAAAACATGATTAAATACTTCAATGTAGCATGAAAAAATAAAATATGTGAATAAAAAAGTCATGAGGTGAACTGTATTGATTTAAATTGGAAAATCGTTTTTTAAAGCCAAAGGGAAATGAAATATTGGGTGAAAATGTAATTCTCTAAAATTGGCACAGCTTGGATTCGAACTTTCGATCTTCTGCTTTGCAGCCCGACACCTAACCCACTCGACCAAAACACCAGTGTCGTGCTCAGCCGAGCTTTATTGAGAGGTCAATTGTGTTAAGAAGTGTTTTTTGCGAATTTTGTTCCAAATGTAAGTCGAAACGGCGTCAAGTACAAAAAGCCCTGATCGCGGCGTCGAGACCAACGTTTCGATATATAGTATGTGGGGGTAGACCCTACGGTTCGGGCTGTATTAACGGTACTATAATAATAATAATAATAAAGAAACCCTTATTAGGTGCATAGCATAAGGCCTCCGCCATGCATTTTCAATGCATAGGCGGGCGCCTAATAATAAAGAAATCCTTATTGGGTGCATAACATAAGGCCTCCGCCATGCATTTTCAATGCATAGGCGGGCGCCTAATAATAATAAAGAAACCCTTATTAGGTGCATAGCATAAGGCCTCCGCCATGCATTTTCAATGCATAGGCGGGCGCCTAACTAGAAACGTTCAACTTCTGAAGAAGTTGAAGAAGGCGCCCGCCTGGTGGTGCGCGTAACCGTCAAAGGCAAAGCTTCCGAGTTCCTTGGTCGTAGGCTTTTATCGCTTGGGGATTTTAAATCAAATCTTCTGAGTGTGAAAAGGATTTGTCTTCGTCAAAACCAGCCGACAGGAGAAGGTCTGCATCCAAGCAGCATGGAAAATTGGTGTTATTAAAACATGATTAAATACTTCAATGTAGCATGAAAAAATGAAATATGTGAATAAAAATGTTAAAGGTATTACAAACTACTAAAGGAAGTACAAACTCTGTAAAGCAGAAGTTGGTGAGACCTTCCTAGAGCTACTTCCTGTTAGCAACACGCTAAGCGTTAGCCGCTAACATGGTTGTGTCCAGTATCACCGGTTGATGACCCTTCTGGACCATCACCAAAGAAAGCAAGGGACTCGATTGCTCCCCAGGCGCCGCACAGTGGCAGCCCACTGCTCCCCAAGGGGATGGGTTAAGATGCAGAAGTGAATTTCTCCATTGTGAGATCAATAAAGTTCAATTATTATTATTATTATTGTGCTCTGGCTGATCTTTTTGGAAGCGCATATACAACTCCAGTAGCAGTGTCCAGAACCACAGATACCAAGGCATTGGATGAGGTGGTACATTACAAAGGGGTACAACCACTGCCACTCTCAACAAATCCACTCAACTGGTGGAGAGAGCACGAGGGGGAATACCCTTTGTTGTCATGCCAAGCTAAAAGGTACCTTTGCATCCCAGGCAGTAGTGTACCTGCTGAAAGGATCTTTTCCACAGTAGGTGACATAGTCACAGCCCAGAGAAGTGCATTGAAGCCTGAGCATGTGGATCAGCTGCTTTTTCTAAACAAGAATCTCCACGTGCCTACTTAGTCTGTAACCAGAAATGAAGAACTGTACTGTTACAGTACAATTCTTTATTTCTGGCTACAGTACTATAGTTCAGTTTAAGATATGTTTAAAAATTAGAGGTTAATCACTACATATTGAAAAGCTAAGAATGTTTACAAGCACTAAACTTATTCAGTGTAATTCAGTTGAATACAACCCTATGATTTGTGTTTAAATCTGCACACATATGCACAGATGTTATTGAAATGCATTTTTATTTATATTAGACTTTCAAGAGATAAGCTATGCCTAATTTTATTTTACATGCACTTTATTTTTTATTGTTTATTAAGAACAGTTTTCTACTTTAAGCACATTGCATTAACAAGTTTGTTTCTTTGCTCAGAAATGTGATGTTACAGAAGTTTGTATGAAAATAAATATTTTAAAAAAGTCAACATTATATAAAATCATTTGTGTCTTCACAACT
The DNA here is from genome assembly GCF_011125445.2 of Fundulus heteroclitus. Lineage (NCBI taxonomy): Eukaryota > Metazoa > Chordata > Actinopteri > Cyprinodontiformes > Fundulidae > Fundulus > Fundulus heteroclitus. The sequence continues at coordinate 241,497 of NW_023396689.1, read as the reverse complement.
TTAAATCAATATCGAATCGAATCGCAACAGCAATAATCGAAATCGAATCGAATCGTGAGGTTCCTAACAATACCCAACCCTAGTGCCAATACTTAATGTCACCAAAGCTCACCAAAGGCCATGTGTCAGATCGGCCTCCTTTAGCAACTAAGCCTCACCAGAGAGTAGGGAGTAGCAAGATGGCGGCCAAATCCTATGGGATTCTGTGAGAGTAGGGAGTAGAAAGATGGCGGCCAGGGACTTCAGTTTTTCGGCAAAATCCGCACTCCAGTGTATAATCGAAATCAGTGAGACAGAACCAAGCAAACGGATTAACAAACGATCGGGCACACACCTGGCGTTTAGCCTGGAAGGAGAGAAGGTTGTGCACACGAGCAAACAGAGCCGAGCGCGAGGGTAGTGTTTGAGCACAGTTTGAAAGTTGAGCGCGCATGTGATGTTTAAACGCTGAATACCTGTCTCGCTGCGCGCTCAGATTGGTTCCGACGCGCTCAATTCAGAAGACTTCATATGCTACTATGCTAAACTGCAGTCCCCCCCCCCTCCCAACCACCATATTATAAAGACCGCGGGGCGCCTGGCTTTTATTCCCCCCAAGACCAAGCGTTGTTTGTTTATTTCAAATACCTCTATGTTTTAAAGCAGCGCAATAATAACTTACCTGAAGAATGACTGTCGTCGGGACCACCTCTTGCTCTGCGTAACCTTGTAACGTCTTTAGTCGGACTCGGAGCAAAAGCAGTCCGGCTGTGAGCTACAGTGCGCATGCGCTTGCGACCGTTTCGAAACGCAACATTTTTTTAGTAAAGTTTATGCAGTATTTGTAGGTTTATGTGTTTAAATGCTTAATACCTGTCTCGCTGCGCGCTCAATGTGTGTGTGTGTGTGTGTTCGCGGCGCGCTCCGTGCAGCACGGATTTGCCGACAGACACACACACACACACACACACAGCGGAGGAGAGATCGCTGAAGTGACTTAAGTTATATATTTGCCCCCCCAGGTGGTAATTATTCTATAAATATTAAAATATAAAAGCTTTCAGCACATGCTGGGGCGGAGGGATATCACATCACATGTGGTATCCCTCCGCCCCTCTGGTCGGTAAAATCCCTGCAAATTCTAATGTAAAATTTTAAAATTTAAAAATAACTTACCGAAAATCCTTGCTCTCATGTCATGTTCAAAACATTCTTCTTCGAAATGGTCACTGCATATGACGTGTTTTCTCTCTGGCCAGCTCTCTTCAAGATGGCAATCCAGCTACGAGCCCGGTTAGCTCATGGAAAGTTGAAATAAGCAATGTTTTTTCCAATTTTACCAGTTGTGTTGGAACATCCAATGGCCATGTACGTGGGCTTTGTTGCTTCAGCAATAGCTCCTGCGAATGTCAATGGTGAAGTCCTCTGGAAATCCGAAAAAATTGTTGATGATCAGCTGTGTAAAACGGCTCCAACTCGGCTGGTCAGATCGACTCGGGCGCTTCCCGATGACGTCATCATAAGGCAAATCCATCCAAAACAAACTGCCCGTGGTCCCCATTTGTTACAAATCAAATTTATTTTGTTAATTTACGGTTATTTTCCAGTAACTTAATCAAGACATGAAAACTTTTAACATATTTTTGGAATGCTTCTGTGGTAGTCTGACAATTTAATCGGTAATTTTGCCGGATCAAAGTTACATCTTAAGAGAAATTCCTTCCTCCAATTTTTTTTTTAAAGTTGTGAAGGGAAAATAAACCATAAATTCTTTTAATTTTTAATAAAAGTCTGCAGCCATTTTAATTTAATCACGACATTAATCACTTTAAAATCAATAACGTTTGTTCCTCCTTTTTCTACTGATGAATTTGATTATGTTTTATTGTAGTATTTGGTATATTTAAGATATATGCTGGATAAATTAATCTGGCTAATGTGAAAAAAATAGTTTTTTAAAGCCAAAGGGAAATTAAATATTGGATGAAAATGTAATTCTCTGAAATTGGCACGGCTTGGAGTCGAACCTACGATCTTCTGCTTTGCAGCCCAACACCTAAACCACTCCCCCACAACACCAGTGCCGTGCTCATCCGCGCATTTTTGAAAGGTCGACTGTGTTGAAGAAGTGGTTTTTGGTGAATTTTGTGTTGAAGAAGTGTTTTTTTGTGAATTTTGTTCCAACCGTAAGCCGAAACGGCGTCAAGTACAAAAAGCCCTGATCGCGGCGTCGAGACCAACATTTCGATATATAGTATGTGGGGGTAGACCCTACGGTTCGGGCTGTATTAACGGTACTATAATAATAATAAAGAAACCCTTATTAGGTGCATAGCATAAGGCCTCCGCCATGCATTTTCAATGCATAGGCGGGCGCCTAATAATAAAGAAACCCTTATTAGGTGCATAGCATAAGGCCTCCGCCATGCATTTTCAATGCATAGGCGGGCGCCTAATAATAAAGAAACCCTTATTAGGTGCATAGCATAAGGCCTCCGCCATGCATTTTCAATGCATAGGCGGGCGCCTAATAATAAAGAAACCCTTATTAGGTGCATAGCATAAGGCCTCCGCCATGCATTTTCAATGCATAGGCGGGTGCCTAATAAAGAAATCCTTATTAGGTGCATAACATAAGGCCTCCGCCATGCATTTTCAATGCATAGGCGGGCGCCTAATAAAGAAATCCTTATTAGGTGCATAACATAAGGCCTCCGCCATGCATTTTCAATGCATAGGCGGGCGCCTAATAATAATAAAGAAACCGTTATTAGGTGCATAACATAAGGCCTCCGCCATGCATTTTCAATGCATAGGCGGGCGCCTAATAATGTTCATAGTGTTTTTTTTCCTAATCCACCTCTTATATCTTTCAATCCTTATGTAATTTTGTCTGTGTTGTGTGCATCTGCCTGTTGCTTTAATCCTATAAATTTCCCCGTCGTGGGATAAATAAAGGATTAGCTAATGTTACCTTATCTTAAATAACACTTTTTAATAGGATATATGTACTAGGTTCTTTCAATGTCTTAATTACATTTTCTCTGTGGGCTCCAGTAACATATGATATATAATATCTACTTTGAAAGTTAACATGAACTGCTGCTGAAGATGACCACTCTTATCTACCTGGATGTTCTCTGGAGGACTGAAACGCCTCAGTCAGTGACGTCAGTCTGTGGGTCTGGGTCTGTCGTGGCAATGAGAGAAGTTTTGTCTTCTCTCTCCGTTTGTCGCTCGATCTTTTCTTGCCCATGGTTTTTCACGTGCTTAGATACATTTGTTGTATTTCCACTGAATTTAACCGGCTTTTTACAAAACATACAGCTTGATTTCATTTACGGTATTAAAATAAAGCCAAACGGTGCTTCTTTCCCTCTTCATGTTTTACCGCTCCTGTTTTCTCTCTCGTTCCGAGTTTGAGCAGCACAGCGCGGTTGTTTGTGAGAGACACCAGAGAGCTGAGTGGGTGGGACAGGCTGAGCCTGCGTGCTGATTGGCTGGCGCCACTGAGCCATGTACAAGAGGGGAGGGGGAGCAGCAATGTGCCGTGACACAGATGCGGAGACTTTGGATGAAGCTGCGCGCTGACTGACACTCTGACTGACCATTTTAATGGCCCACCCATCCTGTCCCACCCTGTCGGTGGGCGTGATCACAGACATCCAAGATGAGGTGTGTGGAGCCAGTCATCTCAAATGCCAAATAGCTAAATGTGTAGGTAGCACCCAAAAAAAATTCCAAACGATTTTTCAAAGATTTGGTGGAAAATTACAATTGCTAAACTAACTGGTTGTTTCAGTACATTGATGGCTACATTTATATTTACCAATTTCTAGTGCTGAGTTAAGTGCTGAGTTCAAGAGGATAACAACAGTTAGTTTGCTGCCAAAGTTCTCCGAGCTGGATGCGCAATCATCTAAACTGCTCAAGGTCTTTTGGCAAGAAGGGTGGTGCTCAGGGAAGAAAGATCAACATCATCCTGATGCCCCTGACCCATGTGAAAAACTAAGGGGACAAACTACCAAATGCATCACTGTGATGATGACCTTTTAGGAGGAAATGTGATGGGGAGAAGAAAAAATTAAGACATTTTGGAAAGAGTGGAAGCTTTTTCATTGTATGAAAACTGATTTGATAGTGATTCTACGTAGCTATTGGTGAATATGACAAAGTTAACTCAAATAACCTCTCTTGATAAAGTAACTTGTCGCTTGTTTCACTGCATTTTGTGAAGTAGTTGGCCTAACAAATGGGTTACATTTCAAATAAAATAATGTTTCTTTTGTTTAATGTAGCATTAAGTGTGTGACATTTAGTCTCCCTGTTGGTTAAGAGTTTTCCTCATGTTTTTGTTTCCTGGCATATTTTGTGTGGCCCGCATACTTAGACTGACAACATTGATGTGAAAAGAGAGTGCATCCTCAAGGCGCTGTTGGTCTACCTGAATGAAGAGCCTGAGAAAGTAGTGAAAGAACGCATGATATGTACACTCAACACTTTTGGTTTTGTTCCCATTTTTTATGAGATGAACTCAAAGATCTAAAACTGTTTCCACATACACAATATCACCATTTCCCTCAAATATTGTTCACAAACCAGTCTAAATCTGTGATAGTGAGCACTTCTTCGCTAAGATAATCCATCCCTTCTCACAGGTGTGTCATATCAAGACGCGGATTAGATACCATGATTAGTGCACAGGTGTGCCTTAGACTGCCCACAATAAAAGGCCGCTCTGAAAGGTCCAGTTTTATCACACAGCACAATGCCACAGATGTTGCAAGATTTGAGGGAGCGTGCAATGGGCATGCTGACAGCAGAAATGTCAACCAGAGCTGACATTCCTGCTGTCATGAAATGGAGACTGTCTTTGGAATATTAGTGACTCGCAGAGAAGGTGCAGAGCCTGAAGATGGTTCAGAGGATGTGGGCAAAATTTTGGAGGGGGTAGATGTCCTCAATGAGCTGGGTGATGTACCAGTAGCAGTTGCAATGCTGTTTGCTTTAGTTTATGCACTCAATCTCAGCTACCCCCTGAGTGGAAATACACTTTTAAAGCTCTGCAGAAACTCATCATGGGGCTTGATGGGCAGAGGTTGTCCAAGAAAGTGCAGGTGCTGAAAACCCTACTTGCACGTTAATATTTTGTTGGGTGACAGTTAGGGGTCTTCAACTGTGAAAGTATCCCAGAGTCATGTCGGGGAGGCAGGTGGGGAGCCGTTCAGTCAATAATGGTGTTTTAAAATTTTTCAGTGCTTTATGTTTCAATGCTCCCAATTGTTGCCAAAATGTAAAGCCTTCTGTTCCTTGTTAATCTATTTCTGTGCTAACAGTGCTTCAAATTGTTGCTTTATTTGAATTTCAAGGACATGTATGAGTATTTTACAGTACAGGTAAATCTGTTTCATCTGATTTTGAATTTAAAATTACACTGAATTTTTAGCATCGTATATTATTGCATAGAATCCAGTTGCGGTCACCTCTGGTTCTTTTTTCTGAAAGATGTGGTGTTCTCAAATTTTAGACTTCAGTGACTTCTGTTGTAATAAAAGACTCTTGAAACAGAAATTATACTTCAAATCAATTCAATTTTATATATATATAGCGCCAAATCATGAAACATGTCATCTCAAGGCACTTTACAAAGTCAAGTTCAATCAAATGAAACAGATTGGGTCAGATTATACAGATTGGTCAAAAATGTCCTAAGGAAACCAGTTGATTGTATCAAAGTCCCGACAAGCAGCATTCACTCCTGGGGAAGCGTAGAGCCACAAGGAGAGTCGTCTGCATTGTACATGGCTTTGCTGCAATCCCTCAAACTGAGCAAGCATGAAGCGACAGTGGGAATAAAAACTACCCCTTAACGGTAAGGAAAACCTCTGGCAGAACCGGGCTCAGTATGAACGGTCATCTGCCTCGACCGACTGGGGGTTACAGAAGACAGAGCAGAGACACAACAAGAGAGACAAAAAAACACAGAAGCAAACATTGATCCAGTAATCTGTTCTACATTAGATGGTAGTTGCGGGTGAGCCGTCTTCTCTGGATGATGTCACAGTTAACAGAACGCCAGACCAGGTGTACCTACTATGAAGAAAAAGAGAGAGAGCAAAAAGTTAAAAGCTGAAATGACGACAGTCATTTCAATGTAATACAATGCAAAACTGGAGAACAGTAGACTGAAGAACAGTAGAAATCATAGAAATCAGTAGAGTGAGAAAATTAGATCCTGATATCCTCCAGTAGCCTAAGCCTATAGCAGTAAAACTATAAAGGTAGCTCAGAGTAACATGAGCCACTCTAGTTATAAGCTTTGACAAAAAGGAAAGTTTTAAGATTAGTCAGACAGGGTGTCTGCCTCACGGACCAAAACTGGGAGTTGGTTCCACAGGAGAGGAGCCTGATAGCTAAAGGATCTGCCTCCCAATCTACTTTTAGAGACTCTAGGAACCACCAGCAGACCTGCAGTCTGAGAGCGAAGTGCTCTGTTAGGAACATACGGGGTAATCAAAGCTCTGATATATGATGGAGATTGATTATTAAGGGCTTTATACGTTAGAAGAAGAATTTTAAATTCTATTCTTGATTTAACAGGAAGCCAATGAAGGGAAGCTAAAATTGGAGAAATATGATCCCGCTTGTTGATTTTCATCAGAACTCCTGCTGCAGCATTTTGGATCAGCTGAAGGCTTTGAACAGCATTTTGTGGACTTCCTGATAGTAAAGAATTACAATAGTCCAGCCTTGAAGTAACAAATGCATGGACCAGTTTTTCAGCATCACTCCTTGTGATGCTGAAAAACATCAAAGAAGTTTTTTTTTGAGGACTCTGGCCCAAAGATTACAACTTCGGTCTTGTCAGAATTTAGATGCAGGAAATTTAAAGTCATCCAGCTTTTGATGTCATCAAGACATGTTATATATTATTGCTTGTGTATAGTACTTACTCTAAAAAGTACTGGACTGTCATACACAAAACAATTCAAGACAGGCAGATTTCCGTATGACATGGAAAGTGCCCTACACTTGAGCAAAGACCTCCTCCAGGATTGGAGGATTTTTCTGTATGTCTTAAAGATCTCTACTTTGAGCCTGACAGGTTTGGAGCTTTACCTTAGTCATCTTTGTTAATACAGTTTTTTCAGAGGAGACTTTTGTGCCTCTTATTTCCTATTGTCCACAGTCATCACACTTTATGCATTTTGATTAACTTAACTAGATTCACTTCATAGACATCACTTGCAGATCGACATCGTTGACCCCATTACCTAAAAGCAGTAAGTTTGTGTATATTCCTCTTGCAAGTGATCTTATGTGACAAATTACTGCATTTTCCAAGTTTATATTTCTCTATGGGTTTCTCAAACTGTGGCCCTGTGGCCCATTCTGTATTCCATTGTGTCTATAGGTGGGGAAAACCCATGTAAAACAAATGCATAAATTACAGTGATTTAGTACTCTGTGCTTTCATTAATATATGAACAATGACCCCAGAGTGCAAATTCACCGACCTCCATACCACCCACACCGCTTCTTTCTTTGAAGCAGCTCCCTCCCGGAAACCTCATTGATCATCCATCATATTTTTTAGTGTAGGGCCAAGAAGTCACTGTAGTAGAGCCTTCTGAATCCGGGTGCTAATCAATACCTTTCCCATCCCGTCTCCTTCCTCCTCCTTTTTATTCTCCGATACTCCTTTCTACGCCCTTCAGTTTCTCAAATCACAGACTTATCGATACTTATCTATTAAGGGCTCCAATGGTTTCTTTAGGGGATTGCTTTGATTGAACATTGCTGGAAAGAAGTGCCCTTTTGACGTAAGATGGCATGTATATTTAGGTTTTAACAACTAACAACATTTAGTGATCTACGCAAGAAGGAGAAAGATGAAGGCTAAAACATTATGTACATCAACATTTTTAGCCCTATTTCTCATTCCATTTTGCCAACTCTGTGTGTATCTTCATACTGTCTGCAGCTACACTAAATCTGACCGGTCTGACTGTAATGACTTCAGAATGAAATGGGGGTGGAGGGTTGAGGCTGACTCTGAGAGCATTAAAGGGCTGATCAATACGGCACTTGGATTTGCCTGGTCACATTACGTAGCCCATCTAATATGCCCTAACACATCGATACATGGCCCATATTGCTTAATTACACTTTGGTGTATTACAGCTTACGCTAATTCATTAACATTTAAGAGAAGCAGCCTTGTATCTCTTCACTCACCGTTTATCTTCCTCATTTATTATATTAATGTATAATTACCATATAAATATGTCAATTAAAAAGGCTGACATGTTATTGATCATCACAATTGATTAAAAAAGATGTAACAGACAGAACTAGAAACACAATATTTTAAACACTGCCTAGTCTAGGAAGGCAGAATGCAGTATTTTTATGAGACTTACTGGAATGGAAATGGATATCTTCCTCACTTATCTGTCTATGTTCTTTTCTCCTAGCAACACAGTATATTATCTGTGAAGTCAAAGAAATATATACTTCTTAATATTGCCTTGGTGATGCATATCTTTTTGCTTTGTAGGCATTTTCATCATATTAAGGACATTTTCTGCAAGCCAATTTAGTACTGTATGCAAAAAATAAGTAATAAAATAAAAAGTACAACTGCAATTTCTTCTCAAGAAACCATCACAATCTTTTGTTATATATTATTGCTTGTGTATAGTAATCAAATATATTTTAAGAAATTTTGTAGCTAAGGGAAAAATGTGTTCAAATGTGGAGCCACACTTAGATTTTCATTCTGATAAGGGAAACATTCTGCACAGATTTCTTGAGCAACAGAATTTGAATTCTAATCCATAAAGTTTTGTCACCCATTTGTTTTCATTATCCTTGTGCCTCAAATAAGTAAGCATCAAGAGTCTTTATTGTCATTATGTGTAACCACAGTGAAAGGTCGGTGACACACTGGCTCAAAATGCAGATAGATTACAGATAATATGCAAAAACAACAAGACATAATGTTTTCACTTATTATTTGATTGTGTCAACCTTCCTGAGAAGCTTAAAGCATCTAAATAGTCCTTGGCATTCGATAAAATGTTTGAGTCAAAAAGACAAAGAGCAGTACCTTTACAGACATTGTAGATTACTTGACAATGGCATGAGTGTTTCAGATGTACGTTCACTGAGAAGATAAAAGGTGTGCAAATAGTCATTAAAAAATGTAATGTTCAAGTTGAATATCCAAGTTAATTGATGCTTGAGACAAAAAGACTAGTAGAAGTTTATAGGATGATGTAAATACTGTGCAATTAATTCAAATCTTCAAGTAACAAACCTCTACAATTTCCACGGATGTCCAAACAAACATTCCCTGAGAAACTGAAGTGTGTCAATAAACAGTAGCATGTCAGAGACAGTGTAAATAATTCTCATTGAATCAAGAACCTGTGGAACCATTACTATATTAGTAAACATTATACAGACTACAAACTGGACTTGTGACTTATTTTATTCTCAGCAGGAGGCGATAACCCTCACGGCTTTGGGAAAGAAGCTGATTTTATGTCAATCTGTTGTTGATGTAATGTCCCTGAATCGTTTGTGTTAGAGAAATGTGAATGTAATCATTTTATTTTCATTAAGTTACAGGCATTTGGTTTGTTTCAAAAGCTGGCTTGCGAAGCACAGCACTGCCTCCCAATGCAAATGCATGGGCAGGGCCTATTACTATTCACCTCTAAACGGCTTCTTTATTAATATTCTTAATTATTTGTGCGTTAATGCGGCCCGAACCGTAGCTTGCACCCCCACAATATAGGTATCAAAACGTGCGGTTCGGTCGGCAATAGTGTGCTACTACTTTTATTGGGGTTTCGAGTTACCATGGCGACAAAATTAACGAAAACCCACCCCAAAAAACCCATAGGAATGAATGGAGTCGGGAAGAAAAAAAGCCTCAAAATGACCATTTTCAACGCTGTACTGTGTCGTCATGCTTTCACCTACGAACACCGTTTAACTTCCAGTTTGTAGATATATCTGTGAACTACTCAAAAGTGAAAACGGCATGTGGATATCTTTTATCGTCTCTTCAGTTACTCCTCAAAGCTCATGTCCAAAAATCAGCGAAATCATTGTTTATAATGAAAGTCAATGATGGAAATCTCCAACTGCCAGAGTGGCCCACTCTAGCTTTTTTTTAAATTTCAAAACTCCGAACAAATTGAGCCTACTCGCTCAATTTTCACTCTACGTAGACAAATTATACATCAAAACGTAGGTATTTTTGTCAGGATTCGGGAAATGTAACCCTCATTGGTGTGGCATTTACAGATTTTTCGCAAATCACCTCAGACCGACACAAACCCGAAACCTCCCCCATTCATTTCCTATGGAGCGGTTTTGAAAAATGAGGTCTGAAAATCCAAAACATCACATGTTTTCGCATCGTCACTACTCCTAAACCGTTTTATGTACAGACATGAGACTTTCACACATGAATGTCCCAACCCTTCTGGCACTCACAAAAAAGGAATTTTGTGGATAACTGTTACGGTTTTTCCGCAGGAACAATTTGTTCGGGAGTAGCGAATGTGCAAAATCCTAAAAACGCTTTGGAGCTGCATTTTCCCACATCATCCACTTTTTTACATCGTCGCTGTGCCTACACCGATTCTTGTACAAACATAAAAATGTGCACCATAGTCCCCAAAAGCCTGCTGATACTCACAGTGAAATAATTATTTTGATATCTCTTATACTTTTTGAGCTACAGCGATTTGTTCAGGATCGTTTTTAGAGGATTTCTGAAAATCCATAAAAATCACCTTTATATCATAATTTTTTACGCCTTTATTAAAGTTTTTCCAGCAAAAAACGATAGCTTATCTTCTTCCCCTATCCGTTACGAACTAAATGCAGAAAAAATTACGTCTCTACCATTTATGGATCAGGAGATATGAAGCGTTGTTCGGGGCAAAGTTCTCCATTATAATCCAATAGGCACTCTATGACACAAAGTGTCTGCACTTCGTTAGACTGGCCCGCTGCAGCTGTGTGAGTGAGTTTCCATGACGACGGAACTCTGAGGGCCAGAGGAAGAGGCTCCTTTGAGATAGAATGGCAACTTTCGACGCTCACTGCAGTTGTTGTGATCAATGTAGTAATCTGAAATTCGCACAGTCACTTCCTCTTAACATTTTAAAATTTTCATGTGACTTTCAGCCATGTGTCAGTTTACTGTCCCATTTTGGATTTTACATGCTTTCCTATTGGGTCTTTGCTTCCAACAGGACCTGGCATGATGCCTAGACACGACCCAATTGGCCAATACAGCACCACCCACATGTGGGAAATAGCACTACATTTTACATTTTGGTCAAATGTTGAGTTCTGGGCCCAGATGTGGTGAGGCTGAGTTGCTAAAGGAGGCCAATGTGACCCATGAACTTTGGTCACGTTTGGTGACATTAAGTATTGGCACCCCTATTTGAGGCACTTCCCAGTACAGGATTTGGACCAAACTAACAAAGTACAATCACCCGGTGGTACTGAACACAACCTTGTTAGCGGCTAACGGTTAGCATATTGCTAACCGGAAGTAGCTCTAGGAAGGTCTCACCAACTTCTGCTTTAGAGAGAAAGCTCCACAAGAAATTTGGGCTACGTCGCATAAAGCCTCTCCAAGCTATGAGATGTCAAACATCCAATACTTTTCAATGGGGGACCAAACCCCTTATGGTCGCTTTAATGAATGCCCATATATGGCGCTACAGTATAGCTCAGAGGGAGAGTGCAGGCTTTGCATGCAAGAGGTCGTGGGATCAAAACCCGGCGTGGGAGACTAAGAGTTTTGTATTATAATCCCCACAGTGTGTATATTAAAACATGTGTGCTGATCCCATGAAGTATTTTGTTGTACCACCCGCCATTTTGAGTTACCATGGCAACGTTATAAACAACGTTTTTTCTCCCTATTTGAGGCTCATCCCAGTACAGGATTTGGACCAAACTAACAGAGTACACTCACCCAGTGATACCAAACACAACCATGTTAGCGGCTAACGTTTAGCATGTTGCTAACCGGAAGTAGCTCTAGGAAGCCTGTACAAACTTCTGCTTGACAGATTTGGTGAATTTTAGCATTTTCTCCCTTTTTAGGCACTTCTCAGTACAGGATTTCAACCAAACTAACAGAGTAACATCACCCGGTGATACTGAACACAGCCATGCTAGCGGATAACCGTTAGCATGTTGCTAACCAGAAGTAGCTTTAGGAAGGTCCTATCAACTTCTGCTTAGCCAGGGTTCTTCTGCCTTTACAGACAGAGAGGGCTGCAGCTGTCAGTGAGTCTCCATGACAACGCTGCTAGCAAGAGGCTCCTAGGAGGTCCATTGACTTAACATGGCACCTTTCGACGGCCGCCGGGGGGGGGCTGTGAAGGCCGTAGGAAGCTGAAATTCGCAGTGTTGCTTCCTGTTGCTATTTCTGACGGTACGGTATGCACCAAATGGCAGGCGCCTTGCTAAATTTCTTCAGAAATTTTCTAGTTTTATTTATTGTTTTCAGTCATCAGTTATTTTCTGTCAATTTTCACTTCACCTCCTCAGCAGTCAGTCACACCTGATAATCATTTGCTTGTTAATTAGTCAGACCCTTGTTTCACCTGTTAGTGCTCTATTTAAACCTGCCTCTGTCTTCAGTTCAGCACTGGGCTGTCATCTGCTATCCACCACTCCATGCCAGTCCCTCTGTAAGTCTTTTTATTCTGTGGTTCGTTCCTGCAGTAGCTCTGCTCTTTGTCCAGGTGTCTTCAGTGAACTGCTAACCTGTCAAGCTGCTCTGGTGAAGCCCTGCTCTGTATCCTGGTGTCTCCTGAGAACTGCTAACCTGTCAAGCTGCCCTGGTGAAGCCCTGCTCTGTGCCCTGGAGTCTCCGGATAACTGCTAACCTGACTAGCCGCCCGGAGTCCTGGTGTTGCTATGAGGCCTGCTAGCTGAGCAGCCCCTAGCAAGTGTGGACTCGCTTTCTCCGGCCGTCAGCTCCTGCCATCACCTACATCCCTGACCTTCTGCAGTCCTGAACCTTCAGTCTTCATCACTCACCACCCAGCATACTTCATTTAAATAAAACTCTTTAACTTTAGTCCTGTGTGCGCTTCCTGAGTTAATCGGTAAACAAAACCGTGACAAGAAGTCTGTTGGAGAAGAGATGAAACATTTCAACAAAGAACAGCCCATCCAAAGTACCTACTCAACTTTTCTTGATTTAATTTAAAACATCAACATCTGAGAGTGTCTATTTTAAATGCAAAAGGATGAGGTTGTGCAGGAGTGGTGTTGACACTGAAGCTTTTATATTTGTGTTTTTAGCTTTTCACAAACAAGACAGGTCTCTGATTTTAGATGAAGTCATTTTCAGGGTCAAAAGAAGCCTTAGCAGCTCTGAGCTAGTTGGATAAATCTGCTGGACGGCTATCAAGCACTTACATTAAAGCCAGATACAATTGTCAATTGTACGTCTTCTCCGTTGGATAAAAAAGTAATACTCTTAGGAAGGAATATGATTTAGGTTAGCTGGACTCAGCAGACAACCTAATTTACTGATGGAGAAACCATTAATGTCACAGCACATATTTTTCCAGTCTTCTTATATCTTCTTAAATCTGGGGTTCCTCCCATCAGCAAAGCAAAGCATGAAAGGTGTTGAAGCTCATTTTCATCAAAAATTCTTAAGTTTCTTTTGTTCAGTCTTTTCTGTCCCTCTGTGGCAGGCATGAAGACAATTTTTAATGACACCTTCACATGTTCATGGTTTATTTTAATAAATTCAATATTATCAAAGTCTGTTCATTTAGTGCAGCATAGCCCTGCAGCTATTGGGCACCAGACTGTATAATCTGCCCGTTTTATAAATGTAGAAGAACCAGGTTCGCTCTTTTTATGTTTTGAAGAAGTGCTTCCAGGATCTAATTCCATCACCTGCAATTTATATATAATTAATGTGTTGTTCGTATTCCATACCATACCATACCAACTTTATTGATGAAGCACTTTATACACCGACAGGACCAAAGTGCTGTACACAATCATAAAATACAATGCAATTATAAAATAGAAAGAATCGAACATAAAATACGTATTAGAAACAGACACAATAAAACAAAGTGAAATCTCTCAGATTGTGCCAAAAGCCAAAGAAAAAAGATGAGTCTTAAGAAGAGACTTAAAAATAGCAAGTGAAGAGGCCTGTCTTATGCTCAAAGGCAGATCAATCCATAGCTTAGGAGCTTCCACAGAAAAGCACGATCCCCTCTAAGCTTGCATTTTGTCTTTGGGACCCTCAAAAGCAACTGATGAACTGACCTGAGGGAACGGGAGGGGGTGTAAGAGTGTACTCAGACAGATAGGGAGGGGCAAGGCCATTAAGAGCTTTAAAAACAAATAAGAGGATTTTAAAATCAATCCTAAAATTCACTGGCAACCAATTTAAGGAAGCTAAAACAGGGGAAATGTGGTCAAATTTTCGTGTACCCGTTAAAAGACGTGCAGCAGCATTTTGTACCCTCTGAAGCTGGGAAATATATAAATTACTGATCCCTATATAAAGTGAGTTACAGTAATCCAGCCGTGTGGTCACAAATGCATGGATCACTGTTTCGAAGTGCTGTCTGGAAAGAACAGGTTTTACTTTGGCTAACTGCCTTAAGTGGAAAAAGCTGGATTTTATAATGGCTCTGATGTGTGTTTCCATCTTAAGACCAGCATCCATCTTAACCCCTAAATTAGTAATAACCGGCTTAACATACTGGGCCAAAGAGCCAAGACTAGTCAAGGAATCAGCAGTGGATCTGCCAGATCACTACCTCTGTCTTGTCTTCATTAAGTTTCAAAAAATTTAGGGCCACCCAGGCCTTCACATCTTCCAGACATAAAAACAGAGACTGAAGAGAGGTGGAGTCTACATTCTTTAGCGGTAAATATATCTGTGTGTCATCTGCATAGCAATGAAAAGCAATCCCATATTTTCTAAAAATAGAGCCGAGAGGAAGAAGGTACAATAAGAAAAGAAGTGGGCCTAGAACTGAGCCCTGTGGGACACCACACGACAGTGGAGCAGAGGGGGACCTATGGGCATCAAGACAGACACAAAAAGTATGCTCAGCCAAATAAGATGTAAACCAATCCAGAGCTATGTGACCGATGCCCACCCACTGTTCCAAACGGGAAAGTAAAATGTCATGATCAACTGTATCAAAAGCAGCTGATAAATCCAACAGCACCAAAACAACAAAGTCACCAGAATCAGTTGCTAAAAGTAATTAAAAAAAAGAAAAAAAAAAGTAATTAAGTCCGTCCGTCCGTCCGTCTTCTTCCGCTTATCCGGGGTCGGGTCGCGGGGCTAGGGTTAAGTAATTAAGTCATTAAAATCTTTTAAAAGAGCTGACTCTGTGGTATGAAATGGTTTAAAACCGGACTGAAAAACCTCTAATATATTATGTTCATTAAGATAAGCCATTAGCTGATTACAGACTACCTTCTCAAGAATTTTAGAAACAAAAGGCAATTTAGAGATAGGTCGATAATTTGCCAGAACAGTAGGATCCAAAATTGCTTTCTTAAGTAGAGGCTGGAGAACTGCATGTTTCAGAGTTTTAGGAACAACACCTGAGGACATACAAACAAATATATTAATGTGTGCATCATTTGCAGAGAGAAAATACTGTTGTGTGAGAGAAAATACAATACTCATGTGGCGGTACCAGTGTTTTACAAATGGGTAACTTGAATTAATGAAAACCAATTTAACAATTATACAGTTGCAATTAATTCTTCTTTAAGTCACCTTTAAGGCACACAGGCCCACTACAGATGAGGCTTGAGACAATCTCACCCAATTCAATAATTTTATTTATCGCACAATTGCTTTGGGTTCAGTTTGATAAAACATACATTAAAACCAATCACACAGTAAAATGGCAGTTTGGCTCACTCTAGGTGGCAGTGCAAATCAGGGTAGTGGCATACAAAAGAAACACAGCAAACAAAAATGAAAGAAAATCATGCACCAAACCAAAAAGTACCACCACCCGGAAAGTCCACCGCCAACACCACAAGCTGGCTGTTCCTGGCAAAAATACAATGGACACTCAAATGACATGCATTAAATGATACAGTTTAGTCCACAACAACTCAAGCAGCAGTTACAGTTTAGAATCCGTCTTGGGGTACACGGCCACACCACAGCGCACGCCACCCAGAGAAGCACCAGAAGAATCAGTAGAGCTGGTCGCAAACCAGCCCAAATCAGCCACAGTGCACGAGGGCCAGGAGCCAGCTTTACGGCAACCAGGTTGACAGGTAGTCAGCAGACGATGGATACCCAAGGTAGCAGGCGAGCGGCAGCTCAGAGTAACAGTCTGGCAAACAGCCAGCCAAGGACAAACAGCAGCATCCCTGAGCTCTGTGTAGTGCCTCAGGCAGGGAGGGGAATCAAACAGTGTACTGGCCACCACAGGAAGAATTGGTCTGAGATAAATGTCAGTCTTTCATGCATGCATTTGTATGCAGCTGGCATGCAGCACCAGCAAACGCCGAGGTCTGAACCAGAAGACAGACATGTCTGCCAGGTGAGGGAGGGCCCTTTATATACAGACAGCACCACAACCAATTAGATTCAGGCCCAGATCTGTATGGTGCGTTCAGGGCCAGAAGGGCATACTGCCACACTCAGTTCACACATCATACCACTTCAGAGCGATGGAGCACACTTTTTTATGACAGTCTCAGGACAGCTGAAAAAGAGAAGGCAAGTGTGGTGGTGTAGTTTTCAGTATGTCTATTGAGTTGGATCCTCATGGTTTCAAAGTTCCCTGAACAATTGTAAACATTGGTTAAAACTGGTATAGGTTCTATTTTCTAACATGCATGCAACATGTTTGCAGGGCTGCTTGCACACATGAGTTGTGTATTTGGAGTCCTCGTCTTCCTCCTTAGTACTTGGAGGACCTGTTAATGGAGGCATAAGAGGATCGCCAGAAGGCGTGTGCTGAAATTTCTCAGTGATCCTCCCAGATGCATGTTTAGTTCCAGCCTCCATCACCACTGATCACACCTACATCTTCTTTCTTTTCTGCGACTCAGCCCAGCATTTCTGCTCTTGCAGTGGTTACCCAGCTGATGTTTCAATCCAGCCTGCAGCCATTTCCAACTCCGACTCTAAGGATCTGGCTTATCTCTCTGCCTCTGCATGCCACAGATACTGCTGTTAGCTGGCTGCTGTCAGCAGGCTGCCTCTACTTCATCATCATCATCATCATCATCATCATCATCATCATCATCATCATCATCATCATCATTCACCCATCATTGTTTCTCCTGATACTGCAACACCTTTCACAGAGGGCCAGCCAGACACTTCTACAACCCAGCCCAATGTTTCACCCATGCCTGCAGCTTTATTGTCCTCTTGCAGCAATTGCATTGCTCCAATGAGCTATCCACATCATCAGCCACAGCTGAGTTTGGCTGCCAGAGCGGCTGCACAGGATCCCGTTTTCAGAGCCACTGCATGGGATATTATTACCACAGCTTCTGTGAGGGCTGCTACAGCCACAACTGGACTGCTAGCCATGGCCCGTGATTGGCAGTCGCATGTGGACCTCGGGAGGCAGTTAGTTCCCAGAGCACATTGCAAGGACGTCACTGAGGCAAGATCTGGTCTTAACATCTGACTCGACAAAGCAAGTTGTGCTATTGGAGCTTACAGTCCCCTGGGAGGACAAGATGGAGCAAGTTCACGAAAGGAAGACAGCTAAATATCTTGAGCTGATTGTGGCATGCAAAGGCTGTGGATGGAGGGCCCGCTGGGAGCCAATAGAAGTGGGCTGCAGGGGCTTCCTAAGTCAAACTGTGCATCAGGCATTCAGGCTCCTTGGCATCAGAGGGTTGCCTGACAGAAGAGCCACCAAAAACATCAGTGAGGCCACTGATAAAGCCTCAAGATGTCTGTGGATCAAGAGAGGAGATGCATGGAGTAACGCGCTCCAGTTTTGGTCCGTGAGGCAGACACCCTATCTATTTTTAAGACTAATCTTAAAACTTTCCTTTTTGACAAAGCTTATAGTTAGAGTGGCTCATGTTACCCTGAGCTACCTCTATAGTTGTGCTGTGATAGGCATAGGCTACTGGAGGACATCAGGGTCTAATTTCCTCACTCTACTGATTTCTACTGTTCTTCAGTCTACTGTTCTCCAGTTTTGCATTGTATTACATTAAAATGACTGTCGTCATTTCAGCTCACCCGCTACTACCATATAATGTAGAACCGATTACTGGATCAATGTGTGCTTCTGTGCTTTTTTGTCTGTCTTCCTGTGTCTCTGCTCTGTCTTCTCTAACCCCCAGTCGGTCAAGGCAGATGACCGTTCATACTGAGCCCAGTTCTGCTGGAGGATTTTCCTTCCTGCTAGTGGGTGGTTTTTCTTTCCACTGTCGCTTCTTGCTTGCTCAGTATGAGGAATTGCTGCAAAGCCATGGACAATGCAGACGACTCTTCCTGTAGCTCTACGCTTCTCCAGGAGTGAATGCTGCTTGCCGGGCCTTGAAAAGCAATCAACTGGTTCCCTTATATAGGACATTTTTGACCAATCTGTATAATCTGACTGATTTTGACTTGGTAAAGTGCCTCGAGATGACATGTTTCATGAATTGGCGCTATATAAATAAAATAAAATTGAATTGAATAGTCCATGTTTTAGCTGGAGTTTATTTGTTTTATCCTTTTGATGTAGTTTTTTAACAATCTGTAAGCATCAAAATCCTTGTCATTTTATTTAGTGTCCTGGAGCGCAGCTGCTCATCAGGTGAACACTGCTGCATAGCGACAGCCGATGCAGCTCTGCCTTCTTTGTTTCAGAACAGCACAGGTTTTTTTTTTTTTTACTTTTTCCGAAGTGAACCTAGTGAAATGCGGGACATCGTTTCACATTCCGACTCTTCTTCTTCAAGGGTCATGCTAAATTAGCCTGAGCTAGCGCGTTACTCTTCTTTGTGTTTTAAATAAAACATAATGGCAAATCACGAGGAGATCCCTGGTTGGTCGGCACGTTTTTAGCGAGGGAATAAACGCTGACAGGTGACGTGGCCACAGGTGGAAATAACTCATTGATTGACTGCAGGAGCAGCGACAGAAACGCTTACCGAGGGAAGTTGTTGTCAGCTGCTCTGACCTGCTGGTTTGCATTAATCCAAAGGAAACCTTTGACCACCACTACTTTCATTCATACCATCTGTGGTCAGTTTGAGACTCTCTTTTTGATTGGCTAATGTCCTGGCTCTGCCAGGTTTAATTGGTTGAGAGCAGCTTCAGTGTAAAATCTTGAATAAAAAGTCTAGACGGGACTTTTTGCGCTCAATTTCCAAATGACGGAAATCCGTCACAGCAACAGATAACTTTAACCCCTGAGTTAGACACTGTCGTCGGACAACATGCAGTAATATAAAAATGTTTTAAATCAGGTTGGGTCCGGATTAGCCAGCAGGTGGGTCCGAATCCGGGTCCACTAATCTGTGACCTCATCAGGTGAACATATATCAGATATATGTATCCGATTACGGCGGGGAACACTGACTTTACAGCTATTCAAAAGACGCTGTTCTTAATTCTTTTTGGGATAAACCCTACTGAAATTAGAAAGATAGGCCTGTAATAATATAATTTTTTCTTTGTTTTAACTGTAATTCTACATGCATTCCATAAGTTTCTTCCTCTCGTCTGAGCTATTTTGTGAGAGGCGAGGACAGTGCCGATCGGGGCAAACTAGAGAACTTGCCAGCTCAACCCACAGAGCTGATTGAAGTTATGTGATGTGCAGCTCTGTAATTTTGTTTTGGCAGAACACTTCAAATAATGTCCCAAAAGGCAGCTTCTTCAGCCGAGGATCAGAACGCCAAGGTCCCCAGCCCCGACTGCCACCCATTGCACAATGCACCCGTGGACGTGGAATGTCACCTCTCTGGTGGGGAAGGAGCCTGAGCTAGTGCGCGAGGTTGAGAGGTTCCGACTAGAGATAGTCGGAATTACCTCATGCATGGCTCTGGCTCTGGAACCAGTCTCCTTGAGAGGGGCTGGACATTCTTCCACTCTGGGGTTTCCCCTGGTAAGAGAAGCCGAGCACGAGTGGGCATACTTGTTGCCCCTCATCTTAGTGCCCGTACGTTGGGGTTTACCCTGGTGAACGGGAGGGTGGCCTCCCTCCGCACACGTGTGGGGGGGCGGGGGTGGGTTCTGACTGTGGTTTGTGCTTATGCGCCAAACAGCAGTTCAGCTTACTCACCCTTTTTGGAGTCCTTAGAGGGGGTACTGGAGAGTGCTCCTCCTGGGGACTCCCTCGTTTTGCTGGGGGACTTCAACGTTCACGTGGGCAATGACAGTGAGATGTGGAGCGGCGTGGTTTGCAGGAACGGCCCACCTGATCTGAATTCGAGTGGTGTTCTGTTGTGGGACTTCTGTGCTCATCATGGATGGTCCATAACGAACACCATGTTCACCAGGGTTTCCATATGTGCTCTTGGCACGTAGTTCAACGATCGACTTTGTTGTTGTTTCATCTGACCTGAAGTTGTGGGGCATGTCTTGGACACTCGGGTGAAGAGAGGGGCGGAGCTCTCCACCGACCACTACCTGGTGGTGAGCTGGCTCGGATGGTGGGGGAGGAAGCTGGTCAGACATGTGTTATGCCATTTTATGACGTGACAGACCACATTTCCCAGCATGCAACATGGTTTTAAATGGCCACCGATTACCGGCATGCAAAACGATCAATGAAACCACTGGCCTTAGCAACGTTATCTTGTTGCTATGAGAAGATATAAAAAGCGCCTGCACGCCTGATTCTATATTCTTTGCTGGCACTCCGCCAAACTGAGGAGACACAAACTGCTGTTTTCTCCCGTGGGATTCCCCACGTGGCACGTGTTTCAATTTCTTGCTGGACCGAGAACAAGCAGGGATAGGAATCAAACTTATCCCTGCTTGCCTATGCAGGAGGTTGACTTTAAAAGTACTTGTAATTAATTTTTGATCCAACTGGAAGCCTTTCAGTGATCGTCAGACTCTTGTTTTGGCCAATAAAAACGTTGGAGAGCCCAGAGACCGAGTGGGATTTTTCCCTTCTTGTTGCCTGAGGGACAGCGCCGCCTGAAGTGCTGCTGAAGCCACAGAGCCACGGATTTGGAGCTGGGACACCCCCTTTGAGACAACACAAGTGATATTTTGTGCCTAGGCAGAACCTATTAGGAATTAGTTTAATGCTTAATTACTGCGAGACGGAGTTGTTTAACTGTGCTGGGTATTTCTGATGTGTATCCATGCATTTTATAAGTGATTTTGGCTGTGTTGTTTTTGGTTTGATTGTAACTGGACCCCGGCGAGGGCCACTTTTCCCTTTCTCTTCTTATCTTCATCTTTGATCTCTTTGTCTACCTTTTCCAGTTTCACACACTTTGTTTGAAGTCTTTTGTTCAGGAGTAAGACGGCCTCTTGGTCAAAGCCTGCCCCACACTAGCGTGTGTGCTTAATACGTCACTAAGACCTCCTCCTCACGCATCATGCAAGGTTGTAGGTTATATGTTGTCATAGTTGGCATCTTGGGAAAGTACAAAGTAGCTAAGCGGTTAGCTAGCTGTTGTGAAATACAAGCGCCCTATCTAGCTTCAGATCTGTTTTCTCAAAGCTATTTTGTCTTTCAATGCTGCTGTGTTAAAGTGCTGACTTGTTGAATGTAAGTTTAAACAACTGTGAGTTGAATTAAGAATCGGTACCTCTCATTTAATCCATTTTGACTTGTTATATTTTCATTTACTTTCTTTTGCTTGTTCCTTGAGTAGTGAGTAGTTTCCTAGTTTTCATTAAACATAATAATTACTGTAACAGGGAATTGTTTTGATTTAATAAACAATGTGTGGAATAGTAATTGTCGGTGTTTATTTTGATCCAGAAGTTGGATGGTTTCTAAGAGTAAAGAATTACCTCTTGCTTAAAAGTAACAAATCTCCAGGGGCAGATGGCCTTCCTGGGGAATATTATAAAAACCTGATAAATGAGCTAACCCCGGTCTTGTGTAGAGTCTATAACTACGCGGACACCCCCCCCCCCCCCGGGTCATGGTCAGACGCATTAATAAGCGTTATCCATAAAGACAATAAAGATCTGACTCTATGTACATCTCACCGCCCTATCAGCCTCCTATGTGTAGACCTGAAAATGTTGACTTCTATTATAGCAAATAGAATACAGAAATACACTCAAAAACTTATTTTCTTTTTATTTATTTTTGATTTTGATTTTGCAAAGATGCCTACCTTCACCACAGTGGACCTCGACACGCTTCTACAGAAGATCGCTGTTATAGAACAGAAGATATGCCGACTCAAACTGAATTATGATGTAAACGGCGCGTATGGAAATGAAACAACCCTGCCTGCGACTCCAAACGGGGACCACCAGCCCAGCAACTCTCTGAACAAACAGATCCCTGAGGAAAATGAGAATCCCTAGACCACTCTAGGTGCAAGACCAAAGGATCAACGAACCCCACGCCTAGACTAAGAAAACTGGCCGAGACTACAGAGAGATGTCCCAGGACAAGTGAAACAACAGCGGGCTGTTCCCACAACAAATGATAGGAGTAAACCTGCTGGAAATGCTGGAATTCCTTTACGAAACAGATTCGCTCCGCTCCAAAATGTGACCCAGGAGAATCATGACAACACTCAGAGGTACGTTAACGACTTTCGCTCTAATACATCAGAGAAAAGACATGCCATGGGGCCAAGGACCCTGATTTTATGCAGTGGGTCTGTATGTGGGATTAAACATTTCTGTAACAAGAAAAACACAGAGGTGTTAATTTATAACGACTCGAACTATGGCCTGGTGTCTGATTTATTAGACATCCTTCCAAGGATCTTGAAAGAACGCCCGACCTTGGAAAAACTCATAATACAAGCTGAAGCCCTGGGTGACATCACCCGGATAAGAAAATCAGAAGTATTGAAAGAGGATTACATTCGTCTGTTGAACTTAGTTCATGGCAAAAATGTCAAGGTGCTTCTCAGCGGCCCTCTCTCACCCGTTACTTGTGGAGACGAGATTTTTTCCAGAATTTTGATGCTAAACAAATGGCTGGAAAAAACATGCAAACAAACAACTGTAACCTTCATAGACAACTTTAACATCTTTTGGGAGAGGAGACATCTGTTCAACAGAGATGGTTTCTTTCTAAATAGGTCAAGTGCAAAACGACTGATTTCAAACATGTTCTATTCTGTGAACCATGAAACATCAGCTTTGTCCCAAAACAAAGTACATCCAGTGCCTAAACAAAAGATAAGCCCAGTGCAGCCCAAACAAGCCAAGATAAAGATGGCCAGAAAGATGACACAGAAAGAGGCGTCGTCAGAGCTACAGAAGGATTCATCCTAGATCTCAGCAGGACAAAGAGAGGACCAAGAACCGCCATCGTCACGAACACCGGTCCAGACTACACCTGCCTCGCCTTCCTCTCCACAAAGCCCAGGGGTTCCTTTTCTGGATTTTTCTCATAACATGAACAAAGTCCTTAAGATTGGTCTACAGTTGACATCCTCTCCACATAATAATTCTGAAAACCGCAGTTCTGTGACTAAATCAGCATCTTCCAAAGGACGCAGAGGTCCAGATCCTCCTCCTCTACATATCACAGAACATGCCTGTCCTGAAGATCTTCGGATAACTTCCTTGTGACATACAGCGGGCCCTGGCAGTACGTTTATCAGTCAAGACCGCTTCCAGCATAAGCCTGGGCCTCCTGACGGAGAACATGGAATATCTGTTATGATACATGGCAGAAAACAGGAATAATCAGTCGTACTTAAAAGTCATAAACTGTCAGATGCAACCTGCCACAGAGACATCATCAACCACCAAATCATATAAACTGGGTTTACTAAATATTAGATCTCTGTCAGGAAAATCCCTTTTAATTAATGACTTCATTATTGACTGTAATCTTGATGTTAATTTTTTTACAGAAACATGGTTACATGAACTTAATGAAGCAGCCATTCTGCTGGAGTCGACACCTCCAAACTACAATTTTCTTTGTGAGAGCAGACAGCAAAGGAAAGGTGGAGGAGTAGCAACATTGTTTAATGATTCACTAAAGTGTAAAAAGGTGTTTTTGGGAAAATTTGACTCTTTTGAACATTTGGCTCTCCAGGTAAAGGGCCCGATACGAACTATGTTTCTGAATGTTTACAGGCCTCGTAAGTCCACATCAAACTTTTTTAATGATTTTAGTGACCTGCTGTCTGTGATATGTGTTGATTATGACTGTTTAATTATTGTTGGAGACTTTAACTTTCACGTTGACAACCCTAAAGACAGAAGTGCAAAAGAACTGTTTGACACACTTAGAAACTTTGGTTTAACTCAACATGTTAAACAGCCAACACACAAACAGGGACATATTTTAGACTTGATCATCACTAAAGGTCTAAACATTTCACAGGTCAATGTAACTGATGTTGCCTTATCCAATCACTTCTCCATTACCTTTGAATGTATAATTTCCAGTGATTCATTTAGCCGAAGGGACATCGTAAGAAAACGCACCTTTAAGGACAATGCCACAGAAAATTTTATTCAAGCTTACTCTGTTACTTCAACCTTGGGCTGCAACTCAGTAGATGAGCTAGTAGATAACTTTCATTCTAAAGTCTCAGACATCATAGACTGCATTGCTCCAGTTAAAGTGAAAGTTCTTTCCGGGAAGAAAAAATCTCCGTGGAGAAATGCTCCAGCAGTTAGAAGTGAAAAAAGGGAGTGCCGGAAAGCTGAACGCAGGTGGAGAAAGAACAGATTCCAGGTTCACTATGACATCTATAAAGAAAGACTTTACATATATAACTTACAACTGAAAAATGCAAGAGAATCTTTCTTCTCAGAGATCATCAAGAAAAACATTAATAATGCTCGTGTCTTATTTTCCACAGTCGACAGGTTAACAAATCCTCCTGTGTCCGTGGCTTCTGAACTCCACTCCACCAGGGCCTGCAATGAATTTGCTATCTTCTTTACTGAGAAAATCCTAAAAATTAGAGGATCAGTTTGTACATCCACACCAACTCTAGAACCAAAGTCGTAATCAGCTGGGACTTATCCTGACAAAATTTCCCAATTCAGCCAAATAAACCACAAAAGCTTAGAGCAGATCATTCAACAGCTAAGTTCCTCTTCATGCTGCCTTGATGTTCTACCCACAGTTTTCCTTAAGAAAGTTTTACCTGTCATAGCATCTGAGTTGACTCAGATAATAAACACGTCCCTTCTGTCAGGTGTTTTCCCCCAGTCCCTAAAAACAGCAATTATCAAACCACTGCTGAAAAAGAAGAATTTAGACAAACTTCTACTCCAGAACTACAGGCCCATCTCAAACCTCCCCTTTATCAGTAAGATTATTGAAAAAGCTGTATTTCAACAATTAAACACCTTCTTAACTACGACCAGCCGCTTTGACGTTTTCCAGTCTGGCTTCCGTGCTCACCACAGTACAGAGACCGCCCTTATCAAGGTGTTTAATGACATCCATATAAATACAGACTGTGGAAAAACCACCGTTCTGGTTCTATTGCACCTCAGTGCAGCATTTGATACTGTCGATCACTCCATTCTGTTAGACCGTCTGGAAAACTGGGTCGGCCTCTCTGGTACAGCTCTCAACTGGTTTAAATCCTACTTAAAGGACAGGGGATTTTTTGTATCAGTAGGTAACTTTACATCAGAGATGACAAAGATCACATGTGGGGTTCCCCAAGGGTCCATCCTGGGTCCCCTCCTTTTCAATATCTACATGCTCCCTCTTGCCCAGATAATAAAAAACAACAACATCAGCTACCATAACTATGCAGACGACACACAGCTCTACATCACCATGTCACCAGGTGACTATGGACCAGTTCAAGCACTGAGTAAATGCCTAGAAGAAATCAATACGTGGATGTGCCAAAATTTTCTTCAGTTGAATAAAAACAAAACAGAAGTAATAACATTTGGACCAATAGAGGAGAGATCAAAAGTTAGCACACAGCTTCAGTCGCTTCAGCTAAAAACCATTAATCAGGCCCGAAACCTGGGAGTAGTAATGGACTCAGACCTGAACCTCCAAAAGCACCTAAAGACAGTTACAAGGTCGGCTTTATATCACCTGAAGAACATTTCTAGGATTAAAGGACTGATGTCTCAGCAGGATCTGGAAAAACTAATCCATGCGTTTATTTTTAGTTGAATAGATTACTGCAACGGTGTTTTTACAGGTCTGCCTAAAAAGTGGATCAGACAGCTGCAGCTGATCCAGAACGCTGCTGCCCGCGTCCTCACTAAGACTAAGAAAGTAGAGCACATCACCCCAGTTCTAAAGTCCTTACACTAACTCCCTGTATCTCAAGCATAGACTTTAAAATTCTTCTGTTAGTCTATAAATCCCTAAATGGCTTAGCCCCAAAAGACTTGTTATTGGTGTATAAACCCTCCAGAACACTCAGGTCTTCTGGCTCCAGCCTACTCTGCATACCTAGAACCAGAACTAAACAAGGAGAAGCAGCATTTAGTTTGTATGCTCCACTTATCTGGAACAAACTTCCAGAAAATTGTAAAGGTGCGGAAAGCCTGAGTTCCTTTAAATCAAGATTAAAAACACATTTGTTTAGGATTGCCTTCAACTGTTCTAGTTAACTGAATCGCCACTTTTTTGTTCTATTTTCTATCTACATTTTATTCCTACTTGCTTTTATTCTGTTTTAATTTGCTATATTTTAATCATGTAACGCACTTTGCATTGTCCCTGTACTGAATTGTTCTATATAAATAAATTTGCCTTGCCTTGCCTTGCCTTATTAAGCCAGACCAAACCGGTTTCATTAATAATAGACAGGGAACTCACAATGTTAGAAAAGCCCTGAACTTGCAATCTCTTGCAGCCAAGAGGGACACCCCGGCAATGGTTCTCGGCTTAGATGCCGAGAAGGCATTTGACAGGGTTGACTGGACCTTCTTAGAACAGACCCCCAAAATGGGCTTCAATGACACCTTTGTCAGGTGGATCAAAACCTTTTACAAAAACCCAAGATTCAGAGTTAGAGTGAATGGGTACTGCTCGGAATTCTGCCCGCTGGGATGTGGTACCCGTCAGGGAGACACTTTGTCACCCTCTTTGTTTGCTATCAGCATTGAACCATTAGCCCAACTGATAAGATCTAATCCTCTCATACAGGGAATTCGCGATGAAGGAAATAACCAACATAAACTGCCACTTTTTGCCGATGATATATTCATATTTCTGGAAAAACTGATAATAATAAATCAACTCATGGATGGACAGGTATTTAAATCCTTCTCACAACTTAGTGACAAATACGGTCTACCCTCAAGGGGATCTATCTGACATTACGTCACGAAACATGCAGACTGGGAAAATATACGAAAGAAACCTACAAATACAGAAAGATACTTCATACAGTTGTTTGAACATCGCCCATCAACAAAAAACGAATATCCCACATGTACAGAAAATTAATGATTGATATATCAGACAATACACTACACATCAAGCAACAATGGGAATTGGAGCTGAATGTAGTAATAGATGATGATTCTTGGGAAAACATTTGCTCCAGAAGCCACAAGGGGATTGGGAGCCAATTATACAAAGAATTTGACTGGAAGGTTAAAATTAGATTCTTCAGGACGCCACTACAACTTTTTTCTCCAAAAACAATCCCAGCAACGAGTGCTGGAGGAACTGTGGTATGGTCGGTGACCACACACATATGGGACTGCCCCAAACTGCAAACATTTTGGAAAAATGTTAAAAAAGAACTGGAAAAGATTTTGGCAGTGGATCTTCCTATGGACCCCTTGTTATTTTTATTGGATGTGTTTCCTGACCAGCTGTTTACCGCAGATCAATGTTACATACTACATATTCTGTTGATGATTGCAAGAAAAAATATTACTATTAACTGGATGAAGCCTGACCCTCCCACGATCACTCAGTGCCTACAGTAAAAGTAAAATGCGTCTACATGATGGAACATATGACTGCCCAACTACAGAAGAAAGTGCCTGTTTTTCTGAAAAAATGGACCCCAGTTACTGAATATTTTGCTTAGGACTCTTGTACACTTTTACTATATCCATGTATTACTATTGTTGCTGTTTTATTATTAAGGCTTCTTTAAATCTAAAATATACCTGTTCTCCTGGAGTACAGAACTTGATGAGACATGTGCTATATCCTCTACAGTATGACAGACTAGACCCAATCTCTGTCTTAATTTTATTATTATTTATCTATTTCTTTTGTGTTTATGTATCTTTTATGTTTGCCTGCCTCTTCCTATTCTCTGTGATGCTAAATGCTTGTTAACCCGCATTTAAGGCAAGGCAATAAAGTTAAAAAAAAGAAAGAAAAAGAATGACCTCTTTTTGAGTGAACAACTGAATCATCTGAGACATTTTTATTGGTTTGTGATAAAGAAGCAAGGGTTAAAACTCCAATTGCAGTTATAATTTGTGTTATCAGCGTTTGCCGGATAAGTCCGATCGGTCAACACCGATCAGATCACACTTTTCCAGCACAAATAAGTTCATAAGAGCTAATTAATAAATGCATTGTTAGTGTTAATCATTACAGGCTTGTAGCACTTGGATCACAACCATTTGAATTACATTTGTTATAGCTACCATTTGAGTTTGAATGACCTATTATTAAAATTATAATAGGAAATTATAATTAATAATAATACTCATAGTCAAACAGGTTTCTGGCATAACACATGGTAGGCCCAAACGTATTGTTAGGGGTTTGCTGGGAATGTCTGGCAGAGTCCCCCGTGAGACGGAGCATTAACTCCACCCTCCAGGAGAGCTCTGAACAAGTTCCGAGGAAGATTGGTGACATTGAGTCTGACTGGACCATGCTCCGTGCCTCTATTGTTGAGGCGGCTAGTCGGAGTTGTGGCCACAAGATTGTTGCTGCATGTTGCGCCGGCAACACTCGAACATGCTGGTGGACACCAGCGGTGAGGGAAGCTGTCAAGCTGTAGAAGGAGTCCTATCGGGCTGTATTGGCTTGTGGGACTCGGGAAGCAGCTGATGTGTACCGACGGTCAAAGCGGCAGGCGGCTTGACTGGTCTCTGAGGCAAAAACTTGGCCTTGGGAAGAGTTCGGAGAGGCCATGGAGAGAGACTTCTGTATGGCTTCGAAGCGTTTCTGGTCCACTATCCGCCGTCTCAGGAGAGGGAAGCAGTGCAGTACCAACACTGTTTATAGTGGGGGTGGTGTGCTGCTGACCTCGACTTGGGACGTCATGTGTCGGTGGGCAGAGTACTTTGAAGTCGTCCTTAATCCCACCAACATGTCTTCCATTGAGGAAGCAGAGCTTGGGGACTCCGGGTCGGGTTTTCCCATCTCTGGTGATGAGGTCACCGAGGTGGTTAAAAAGCTCCTCAGAGGCAAGGCCCCAGGGGTGGATCAGATTCGCCCTGAGTACCTTAAGGCTCTGGATGTTATGGGGCTGTGTTAGTTAATGAGACTCTGCAACATTACGTGGACATCGGGGCAGCTCCCCTGGTTTGGCAGACTGGGGTGGTGGTCCAACTATTTAAAAAGGGGGACCGGAGGGTGTGTTCCAACTACTGAGGAATCACACTCTTTAGCCTACCTGGTAAGGTCTATTCCGGGGTTCTGGAAAAGAGGGTCCGTCGGATAGTCGAATCTCAGATTTAGGAAGAGCAGTGTGGTTTTCGTCCTGGCCGTGGTACACTGGATCAGCTCTACACCCTCAGCAGGATCCTGGAGGGTGCACGGGAGTTTGCCCAACCAGTCTATATGTGTTTTGTGGATCTGGAGAAGGGATTCGACCGTGTCCCTCAGGGGGTCCTGTGGGGGGTACTTCGGGAGTATGGAGAACCAGGCCCTCTAAGAAGGTCTCTGTATGACCGGTGTCAGAGCCTGGTCTGCATTGCCGACCGTAAGTCAGACTCGTTTCAAGTGAGAGTTGGGCTCCGCCAAGGTTGCCCTTTGTCACCGATTCTGTTCGTAACTTTTATGGACTGAATTTTTAGGGGATCTGTTTTGGTCACCTTAGGATCATGCCTCTGCTATTTGCACATCACGTGGTTCTATTGGCTTCATCAGGGCGTGATCTACAGTTCTCACTGGAGCGGTTCGCAGCCGAGTGCGAAGCGGCCGGGATGAAAATCAGTGCCTCCAAATCCAAGACCATGGTTTTGCACCGGAAAAGGGTAGAGTGCCTCCTCTGCGTTGGGGAGGATGTGCTGCCCCTAGTGGAGTAGTTTAAATATCTTGGGATCTTGTCCACGAATGAGGGGAAGATGGAGTGGGACATCGACAGGCGGATTGGTGCGGCGTCTGCTGTGAAGCGAGAACTGTACCGGTCCGTTGTGGTGAAGAGAGAGCTGAGCCAAAAGGCAAAGCTCTCAATTTACCAGTCAATCTACGTTCCTACCCTCATCTATGGTCATGACCGAAAGAACGAGATCCCAGATACAAGCAGCCAAAATGAGTTTTCTCCGTAGTGTGTCTGGGCTCTCCCTTAGAGATAGGGTGAGGAGCTCAGTCATCTGGGAAGGACTCAGAGTAGAGCCGCTGCTCCTCAACATCAAGAGGAGCCAGTTGAGGTAGCTCAGGCATCTTGTTAGGATGCCTCCTGGACATCCTAACCAGGCAGGAGACCTCCTGCGAGGAGACCCAGAGGGAGACCAAGGACACGCTGGGGGGAATATGTCTCTCAGCTGGCCTGGGAACGCCTTGGGATTCCCCCGGAGGAGCTAGCCCAAGTGGCTGGGGAGAGGGACATCTGGGCCTCCGTACTAAAGCTGCTACCCCCGCAACTTGACCCCGGCTAAGCGGAAGAGGATGGATGAATGGATGGTTATTTATTTATTTATTTTGGCGGAAGAGACTTTATAGACATGTGACTGGTTTTCAAGCCAATCTAAATGAATAGTCCAAATATAATGTAGGCTTGAAATGTATTAAAGGGCAAAATTGTGACAATGCTATGTTTCGCCTTGTTGACCAATGTGGCTATTACACATTTTTCTGTGATTCTGGGTGGTCTATGAATGGCCTTGGATACAGCACTAGAACAATCAGCTTCTTTAACAGTGATCTTTTGTGTCGTCCCCTTCTTGTTGAGGGTGTCAATGACTGTCTTCTTGGCAAATGTCCAGTCAGCAGTCTTCCCCATTAATGTCAGTACTGACCTACTGACTGAGAGTTTATTTTGAGGTGCAGCAAACTTTTGCAGATGTTTTAAGTAACTTTGCTAATTAGGATGTGGCACTTTGAGGTTTCAGTATGTAACTTTTTCACAATATAAAGTTTTCCTGAAAAACTAAAGTTTGCTTTTTTGTTATCCCTAAGCCATAAGCATCAAAATTAAGAGAAATGAAGGCTTGAAATATTTTTGTTCAATTTGTGATGTAACTATATGTGGATCACTTTCTATGATGAGGGACAAAAATACATAGTGTTTTACAAAATTAAAATTTTTTGACATATGCCTTACACATGTCAGCATTATATTTGGTCTCAATTTCTAATAATTAGAAATTAACATTTAACATAAGATTAACATTTAACATTTATATTTACACTTCAAAAATTACATTTTATGTTTTCCACATATACAGTTCTAAAATATTTAGGTGTGCATGTTTAATTATTTATGTTTTCATGTAAACATTACATGTATACATAGATTTTTGGGTTTTAGATTAACCCTTTTTCCAAAATATATCTTTTGAGTTGTAATTAAGCTTTTAATGAAAATCAATTGAGTTTAGTATAACAAAAAAAATCTGAACAAACTATAGTTTTAAATTGCTGAAAATATGATTTTGTCATATTTCCCTGATTTTTGTTTGATGTTGGAGCTAAATGTTGTTTAAACTGTTACTTTATAGATAGCTATCCATAATGCTGAAACATCATGATGTTTACACACAATCAGACAGATATTAGAAATAGTATGTCAAGCAGAAACAGGCTACTTATGCATATAACTGCAATACAGCAATCATATGATTTGTTAATCAATAAAGAAAATACAAGAAGACATCTCTTAAATGAGCATGTATTACTTTCACAACTTCTTATCTAAACAGAGCTTCAACATTTCTTCAAGTTCCATTCATTCGTTATCTATACCTGCTTATCTGTGCAGGGGTTTGAGAGTTGGTTCCTATCTCCAGCAGTGATTGGGTTATTTTTAAACAGGGAATGGGTTTAACTGATTTCAGTCCAGTGGCTTCCCAAACAGAGGGCACCTCCTGTAACCGATATCCTACCCTCATCTAATAATGACTGCAGGGGTTAATGTGACTACTGGTTCCCAGCTGCAAGGATATTATCTTTTACAAGAACTGATGTTCCTTCAAATAACATCCAGCATCACACACATGCTTGTGCATGTCTGAATCGAAGCATATTAAAGTATGTGTATGAGTCATGTTACCACACTTCTATCGACTACGACAGTGGTTGTCTTCCTGTGGTAAATGCAACATTAACAAAGCTTTAGTACATTATTATTGCAGAGATGGAAATCTTGAAGGAAGACAGGGGAGGTGGGGGACAAAGAGAGACAGAACAGGTGTGTGTGAATCACTGCATGCTGATGATAGCACTTTTACAACAATATATTTCTCTGGTCTAGGGTAATACTTAATTTCAAGCTGCTCTTGAACGATCAATTGAAAAAAATGTTCCTTAGTTAATTGTTGCCATAAAGTTGTTATAGAATAGGCCATTACCTTGATTATAGACAATAGCTTGGAGCTGTTTAACAGTCTTGTAGCTATGTGCAGGTATGGGTAATAGGTGTATAATTGATGATGCTGAACTGCATCAAGCACTGAGCAATTTTTTTAACATTATTGTTTCATTACTTTCCAGAGTTAAAACACTTAAATGTCCTGTCAACAGTAAAAGATAAACTGATATAAGGAAGTTTGCTTATTAACCATTAACTGGTTGGCCTGTTCATACAGAATAAAGAGCTTACTAAAATGTAAAAATATCAGCAAGAATTAGGATGTCTCTGTAAAGTCTTCTGGGATGTATTAAGAGTGATGTGGGCTCCTTATTATCGGTCTTTGTGCATGAAGGCAACGACTTTAGGGGTGCCACAGGGCGCTGCGTCAAATGATGCACATTAGTTGGTGCCTTCTTCACATGCTGGATGCCTCATGCTGAGCAGATTAACGGCTTCAGCCGTGGACAATTTAATCAGAAATTAACCATTCTGATTCGTGCAGTATGCAAATCTTACTGAAAGTGGCGCGTTCTCACTGACTCTCACACTACACCAAGGACCAGGGACGGATCGGCTGGGGTGGCACAGGATGGCAGCTGCCACCCTAAAAGAAAGCATCACCACCCCAGCTGCCATCCCAGCTGGCAGCTCTTAATTCAAGCTACAGTTAACGGCACACCAAACGTTATGTTTGATGTTGAATAATGTTAGGTGGTGATAAGACGGCCTCTGGTTCTTCATGTTTCATTCACTACGGCCCGCCTCACCCAGTTCATAGATTTGGCACCAAAGGTAGAAAACAATTGTAAGAGACAAAACACTTGAAATATACATATATTTATTACAATTGAAATTCCAAGGGTAGACAAACACTTACGTTATTATAAAGCATGTGTAATGTAATCCCATCCATGCTAAGAAAAATACATGATTAACACAATAACTGATTTTATATTTCCATAACAGTTGAATATTTAGGTTTATATTTTTGTTCAGGAGAACACTGCAAAAGGCTTGGCCAGGAAAAATTCACATCAATCCTTCCATGAGCTAGCAAAAACACTAGATTAATGTTGGCTTTTAGTTTCCATTTTCCTGTTTTATTTTGTTTTAATTTTTCTACATTTCATTCCAATAATTTTTGTTTGTTTTTTGTTTTGTTTTTTTACTTGCTTTTATTCATTTTTTTTAATGATTTAATCATATAAATCACTTAGCATTGTCCTTGTACTGAAATGTTCTATACAAATAAATTCACCTTGCCCAGATGGTCGCACACTATCTGGCAGAACGTAAACATAATGTGCGCAAGTATTTTGATTGCACAATCCGAGCATGGGAACAGAGGATTTGTGCCCTACTGCTGTCTACTGAAAGCGTGTTGCACATGCACTATGTGATTTGAGATGTCCATTATTTAAACAAACGTTGGTGGGCATGCCCCAATATCAAGGGGCCTCAAGAGAATTTAGCCCACTGAGCTTGTCAGTATTCTGGCAGACTTAGATTGATTGATCCCACTGATTATAACGAACATGGAACTCCATAGCGACATCTAGTGGGGCCAGGCCCCACTGGCTCCAAATGCCGAAACGCCACAGAAAATTGTATGTATACAGTTTTGATTTACTGAAATATTAATACTAATAACTTGACAAAAGATGAGGATCCAGGAAAGCTCTAGATTGTGGCTCTGTGACATTTTAAACTCAAAGGTTAACATTATTTTTTTTACAGAAACTGTAGTAAGTATTCAATATTGCACCAATGGATCATGTGCTCTGTGTCAATGTGGTAAAATGTTTTACTTAAAAAAGCAATATGTAAAAAATGTACTGTAAATTTAACCAAAATCATTCTAATATTTTACCTGGGCTGGAAGTAACATTCTCTTTAAACAATTAGTCCTTTCCATCAAAAATGTCTAAGTCAAGTTTTTCCCCTTTCATAATTAGTTGTATGGTGCAAAACTACTTCATTGCAGTGTGCAGCCTGTGTAGACAGTGGTCCAGGAGTCAGGTAGTTTGTCCTGCAATTGCCGGGTTGCCAGTTCGATCCCCCACTCCGTCTCAGTCGTTGTGTCCTTGGGCAAGACACTTCAACCGAATTGACTGCTGGCGGTTGTCAGAAGGCCTGTCGGCGTGATGTTCGAATTTCCTACTGGCGGTGGTCAGAAGGCCTGTTGGCGAAGATGTATGGCAGCCTCGCTTCTCTCAGTCTGCCCCAGGGCAGCTGTGGCTACTATCATAGCTTGTGACTGTGTGTGTGAATGGGTGAATGACTTGTATTGTAAAACGCTTTGAGGTCGTTGCACTAGTTAAAGCGCTGTACAGGCCATTTACTTCCTGGTTCCCCTTAGCAGAAAGTAGTATACTTGAAGTTAATTTTATTAAGCATACTTAAATATAAGTGTAAGCTTAAGTCTTAGTATTAATGTTGGCCTACACACCCACACACGCACCATCAGACCTACACAGCACCCATCTCTTCTCCTCCCCAGCTCCACTTCAGTAACAAAGTTTTTTCCCAGGATTTAACAGTCTTTACAGCCTGAGCTGTTCTTAGGAGGCTGTTAATAATCTGCTTTGTTTATTTAAAAGCAGGCCACAATGTTTAAGATCAGGTTTGGTATTCTTTGCCTTGGTCAGAGAGCTTTAACTGAATTATCTGTTCCTTTACATTTAAAGTTTGTATGTAGGATTGCATTGGGCAGGTGCTTATCTCCAGCAGTCAATGGGAGAGAGGAGCGGTAAACCCTGGGCAGATCTATTTATTTTATAATCATTTTTTAATAGTTATCATTGTTAACTCCAATGACTGGAGGGCGTTATTCAGTCAGCAGGGCTGGAGAAGCTCTGCTCAGCAGTCGCATTTGATATGACCACTGTCACTGATAAATTAACTGGTAGAATAATGATAAACAAGGATATATTCAATATGTAAGATGTAACATTTTCTTATTAAAATAAAAGTGTTTTCTTCTGCTGACAAGACAACCCTTTCTCTTAATTTTTAAATTATTAATATTGTCTCTAAGAAACAGTTTAATATAAGAAATTATTCATTCATTTTATGTGAACTGAGTGTCTGGAGATATTATGTGAAGGATTTAATGCTTTGTACATACAAAAGGACAAAAGACAAAATAAAGTGGTTGATCATCATCAGAATAATTCAGTGAATCCTGGTTCACAGCAGATCTGAATTAAAGAACCAAAGTTCATCTTAAACAACGTGAATTGAGATTAAATTTGTCACATCAGCTGCTGTGACCCTCACACCTGCAGGTCGTCCTCTAATCAGCAGTGGGTCCTATATATGGGCGGAGCCTCCACCTGGTCGGCGTCAGATTGTTGTCTAACCCCTAGTCGTAAACACTTTCAGGCCATCTGTCCGTTAAAACGTCAAGCTTTGACTAGCCTAGTCTGTTCCCTCTCCTAACCTGCCTGTTTCTCTCCCTTGTCCAGTCTCGTCCGATTTCCTGAACCCTCGCCCGCTGCCTTGGACTCCCTGGTGACGACCTCCTACCTGCCCGACGACTGATTCCTGGATAGCCCCAAACCCTGACTGACGCCACGGATCTGACCCTTGCCTGCCTAACCAAGAGTAGCCAATAAATACCACCTAACCGTGCCAACTGCTCTGTTTCTGAGTCCATCCGTGCCTGAAGTGTGTGACAAAATTAGTTTAACTAATTCAGAACAACATTTGGTATGTGTGTCAACCCATTCACAATGCCAATCCTGAGTTAAATAAACATTTTTCAGGTAATAGCATTTTGAAGAAGAAATTTCTCAGTAAACATCAGTAAACTTCTAGAACGCCTCTGGGAGGCTAGAGATCGCTGTAGTGATCGGTTGCTAAAATTGGCTAGTATAAAGTAAAGCTGAAGCGAAAGTTCAATCGAAGAAACTCATCGCCTGCTTCCAATGAGAGGCCAATCCGCCTCTGATGTGAGCCAATAAGCTTCGGACCGCACCTCCATGAAGCCCAATCAGCACTTCGCGCTCATCTTAAAAGCAACTTCAAATCCACGTCTCAGCCTGCTAACCAGCAAGCAAACAGCATTGCATCATGTCTGATTTTGAATCAGATGACCCTGCTGGATCCCTGTTCCCTAATCCAGAAGAATCTAATCCTTCTCCTAATCCTCCTGCTCGAAGAAGCTCCCATCTGGCTGCCCTTTCATCTCTGTCCTCCGCGTTACGCTCTAAAGGTATTCTGCCCGGCTCTGATCTTGACTCTGCTCAGCTTTCTCAACTAGCCTCTCTCCTGCCTCGTCATGATTCATCCCCATCTCCCCCGCCATCCGCTGTTCCACACGATTCGATTTCTGGTCGCAAGAGATCACGCAAATCCACCGGTCCCTCATCCAAGCGCAGTAGAGGACGTTCGAGCCCTAACCCGGCTGCAGCTGCCGCTACGCCTGCTCACTCTCACCGCTCTGTCGAATTCCAAGGACATTCCTCAGCTTCTCATCCCACAGCGACAGCTTCCTTCATCAATCCTTCGACCGTAGATCAGCTTTCAGCCTCCATCTGCTCTACTCTGGACTCGCTTAATCGATCCGTTTCAACATTATCGGCTCGCCTCCAAAGTTTGGAAAATCCCCTCCCTGCCACGTCATCGCTCCCGTCAATTTCTCAGTCGGATCCTGTTCCTCCTCTTCCTTCATTCACACTCGAGAATGCCCGCCCCGGACCAACCTTAGGTAAGATGTATTTAACCATGTTTTCATTAATTTCTTCCATTTGTTTGAATTCGCTTATTTTGCTTTATTCCTGCCTCCCCATTCAGGCACGCCTTATATTCCAATGCACTCTAATGTCTCTTCTCGCCTTCGTTCAAAAATCATTCAAGGGAAATATGTTAATTTGGTGTCACTCATTCTTCCTTCTCCTGAAGTTGATCAGCAATTTGCTTCAGGAGGCGATGTCACAGCCATATTTAAATCATCCGATCCCCGCTTATCCAAAGACCTATCTGGCAATTTTTCGCAGCATTTAGTATCTACCGTGATATCTTATGTTTAGTTTATCCAGACCGCAGGGTAGAGCTCGATACGTATCTCTCATTGATAGCAGACCTTCACATCAAATTCGGCAGTAATTAATTTTACCAATATCATAAATCATTCTCCACTAAAGCAGCTGCAACCTTAGTGCAACACGGCATTCGTTTAGATTGGTCTGTTTTGGATACAAATATCTTAATCATGCTAACTCAATCCACTCCTTGTCCTTCTTGTAATTCTATCGGTCATCATAGTACTTTTTGCCCATCGATTCCCTTCAAGCCTAGTTCTCCTTCCCTTTCTCCTCTGCCCCCATCTACTTCTTATTCAATCTGCTCTGAGAGAACCTGAAATTGTAGATCAATTACTTCATAAAGAAGTTTCCAAAGGGTTCATGATTGCTTCTCCCTTTGCTCCTTTCCGTGTCAGCCCTCTCGGGGTAGCCACCCGCAAATATTCTGGGAAAAAGAGACTCATCTTGGATCTATCCGTCCCCCATTCTGGCCGCCATTCCTCTATTAATAGTCTTATCCCTCTTTCCCCTCTAATACGCTTCTGTGGACCATGCTATTTCATTGATCAAACTATTTGGCCAAGGGGCCTGGCTGGCTAAAGCCGATATTTCTGACGCTTTTAAAATCGTCCCAATTCACCCTTCTCAGTGGCACCTGTTCGGTGCAAAATGGAAGTCCTCGTTATATTTCGCTGTCCGCCTAACGTTCGGTTGCAGGAGTAGTCCCTCATTGTTTGACAAAATCTCAGAAGCGCTTTGTTGGATTCTTCTTAACGTCACTCTTCTTCCATGTGTTCTCCATCTCCTAGATGATTTTCTACTTATTGATCCTCCCTCCAACCTTCCCAGTTCATCACTTCCCAAACTGAAAATGCTCTTTTCCCGTCTCGGTGTTCCCCTTTCTGAAGAGAAAACCATTGGCCCAGCAACAAAAATCGAATTTTTAGGTATAGACCTCGATTCAGTGACCATGATGGCATCGCTGCCCGCAGATAAGCTGTCTCGAATCCATGAGATTGCGCAATCCTATAGTTCTGCATCAATAATTTCTAAACGTCAGTTGCTCTCCTTGCTTGGTCACCTCAATTTCGCAATGCGCATTATTCCCCAGGGTCGCTCTTTCATTTCCCGGCTGTTCGTCTTAGCTAATTCTGTTCCTTCCCTCCTTGACCAGGTTACTCTGGATGAAGGCTGCTGGTCTGATCTTTCCTTTTGGGCTAGACTACTTTCTGACTGGAACGGCAAATCCTTTTTCTACGATGATATTGTTCAGTCTGCCGACATGCTGCAATTTTTCACAGATGCTGCCCCATCTGTAGGTTTTGGGGGGTTCTTTCAAAATAGCTGGTTCGCAGGTTCGTGGCCTCCTCCCTTAATCAACTCACAATCATCTGCTCTATGCAAAGTTTATCCAATTGCTGTAGCTTGCCGTCTTTGGGGTCCGCTTTGGAAAAGAAAGTGTATATCTGCTTACTGCGATAACATCG
This sequence comes from Fundulus heteroclitus, assembly GCF_011125445.2. Classification (NCBI taxonomy): domain Eukaryota; kingdom Metazoa; phylum Chordata; class Actinopteri; order Cyprinodontiformes; family Fundulidae; genus Fundulus; species Fundulus heteroclitus. Next base: position 202,133 of record NW_023396689.1, on the reverse strand, counting down.
CTGTTGTCAAAGCTATTAACAAAGGTCGTTCCTCCTCCCAGGCTCTTATGCCATTTATCAGAGGCATAACCTGGCAAGCAGTCACAAATAACTTTATCATTTCAGTTCGGCACATTCCCGGTCTTTCTAACTCTGCTGCTGATGCTCTGTCTCGTTTCAAATTCCAGACTTTCCGCCATCTCCGCCCTACCGCCGATCTTCAGCCGACCGCCGTTCCTCCTCTAGAGGAACTCATCCTGAATTAACTCATACTCTTCACTCATACTTACTTTCCTGCAGTTTTTATATAAAATCAGGTTTAGCTCCCTCCACACTCAAAACCTATAATTTTGCATGGCAATTGTTCGCAAAATTTTGTTCTAGCCTCAATATACCCCTATATCCATTACTCGTTACTTCTGTTATGGCTTTTATTTCTTTCTGCTTCGACAAACGGCAATTCAAACTTTCCTACATCCGCAGTTTATTAGCTGGGATCAACTTCTATTTCAAATGCTACAACCCCAATTCTTCTAGTCTTTTCACCAATTATCCATTAAGCTCCTCCTTAAAGGTTTGGCAAATCATTCTTTCCCTGCATCTGATTCTCGTAAACCTATAACCTTTCCAATCCTTAGGAAACTTTTGTCTTTAATCTCAATTAGCTCCTACTCATCCTATGTCAAATCTCTTCTATCCAGTACCTTCTTATTGGCTTTTTATGACTTTCTGAGACCAGGAGAATTCACTTCAAATAATAATTTCTTTAATCCTTCCAGAGATTTATCTCTTTCAGATATTCGTTTTAATATCGATCATTACAAATTATCCCTGAAACACTCTAAAGGAAAAGGTTCCTGTTTTATTTTCATCGCGCGAACGGATGGCCCTTTCTGCCCTTTTCTTTCCACGTTCAAATTTGTTCAAAAACGTCACGAGATGATAACGCATTCCGAGGCTCTCTTCATTACTCCTGAAGGTTCTCCCATGACCGCACATTGGTTTCAAAAACATCTTAGATCTCTATTAGAAGCATGTGGCCTTCCATCTAGTCATTATTCCGGACATTCGTTCCGAATTGGGGCCGCCACAACAGCAGCTACACGAGGAGTTTCTGAAGCTGCTCTCCAACAAATGGGTCATTGGTCGTCATCAACTTATACTTCTTATATCCGCCCTGAACATTCATCAATTCTTGCTGCTCAACGCTCTCTCTGCCTTTAAGGTAATTCAACTACAAATACTGGTGGTGGTTCAAAATCTATTCATGCATTAATTTCGTATTTTAATGCATTCTGTCATGCTTTTCTTGTATGTCAGGTCGTGTTTTATCTTGCATCTTGCTATGTGTCCCTCAATGTATTTCGTCATGCATTCTTCTATGCTTTCTGTCTTGCACTGTGTGCCATGTTCTGTCACCTATCTTGCTTCTCGTCATGATCACTTTTCTATCTATGTGCATCACCCGCAAGAAACATACGCAAGACATCTTCCGCAAGAAAGCATATGCAAGACATCTTCCGCAAGAAAGCATACGCAAGACATCTTCCGCAAGAAAGCATAAGCAAGACATCTTCCGCAAGAAAGCATAAGCAAGACATCTTCCGCAAGAAAGCATAAGCAAGACATCTTCCACAAGAAAGCATAAGCAAGAAAGCATAAGCAAGACATCTTCCGCAAGAAAGCATACACAAGACATCTTCCGCAAGAAAGCATAAGCAAGACATCTTCTGCAAGAAAGCATACACAAGACATCTTCCGCAAGAAAGCATACGCAAGAAAGCATAAGCAAGACATCTTCCGCAAGAAAGCATACGCAAGACATCTTCCGCAAGAAAGCATACGCAAGAAAGCATAAGCAAGACATCTTAAGCAAGAAAGCATAAGCAAGACATCTTCCACAAGAAAGCATAAGCAAGAAAGCATAAGCAAGACATCTTCCGCAAGAAAGCATACACAAGACATCTTCCGCAAGAAAGCATAAGCAAGACATCTTCTGCAAGAAAGCATACACAAGACATCTTCCGCAAGAAAGCATACGCAAGAAAGCATAAGCAAGACATCTTCCGCAAGAAAGCATACGCAAGACATCTTCCACAAGAAAGCATAAGCAAGAAAGCATAAGCAAGACATCTTCCGCAAGAAAGCATACACAAGACATCTTCCGCAAGAAAGCATAAGCAAGACATCTTCTGCAAGAAAGCATACACAAGACATCTTCCGCAAGAAAGCATACGCAAGAAAGCATAAGCAAGACATCTTCCGCAAGAAAGCATACGCAAGACATCTTCCGCAAGAAAGCATAAGCAAGACATCTTCCGCAAGAAAGCATACGCAAGAAAGCATAAGCAAGACATCTTAAGCAGGAAAGCATAAGCAAGACATCTTACGCAAGAAAGCATGTCTGCTCACTTCTTTTCCTTTCATTCACCTAATTATCATCTCTCACTCATCTCACTATCTCGGTAAGCCTTTACTGCTATGACCGGCTGGCAGGCTTCATAACAACGGTCTGACTTGGTAAACTGTTTTGCAGCTTCTTGATGGTTTAATTCTCGTCCTGTTATTCCTATCATCAGTGACACTGCTTGAGCATACAGACGCTCTGACCTCGGCATTTTTGGGGGAACATCCCTGTTCTCATACATCCACTCATGCATATTAAAGTATAATTCAGCATTAATGTTCCTGCCGAGGTCTGAGCGCCAAAGACTTAAGTTATTGTGTCAATAAAATTATTCTAATTGCCATTCTTTCTCTGTGAGTTTTTCAGATTGAAGTAAAGCTGAAGCGAAAGTTCAATCGAAGAAACTCATCGCCTGCTTCCAATGAGAGGCCAATCCGCCTCTGATGTGAGCCAATAAGCTTCGGACCGCACGTCCATGAAGCCCAATCAGCACTCCGCGCTCATCTTAAAAGCAACTTCAAATCCACGTCTCAGCCTGCTAACCAGCAAGCAAACAGCCTTGCATCATGTCTGATTTTGAATCACATGCCCGATTCAACCCGCCCCCAACCCCTTCTCCACCATCGTAGCTGAGTTCATCTAGCTTCCATGACGTTCCTCCATCCTCAACCCATCAGAGTGTTTTCTCCCAGCGTTCAGCACTCGCTATCACCTCGTTATTGGTCCGGCAGAAGACCACCATGTTGGGCCCGGTTCTGCCAGAGGTTTCTTCCCAAAGGGGAGTTTTTCCTCTCCACAGTCGCTTCAAGCTTGCTCATCATGGACAGTTCATGCAAACACGTTTATCACGTTGGACATCTATCTTAAACAGATCATCATATGGACTGAACAAACTTCTTCCATCTCCACTCCACCACCAGTTTCAGACCTGGGGGGAACATCCCTGTTCTCATACATCTACTCATGCATATTAAAGTATAATTCAGCATTAATGTTCCTGCCGAGGTCTGAGCGCCAAAGACTTAAGTTATTGTGTCAATAAAATTCTTCTAATTGCCATTCTTTCTCTGTGAGTTTTTCAGATTGAAGTTATACGAAACACTTTTAAATCGACATTAATATAGCACTATCGAACGAAGTTGGGAAGCCGGAAGTTACAGGAAGCTAATAGCGTTTAGGCTAGCTGGTATTCGGCACTAACTTTAAAAAGCTTCAGTTTTATTTTAGTCGTAATGAGTGGACCGGATAACACAAATATCAATATCCCATCAGTGTATAAAATCCTTGTGTCCTGGTTCAGTTTTGGCCTGGCTTTTTTCCTTGTTATTTTCCAGTACCTCCTCCTCTCACTCAGCTCACACTCCACTCCCTCAGCAATCAGTCACACCTGTTAGGCAGAACTCATTCCACCTGCCAGCCTCTCTACTAAAGCCTCCCTCTGTCTTCTCTTCCCTGCCAGTTCGTCTTCAGTCTCTACCAACACCACGCCTGTCAAGTCCTGTTCTCATCAGTCTCCACTCACTCCGTCTGTCAGCCCAGTTTGCTCCTTGTTTAGCTGTTGGAGTTCCTGCTACCTCTGTGCTTCAACTAAGGTCTCTGCTAGCTGCTGGACTTCCTGCTACCTCTGTGCTCCAAGTAAGATCTTTGCTAGCTGCTGGACTTCCTGCTACCCTGTGCTCCAAGTTTGCTCTATGCTCTGTCGCTAGATTGCCTGCTACCCTGTGTTCCAATAGTCCTGCATCCCAAGAGCTGTCTCGCTCTGCATCTCTGATCGACAGCTGATAGAGTTAAGTTTAATAACCCCTTTATTCTGGAAAGAAAGCCAACACAAACACGTTTTTAGACTCTTCTCAAAGAGACAGAGGGCAGAAAAGCCAGAAACGTGAGGCCGTTTTCATCACAGTCTCGGCTCCATCTGCGCTGGCTATCTTCTGTCTCTTTGCCTTTATTATCAGACATCAAAGAAAGGGCAGGAGGGGTCAGGAATTCACAACATGGGTGTAAAAGATAACGGGGAGTTTTACAACATGGGGTTGGTACACAAAGAGGTATAAGATTAACATATATAGCAAGAGACTCTTTGTCTAGGAGAACCATCTGTTTCTCCTGTGTGAAGTTAAAACAGTAGAACAGTCCTTAATAAAAAGATAAAAAGAAAATGATTACATTCACATTACTTCTAACAACAGCAGCCAGCCCTGCACCTCAAGAACTGTCTTGCTCTACATCTCTGTTCTGACAGCAGCACTGCATCTTCTAGAACTCTATATAGTCTCTTCCAGTCAGCCTGGTCCTGCACCCATCATCTCCAGTCCGGTAACTAACTCTGGTCATCATCATCCAACTCATTACTTTCAATAAACTGCAAAAGAACAAGCTCTGTGTGTGCATGCTCTGTCCGGGTTCACGAAGACAAATCATGACTTTGTGGAGATAACATTTGTTATAACCATAAAAACACACTTGAATTACTTCAGCAATGACATGGTTTAAAGTATGCTAATGGGACTACATCTGTTAGTCATGTAACACCATGTAACACATTATGTAAACCTTTTAAATAAACCACTTAAATTTCCCTGTTTGTTTCTCTGCCAAACCTGTCAGTGCCTCGTGTGGGTTTGGTTTACTTTGGCCATCCAAGGGAGAGCAGTGGTCCATGAAAACGTTGGGTATTTCAGCAGCGGGCTAGCGGCTATGAGCTAGCCGAAATGTGGTCGGGGTAGGCCAGTCAGAGGTCCTGCGTGCAGTTTCTGATTCAGTCGCAGGAGGGGAATTTAGCTCAGCTCTTGTCTCAGCTTGGCCTGGTGAGGATAGGAGTCAAAACAGCTGCAACAGCTGACAAAAATAAACAAAGCTGTTTCGGCATTCTTTACTTCAGCAGCTGGTTGTGCAGACTTAGCTTAGCTTCAATCTAGTTGGCAGATTTCCAAACTCTGTCGGGTCCTCCGCTCCTCAGAGGACAACGAGAATGTCCCCCTTTTGTCGCCCTATTGAAGCGACCGGAAATGAGTTTCACAGAAAGTACATTTTACTCAGCTTGTGAGGCTTTGAGTCCCATGAGGCCCCATGCATTAATGGCTGGTCCCCCAGGGGGGACTCTCTCTCCTTGAGAGACCCAGGAAGAAATGGAAAGAGTGTGAGGAGTGGTCTGGGCTCATAGCAGGCACCCTGCTTAGAGAGGTTGTCTTTGCATGGATGTGTGGAATTCCTTTGCTTACAACCCATCCCAACTTCTCCCTCATGATACATGTTCCCAATTCAATCTGAATTCTAGTCCATGGCTAGATGGCACAACACCGGACAATACCTAACAGACAGAGTTATTTATCAAACATTAAATAACATTAAAAAAGTGTGTAATTGGCACAACACTAGCGTCATTCGGCACATCCTTCGAAAGACTTTTAAGCCAATTTTGTTGTAATGAACAGACTGGAAAAAACAAACATTAATGTCCTATTGGTGTATAAAACCCTTGTGAAATAAAGTTTGTAATAACTCTAAAATCATACTCAACCCACATCAGCAAAGTTTGGTTTCACGAACGCTAGCGGGAGCGCTGTGGAACACGGGGACCTCCCACGGCCTTCCTGCCGTGGCTGTGTCTTGAGGTTTCCTGTGAGGACCTGCACAGATTGCAGTGGGTGACTTCAGAACAGCTTTTCTCTTAGCTCGGCCTAGCCACAGGAGACTGCTCCACACTGTCTCGACTCAGCTTTCCTGCAACAGCTGAGAAAGGTTGCAAACAGCCAGTTTCCATGGCAGTTGGCTGTTTAAGTTCCGATGTTGGAAATGGGCAGGGATGTACTTAGATTCAATTTGGCCTGCATATATGGCGGGTCTCCGAACTCCAGTCGTATCCTCCACAGAGGAAAATGAAAGGCTCCCCTACACTGCTTAAAGCAACGGGCAAAAATAAAACTGATTGTAGCATGGCAAAGGGATTATACAGTAGGCCACCTGCTGTGAGACTTGGGAGCGTTGACTGCAGCAGTCCCTTACATTTATCGTGGCCTTAGCCTTAGAGTCTGATCTTATGTTGTTTTCCTGTTGGCTGGTTTCACAACACCCTAAATGTGACCTAAGCCCATGTAATTGCCCAATCTAATATAAGGAAACAGAAATTTAGTTATATGAACTTAATGAGTTGGTGAACAAATAATTTTAATGAATAATTTTAATGTACTGATTCTAGTATTTCAGTGCATTCAAAATAACTGTCACGCGAGACTTCCGGCGCAGCTGCAGGATGTAGACGTGTTGGGTTGCGCTCTCCGCCACAACTTTAAACAAATATCTAAAAACCACGATAAAAACATCCAGGACCCGGCGCTATTGGCTCTGCACCTCTGACTAGTAACCGAGTATCATGCCGCCGCCGAAAAAAGCCACAAATTCCGGTAAAAATAAGACCATGGACGGATACATCGGCGGTGCTAACGCTGGTGAGGCTAATGCTAGCAGTGGCCTCGCTAGCGGGACTGCGAACAAGGCTGGGGACTGCGCTTCGGGAGACAAAACCCAGATGCTGGTAATTTGCCAGGAAATATGTAAAAATATGTCAGCCTCAATTCTGGAGAGGCTTGATGAGCGTTTCGACGCCCTTGAAGTCAGGCTCCAGTCTATTCTAGCTACACAGACTGACATACAGAACCGCATGGCCGGCCAAGAATCAGCAATCAACACACACGAGGAGCGACTAGGGGAACTTGACGCGAGGTATGCGGAGCTCGCTAAGCTTGTTACTCAGCAACAAACTAAGTTGCTGGACCTGGAGGCTTGTTCCCGAAGGCACAACATCAAAATCGTTGGTGTAAAAGAAAACTCAGAAGAAGGGAGACCAACTGAGTTTGTCTCTAAACTTATTCCCGAACTACTGGGGAAACAACATTTCCCGCATCCACTGAAGGTCGACCGCGCACACCGCTCTCTGTGGCCCAAGCCGGCGGCGGGTGAGAAACCACGTACCATCATCGCCCGAATACATCACTTTCAGATGAAAGAACAAATTCTACGCCTGGCCAGGACGCAGCCGTTGGAATACAAGGGGAACAAAGTGCTGATTTTTCCTGACTACACCAGCGAAGTGATGAGCCAGCGCCGCGCATTTCGAAACGTGATGCAAGCCTTAAGAGAGGACGGAATCAAGTTCCAGCTACGGTACCCGGCCCGACTGCAGGTACAGTGGCCGGACGTCAACCCCCCTGAGGTATTCAACGTCCCGGATCAGGCGGAGGCGGCTCGCCTGCGGAAGAAAGGCGGCATGACTGAAAGGGAATAGTAAGCCAAATGGCATTCTTTTTTTTCTTTTTCTTCTCTTCGGTTTTAAGGGTGCTGACTCCCTGTTGCTAGCCACCTGCATCACGCAGTGGTTTATCCTACGAACTATATCTTTAAAAATGTACAGACGCCCTGAATGCATGCTGAATAGCCTGGGTCTGTTCATTTAGAAAATACATTTTCAGATTATCTGGTTGAGTTGTTTAGTTCATCTGCCGATTTAATGTTTGTTGTGGAGGAGGATGTCGCGACTTGACTGTTCGGTTCGCTATCTGTCCGGCAGCTCCTGTTTTGCTTATGGGGAGATGTGCGTCGTGTTCCGTAGACGCCGGGATGTGGGAGGGGGGGAGTTTGGGGTGTGTGTTATTTGTCTCTATCGTTTTACCCAGATGTGCATATGTTATTTGTTTGTACCACACAACATCAAAACTGCCAGCTCTGACAATATATGTGTTCAATGGCTGATATTCGTGGTGGGGGGCGGAAGGAGGAGAGAAACCTGCAATTGATCTCATGGAATGTAAAAGGTCTTGGTAGTGCTAGGAAGAGGGGGAAAGTTTTTAAACACCTGAAATCCTTAGCTGCGGACATTGTTTTCTTACAAGAGACCCATATTAGAAAAGATGCACAAGATAAATTAAAGTGTAGCTGGGTGTCTCAAATATACCAGTCGCCATTCACTTCTCATGCTCGTGGGGTGGCCATATTAATGAGGAAGAATATCCCATTTCAGGCATCATCTGTGGTCAATGACCCTATGGGCAGGTATGTGATGGTAACTGGCACCATAAACTCGAAACCTTTAATTCTTCTTAATGTTTACGGCCCAAATTCAGATGATCCCAATTTTTTTAGAAAGGTCTTTGACCTGCTTCCTGATGATAGCCATTCAAATGTAATAATAGCAGGGGATTTGAACTGTTATCTTGACTCCTTTCTTGACAAATCTTACCTACATCCGATACAGCGTCTACCAAACTTCTAAATAACCTTCTCAAAGCAAGGAATATGGTTGATATTTGGAGGACTCAACATCCTACAAGTAGAGAGTACTCATTTTACTCGCATGTGCATAAATCCTACAGCAGGATTGATTATTTTCTAATAAGCAACAATCTTATTTCTCAAATTGCTGACTCTAAATACCATAATATACTGATTTCTGATCATTGCCCCCTAGCTTTATCACTAAATCTGTCTCTCCCCAGACAGGCTTACTCCTGGCGACTTAATGCAAACCTTCTTAATGATGATAACTTTGTTAAAAACATAACCTCCAAGCTAAAGGACTTTATAAAAATAAATGATAATGGCGAAGTCTCTGATCCCATCTTATGGGAAGCATTGAAGACCGTTATTCGCGGCGAAATAATCTCCCACACTTCAGCCCTTAAAAAAGAAAGAAATAAACGTCTATTTGAAATCAACAGTGCCCTCCCCAACCTGGAAAGAAAGTACCAAATTTCTGAATCACCTGACGACTATAAGGAAATACTTAAACTTAGATATGAATATAACGAAATCATGAGCAGCCAGGTTAGCAACTTGCTTTGGAAACTACGACAAAAGAATTTTGAGCTTGGTGATAAACCTGGGAAACTGTTAGCACTACAGCTCAAGGGTGCCCAAGCCACAAGATCAATCTATAGCATCAAGTCAAAGTCCGGCGTGCTCTTAACCAACCCTGCTGACATAAATCGTAGATTCAGAGAGTTCTACGCCAGCCTGTATTCCTCCGAGAATAATGCAACACAATCCGACTTTAATGAATTTTTTGATTCCCTCCCGCTGCCTAAACTGAATAAGACTGACAGGGACTTCCTGGAATCTGACTTGACGCATCAGGAGGTCACAGCAGCTATAAAATCCCTCCCATCCGGCAAAGTGGCCGGGCCTGACGGCTTTGGCTCAGATTTCTATAAAAAATTTTGCGACCTTCTTGCACCACTCTTGTTTAGAATGATGTCTGCTTCAAAAAAGGATGGAAAACTGCCCAGAACTCTTTATGAGGCCAACATTTCTCTTTTCCCTAAAAAGGGGAGGGACAAAACCGACCCAGCCAGCTTTAGGCCAATCGCACTTCAAAATGTTGACCGCAAGATAATCACAAAAATTTTGGCCACTAGACTGAATAAATGTTTAACATCTATCATTCATCCGGATCAAACAGGGTTTATCCCGGGTAGATTATCCTTTTTTAATGTAAGACAACTACTTAATACTATATACTTCGACCATAAAAATGCTAATGCCTCTATTTTGGCCCTTGACGCACATAAAGCCTTTGACCAGGTAGAATGGCCATTTATGTTTGAATCATTGCGCAGGTTTGGCGAAACTTTCATTTCATGGGTGAAACTGATATACCAAGAACCCATGTGCTCCATCCTGACAAACAATGATCGGTCAGCGCCTTTTCAGCTACAGCGCTCAGTTCAGCAGGGCTGCCCGCTGTCACCAGCACTTTTTGCTATTGCTCTGGAGCCACTTGCTGTGGCAATAAGGACGCATCCGTCCATTGAAGGTCTTCGAGTCGGCGGTGTTGAAACACTCATTAGCTTATATGCCGATGATGTGTTATTATATTTGCATGACACTGTGAAGTCTTTCCCCTTCCTCCTCAGCCTGATTACATCTTTCAGCAAAATTTCCAGATATACAATAAACTGGTCAAAGAGTGAGTTGATGCCTCTTTCCAATACATTCCCATCTGGGTTCTTACAAAATGTTCCATTCAAAGTGGTTGAGAGCCATCTCACCTATCTTGGTCTTACTATACCCAAAGACCCCAAACTTATCTTCAAACTAAACTTTGCGGAGTTTATATCAGGATTAAAGCAAAACATTGAGTACTGGAAGACTTTGCCTCTGTCAATGATTGGACGCATTAATTCAATCAAAATGATCTCCCTACCTAAGTTCTTGTATTTATGTCAAAATCTTCCTATTTATCTTACAGCAACTTTCTACAAGGACTTGGATTCGATCATTCAATCCTACATATGGAATGGGAAAAATGCTAGGATTTCTAAAGTGCATTTACAGAGGCCGAGGGAGGAGGGAGGTTTGGGCCTACCTATATTTAAGCACTATTACTGGGCTGCCAACATCAGAGCATTAATGTATTGGCAACAGGACTCCCCAGGTAACCCAATGACTAATATTCCTTTGTGGCTTAAGATGGAGTCCAATCTGGTGAACAATTCCTCCCTACCAGCTATGCTATTTGCCCGGCTTGAAAAACCTGAAGCCTATCGGAATTTGAGCTTTGTGTTGAGACACGAAGTAAGAATTCTAAATCAGATCAGGACTTTCCTTGCACTACCAAATACATCAGTACAGACGCCGCTTTGCTTTAATCACAGTTTTTTGCCTCCTTGGCAGGACAAAGTTTACCATGAATGGAGGGAAGGAGGATTAGTGTCGATTAGGGACATGTATATTGGCAATAAGTTTTCAACATTCGGCCTATTGAAAGAAAAGTACAATCTGCCCCATTCTCACTTCTTTCGATATCTGCAGGTCAGGCATTACATCAAGTCAAAAATTGAGAACTTTGACACCCTTCCTAGGGAGAATGACATTTTTGACATCCTTGATAGTCCCCCTGACTCTAAACATCTCATTACAAGAATTGTACGTCTACTCGGTGACCACACTGCTGCACAGACCACAAAAATCAGAGAGGCCTGGGGAAAAGAGCTAGGGATAACAATCTCTGAACCTTTATGGAACAGATGCCTCTCCAAAATTCGCTCGTGTTCAATAAACAGTAGACATCAGTTAATCCAGTTTAAAATCACGCATCGGTTACACTATTCAAAGGTCAAATTACATAAGATTTATCCCTCTATCTCCCCAATGTGTGACAGGTGTAACATTTCTGAAGGCACATTGTCTCATGCTTTTTGGTCCTGTCCTTCATTATCAGGCCTTTGGTCTAAAGTGTTTGATTGGTACTCCAAGGCATACAAGACTCCAATACAACCTGAGCCTGGACTTATAATTTTCGGATGCCCTTGGATACAAGGGACTATACCCGCTGCAATGCGGCAACCATTAGAACTGGGACTGATTGTTGCCAAGAGACTAATCCTGAGGGACTGGAGATCCTCCGTTCCCCCCTCATTCCGCCTTTGGGTGACGGACATGATGTCCATTATACAGATGGAAAGACTTCGCAAAGGCTCTAAAGACACTTTTTCATGCCACTGGAATCCCTTCCTGGAACATTTTTCACAGAACAGACTAATTTGAACAACAAGTTAGACTCTCCCCTCTGTCTCACCTTAATGGCCGAACGCATTCCTGTGTATATGACTTTGTATACATTTGATGTGTGTGTACACTTTTTGTCAACTGGAATGTTTTATGTATGACCTGCGTGTCTGGGCTTTATCTGTTTGTTTATTTGTATGCTTTAAACCTTGAAAACTTAAAATAAAATTTATAAAAAAAAAAAAAAAAAAAAAAAAATAACTGTCACGCTCCACCCTGGACCAGAGTTCTTGCAGGCTCCAAATACTCAGGGATCTCTCATAGTCTGTTTTGGGGAGTCTGCTGCTTTCGCAATAACACTGAGGAAACCTCACAAAGAACCTGCAAAGAACATCCATGTTTTGGCTGATTTTTTTATTGCTTCATGTAGTGGGCAAGAGGCCCAATGATTCCAGGGCATGTTTAATATCAACAGCACCATGGACAGTGATGCAGTGATTAGCATTGTCTCACAACAGGTTCTAGGTTTTTCATCTCACTCTGTGGAATGTGTATGTTCTCCTCGTGTGTGAGTAAAGTTTCTCCTAATTCTCAGAATTCCTGCTACAGCCTGATATTCATTTTTGATTAACATGGATTCTAAATATCACATGTGTCACAAACATTAAAAGAGTTAGTAAATATGGAATGTGTTGGTAATGTCCAATTCCACAATAAGCCTTTATACTTTAATCTTATGTTAGGTTTACTCATAAAATATGAGTTATAATACAAATAAAACAAGAACAGTTTATAATGTTAAAGTTCAGGCTTGATTTTATAGGAACTATCAAAGTAGCTTTTTATATATGACATTGCAAAATCTTTCAGTGCATATAAGGATAGCAAAATACCTAAATTACATTTCCAGATCCCCTATTAGTCAGGGTCTGGATCACACACCTTTCTACTAAAGAGACGCCTTGCTTATTCTATAAACATTTGTTACACTTTGTTTTTGACAAATCCAAATATGCAAGACTGAAGACACTAATGGGACTGCACCATATGGACCTGCACACATTAGTCTTGCATGTTTTTCTATGTGTTTTTTTTTACAGAATGTGTTGATTTTATCACACAACAAAAACTCCCCTAAGCTTTCCAACCTTTACAGTCCACCAGACAAACAAGAAAGGATTGGAAAAGAGTATAAAAACACATTTCTGTTTGTTGTCTACAGAAGCCCCCGAGGCTTGCCTTTAAAGTGAGGTGGGCTGTCTAAGACTTTTATGTAAAAAATGTAATATTGAAGGTAGTAGTATCACCCCCTGCAGGCTACAGACTGACAACAGTTGGCTAAATCCAGCGCTAAAGTGAAACACTGATGTTTAACAGCAACTGGCTGTCAACATCAACCATCCTACTTGTTTGACATTTTCAGAGTGGGAAGAACACCACACAAGGGGCTGCAGCAGTTTCATGTAAGGAAAAGAACAGTTCAAAGCCAACGACATTGTACTGTTTCACCTCAGAGGCCAGAAACAGGGGAATAAAAGCAGACACACAGATGATCAGTCATGCCTTGTGTAACATTGTTTTTCACTATGAAGTGAACAATTATACAAAAATTGAAAATTAGTTTGGGTACACATGTATCTACTATTGGGGGTTAAGAGAAATAACCTTTTCTCACTTACCCGTGATACCTCTTAGGGGAGTTTCTGAGCTCGACATCAGCTATAGCAACATAGGTGAAATAGACTTAAAAAGCAGCTCAGTAAAGTCAACTGCTATAATTTGAGCTCTTTGAAAAAAATGCAGCAAAAATATGAGCAGAAATATGACAGTTTAGTCATACAAGGAACATATGTTAAGCTCTGCAATGAAACCTAGAAAGAGACCAACCTGATTTAGATAAAGCCTCGCCCAACACAATGAAAATGCCATGTGGTATAAAAACAGTTTTAAAAATATGCATATACAGTATGTAAAAACTACATTTGCAATCCTGCAAAAACTGCTTACAATTAAAACTGATAGGGTTATGATAAATAACCTCTTTATTCTGGAAAGAAAACCAACACTGTCATGGTTGAGTTTTGGTTCGACTTTTTTTTTCTGTTATTTTTATTTTCCATCTCATGTGGGTTTGGTTTGACTTTATTTATTGTTAGTTTTCATTGTCATTAGTTATTTTCTGTCATCTTCGCTTCACCTCCTCTGCAGTTAGTCACACCTGCCAGCCACTAATTAGCCAGACTCACTTCACCTGCCAGCTTCCCTACTTAAGCCTCACTCTGCTGTCACTCCTTGCCGGTCCGTCATCATTCCACACCTCTCCATGCCAGTCCCCGTATTTGCCTCGGTAAGATTTGTTTTCTTGTTTAAGTTCTGCTAACCTGACTAGCCACCCTGGAGAAGCTCGGCTCTGTGCCCTGGTGTCTCCTAAGTTCTGCTAACCTGACTAGCCGCCCTGGAGAAGCTCAGCTCTGTGCCCTGGTGTCTCCTAAGTTCTGCTAACCTGACTAGCCGCCCTGGAGAAGCTCAGCTCTGTGCCCTGGTGTCTGCAACGAACTGCTAACCTGTTGTGGCTACGGGGCCTGCTAGCCGAGCAGTAATAAGCATTCCCGGCTGCCTGGAAAATCGTGACTCCTTTTTACTCCGGGCCGTCAGCTCCTGCCATCACCTTCACTCCGGTTCTGTGTTACCTGCTCCTCTGGCCTCATCAAACTTCTATCATCAACCTTGCAATAAAGACTCTCAATTTTAGTCCCGTGTGTGTGGTTCTGAGTTCATCCGTAGACAAATCGTGACAAACACAACTTTTGACTCTTAAAGACAGAGGGCAGAAGGGCCAGAAACGTGAGGCCGTTTTCATCACAGTCTCGGCTACCATCTGCACTGGTTACCTCTGTCCCTTTGCCTTTATTATCAGACATCAAAGAAGTGGCAGGCAGAGTCAGAGGTTCACAACATGGGGGTAAGAAACAAAAGAAAAGGCAAGGGGGGTTTACAACATGGGGTTGGCACACACAGAGGTGTAGGACTAACACATTCAGCAAGAGATTCCTTGTCTGGAAGAAACATCTGTTTCTTTCTGTGTGAAGTTAAAACAGTAGAACATTCCTTAATAAAAAGAAAATGATTAGATTGACATTTCTTTAACATATCCCTACTTTTAATCATTTTATTTACAATTGGAGCTTAACGTAACCTACTTCGAGCATTCATTTCTTGCGTTCTGCATTGTTAATGAGACTGTCATTTTTGTTAAGCATTCAACATGGGGAAAACTTAAACTGCAGGTTGTATTTCTTCAAGAGGGATTTGTGAAAGCATTTGATATTGAAACATATTTCCCATGGTTTTAGCGATCATAGATTCTAGGCATGGGATTACACAAGCAGTAAAAACACAAAAAATAATAATAAAAATAGGTGTCATTATTTTCAGCAAGAGGTGCCACCAAGATCCTGAAAAGAACCAGGAGAAGAAGTCTATACTTAGAGGAACAGCATCCTGGGGCATTGCATGTTGCAGATTCTTTAAAGCAGACAAAGCTTCAGTAATATGAGTTTCATTTGCATCAGAAATGTATGTACAGCAGGATGTTCCAATCATTACACATACGCCACCTTGGCTAGCAGTTAACATGTCCAAAACCATTCTGTTTTGTAGTACCATTAAACGCATTTCCAGGTGCAAACACAGGTATGAAGACAGTCTTCAGGAAACACGTTCCATCTCCTGCCAGCATGCTCTTAGCATACAGGGTGGGTTGTCTGGTGGATTTGGGTATCACTGAGGATACGTAGCAGTTACTCATGTTCTTCTCCTCAGCCAACATCGTCACATTCACAAGTTTTCTGGGTGATGGTCTGGGAAATTTCCCAGCCAAATCTTCATGGCAGTGGAGTGGGTGAACCTCTTTCCTCTCTCACTCAGCGATCTGGACTCAAACAGATAATGCACGCAACAGCCACAACGCAAAGGAAGCCCCATCTCCATGGGAACCCCGTTTTTACTAGGTTAACAGAGATGTTAATTTTACCCAGGACTTTAAAGAACAGGGATCAGTTGATTTCTTCACTGACGTTGAGACAAGTGGCCCTAAAAAACCAAACCCCTTTGTAATCGGACTTCCCCACTGTTCCAACCATAGGCGTTTAACACTCTCTGCAACTTACAGTGGCTGAGGTGAATCCAGGAAGGTCTTTCAGCGATCTTCACAGCTGTTGGCGTGGTCAGGAGCACCTGGAATGGTCCTTCCCACCTTGGGCTTGTCCAGTTTTTCTTCTGATGACTTTGACAAACACCCAGTCTCCTGGTCTCACTGTTTGTGGATCCTGTGGAGAAAAAGATTCTCCTGGCAGTAATATTGCAATGGACAGTTCTTTAGACTGCAACATTTCTCTCATGTAGTCTGCTAGAGTTTTTTCTTCCTGTATCTTTTTACCTTCTTCTGAGATAACATGGCCTGTAACTGTACTTGTTTCTGCACCCACTGGGCATGGTCTAATTATTCCTGCATCGTTCATCTATTTTTTATTTTTTTTGGGCTGAAAGCCCCCTCGGTCGCTAGGACCGCCCCTGCCTCCTCGGAAACCTCCTCGACACCGTTGAAGGGTCTGGTGGCTTGGAAAGCAAATATTTCTTCTGAATCACACATAGGATCTGCCCAGAAAATGTGTGTCCCCCCTCCAGATGCACCAACTCCCTTTTTTGCGTGTTTCTCTTTTTTGACGCACATATACAACGTTTAATGTAACCCATCACTGTGGTTACATTAGACGTTGCCAGTGTAACTAAATGTTTTTTAACCCACACATAGATATATGGCTTGAAACCTCCCATCAACAGTTTTTTTAGCTGTTGCTGATATGGTGTTTCATCTCCATCAGCGGGAGGGATGCCGCTGTGAAACCTATATTCTTTTTCAAAACGTATTTTGAACTCGTCTACGTCTTCCCCTATTTTTTGTTTTATAGACGCCAAGTGTCCATAATCTGCTCTTCTGTGGAAAACTGCTTGTGCTGCTTTTGCTAGAGCTGTCCATTTCTGCCTTTGTTCGATCCCCATTTGCACTTGATGTTTAAATATTTCGCCTTTCGCCAGTTTTGAATTTATATTTTATGTTGTCCCAACTTGAGTTATAGGACCTGGAACAGAAAGAGTATGTTTGTCAACAATTGCAAACGGGATGATGGAAATCATCCAATAGGATAAACTAATGTGTTATTGGCAAAGAGATGCTGAGGATGCTATCAGCCAGAGTCTACAACTCATCCTGCATTACCTCGACCATCCAAGGAAGTACATCAAAATTCTTTTTGTGGAATTTTGCTCATCTTTCAATGTCATCAACCAGGAAATCCCAGCTCACAGGCAAACAAGGGAAGAGTGAAGCCAATCTTGTCTCATCCCTGAGTGCAGGTGCTCACATGTTTTTTGAGGAGAGCTGTAATGTTTCCATTAACAATCCACTCCTTTGGTTAGAATGGTAATGTATTATCTATGTGATCAATCTTCAACAAGAAAATTATTGATCATAGGAATATATGAAGAAAACATAAAATGGCTCAGTTTGGCCAATCAAATCATGGTTCATCCTATATCAAAGCAAACAATTACATAAAACATATTGGTGTGACTCTGGAACAAACTGTTTTCATTCTTCATCATAGCATTCCATTATCAAAAAAAAATTTCACCATCACAGTATGACTGTCACGACAGAAATTAAAACCCGATCTTGTAGGTTGGTGAAAAAAAAAAAAGGTTAGAATAAAATAAGCAACATAAACCTTTTAGTAGTGGTCAACGCAAATGACAAATAATGGCCATAATCACCCATAAAGTAGTTGGCTCTGGAATCTCCTAGCGTCTCTACTTTCCTATTAAATTAATTAGCATAACTGCATTTATCAGTTCTCTCCCCTCTCCTCTTGTCTCTGTACACAAATGACTGCACATCTTTGGACCTGTCTGTGAAAATTCTGAAGTTTGCAGATGACACCAGTGTCATTGCTCTGGTCAGGGATGGTAATCAGTCTACATATGTAGGGGAATATAAATTATTGTTATTGTAAAGCTTTTGTAAATTAATGTTCCGTCAAAACTCCACTTCTGTAAACGTCTGTGTGCTATTTTGATGGAACATTAATTCAGGAGCCCCCCATCCTCAACAACACTGTGTTTACTGTGGATCACTTCCGAGTCTCAGGTCTCTCTTGGGACCTGAGACTGATGGTTCTCACATATTTACACCATCCAAAGAAGGCCCAGCAGAGACTATACGTCCTGTGGCCACTTAAGGAGTCTAACCTTCCTCATGATCTACTTCTACAGGACCATCATTCAGTTTGTCTGAATGATGATCTGAACCACCATCACTGTGTGGTTCAGATCATCTATAAAACTAGAGACGCCCAAACTGCAACAAAGCATTAAAGCTGCAGACAGGATCAATTGCACTGACCTTACCTTTATTCATGACCTGTACAGGTCCAGGGCCAGTAAAAGGGCAGCTAACGTAGATCTGCTTGTGAGAGTTTCAGGAGCAGTTTTTTTTTCCCAGGGCTATCCCAGGTTCCTCTGATCTGTGGATTTACCAAGCCATAATTTTACACACACTGAAAGCTGTTAAGTTTTGTCCCTGAAGTGTCCACCCATCTACCTCATGCGGTAGAAGGCAGACAAAAAGCAGCTTGAACTTGGACAATGCGTGACGATCTCTCTGCTGCTCGCAGCCTGGGAGTCAGCGCAAAATCAAACCGATTCTATAGCAGCGATGGCTACTATAGAGGGTTCAAACTGGGCAAAGTCAGAGCAAAATCAAACCTATAAACGTAATGTCACTGTGGTTAAAAATCTTTTGAGCAGTTAAAGTGTTCTCCTCGCTCCTGGCTTGGCCGAGGCAAAAGATCTCAAAATGCTGTACATTTTAACTCCGTGATTGGTAGTGGTGGCAGCTATGTGTTACAAACATATGAGGACCCAGAATTCAAACCAGACAAAGTGAGTAAAATATTAAACAGTTTATTAAAGACTAAACTGCTGCAGGTTGCGTCAGCATCTGTGGCAGGAACCTCTGGGAACAGAGACAGCGGGTTAGTGACCACGTTTATATGGTAGTGAGGATTAGTCACAAACGTTACGGTCACTAACATTTTCTCTGTGTTCAGTCCAGGGGAAACCACAGGTGACGGTTCCAGCCGGCCAGCGGCCGGGCAAGCATTGCTGCCGCAACTCAGGAAATCCCAGTGTGGAATTCTTGCAGATGGGCGGTGGTCAGAGCACAGGCAGAGGGTCAGAACCATGAAGACGATAGCCGTGTTGTTCATCAAAATGGTTTGATTGAATGAGAGTGAAATCTGACCATTGAGCCACAAGGGAGAGAGGCAAAGTCTCTCTCTCTCTCTCTCTCTCTCTCTCTCTCTCTCTCTCTCTCTCTCTCTCTCTCTCTCTCTCTCTCTCTCTCTCTCTCTCTCTCTCTCTCTCTCTCTCTCTCTCTCTCTCTCGGCAGGAGGTCAGCTGTGACCACTCCCTACAGATAAAAGTCACAGCACATCTCTTCAGACACTCTCTTCAGCTCTTCACTTCTGCAGCTTCAGACCTTCTCAGAGTCTCTCTCTAAGACCATCTCGTCCAGGAGCAGACCAGGAAACCACTTCAGGCCACGGGCCCTGCACGGGCCTGAAAGGACGCACATCCAGCACCTGGGGAACTTCTAATCGCCCGGAGAACATGTCCGGGCAGATCAATGTTAAGTTTGCTGTCTTAACCTCATAATCAGATGCAGGAGGAAGGATCCTGCATGCCATAAACAGTTTTGTTGTATTACTCCTCAGTCTGTACAGGGAAGAGAACCCCAGACGGCGCTGAAAAGCCAGCAGAATGACCCACAGTGGAATTCTGAGAAAAACCCCTGCTCAAATCGGACTGCATCCAAGTCAGAGACTGCCTGTAAGACATCAGGCCTCCGATCTCGACCACATGGTGCTGCAGTGCTAAGCGCTAGTCCACCAACAACAAGCCAACAACTTCCCTCCTTCAACGCTCCTTCCGTGAATGGCCAAACTGACACGAGCCAAAAGACAGGTTTGGACAGGGAGCTGAGGGTTTATTGGGGAATGTCTGTAACTCGTTGGACACATAATGCTTTAGAACAAAGGGCTAACAGGTAGCTCACGCTAGCCTTAATGCTATTAGCCTCGCTAACATCCAGTCCCGGACATTTCAAAAGGAGTTCCTTTAAAGCACAAAGCTTAATCGTTCGGCTCCGCCATCCTTCGTTGGTGCTATGAGCCTTATCCCCACATTACTATCAAATATTAATGTTGGTGTAAAGGCAATTTTGATAACTTTTTGCTGTAAGCTTTTAGCCACCAACTTGCTACAGCGACCCCAGACGCCCGGAGGGAGAATCGCATTAACAAACTCAGTCATAAGGGTTTAAATGATTTTACTGGGCAAATCAGTAACCAGCATGTTATTTTCTCAAAATAATGTTCTGTTTAACTGGTTAACTGGTTGAAACACATGTCAAATGTTGTTCTGAAATAAGTTAAGCTAATTTAACCACGATTCTCATTCTTTAAGGTGAACTTTGGTTTTTAACTTAAACAAATATTATTTAATCAAATAATGTTTTGTTTAACTTGGGCTTTGCATTGTGGATGTGTTGAAACACATGCCAAATTTTTTTTTTTAACTCCATTCCATGCTTTTTGGAATCACATCTGCAGTAAACCAGGATTCACTGAAGTATTCTGATGATGATCAACCATCTTGTTTTGTCTTTTGTCTGTTTTGCATGCTTAGTTCCTTAGATTAGCTTCTTTTTAACTTAATTTTGCTTAGTAGTTTACTTAAGTTTCACTAGCCTAGTAGGGAGGATTTACTAATCGAGATATTGTGTTAATTCAGATAAACAGCATTACATAGTGATGTTCTCTGGATGTTCATTTTATTTCTGTTAATAAATTCTTGAACTTGAAAAGAAATTGTCACTCCTTTATTCTATGTGTGTGCAGGTTTTGCTGTTAAAAGATCGCTAGTGCTCAATTTCATCCCTTTCAACCATTGTCTTGATATCAGCTCTAGAGCTGATCTTTACCTGACAATACATAACAGACAGATAGTTATTTATGAAACATTAAATAACTTTAAACAGTGTATAATTGCACAACAATTACTATTCATGTATTAATAACAGTTAATGTGATTTTGCACTACTTTCTACACCTGTTAAATTGTGAATCACTATTGTATGGGTTGTTGTGGATTTTAGTCATCTAAAAAGTTATAGCACATTGTTTTTGTGTCATTTTCCCCAGAACTTTTGCATTCATTTATTAAAACATGTGATTTAAATAATTGAATGTGATTAATGTAAATCTGTCGGTTAAAGTGTCTGTTATGAAATAAAATCTTTTAATTTGTAGTTGTTCACAGTGCAGCGATGCCTCCACATATATGGCGGACACGCTGTTACGCCTCAGCAGCGGACCAACCCACTCAAAGAGGAGTCTACCTATTAATGTCCATGCTCTGCAGGGCCACCTGCTATTACAACCCATTCAATTTCCTCCGCTTACAGGGTAGCCACCATGTTGGCTTTGACCTCTTGGCCCTTGATCCTCGCATTGGGGGTGTGGCCACCAGTTAAGACGTTGAAGGGGCATGATTAATTAACATATCTTCTGAAAATTTAAGTCTGAGATTTAAGATTTAGATTTAAGATATAAGATTTAGATTTAAGTTTTAGATATGATGTATATGTAGATAGACGAGGCAAGGCAAAGCAAATTTATTTGTATAGCACATTTCAGCTCAAAGACAATGCAAAGTGCTTTACATTATTAAAATATAGGAAAATAAAACAGAATAAAAGGAAGTTTGAATAAAATGTAAAGTGCCTTGAGATGACATGTTTCATGATTTGGCGCTATATAAATAAAATTGAATTGAAATTGAAAATGTAGAAACAAAATAAAACATGGAAAAATAGAAACTAAAAGCAAATATTAAAAACAGTTGGACAACAGAGTTGAACTAATGATGTTTCAGTTAAACAGCTTAACTAGAACAGTCAAAGGCAATCCTGTTTTTCTTAAATATAAAGACAAAAGATATATATTTAGATTTAAATTTTAAATATTGTCAGGGTTCTCTGGCCGGTGCTTTAACTCTTCACAGGTGGTTCTAGTTTGCTGGGGGGCGTGGCCCACACCTGCGGCTCGTTTGGAGCGCTGTTTACTGGCGTCTTAAGTAAGGCACAGACAGATGGAAGATGCCAGAGCCTTACCCAGTCGTGGTACGACATGGCCTCTGACCTGATCCTGCTAACCTGAACTTGTGAGTTTTTTTTGTATCTTTGAAACCTGACTAATTTTGGATCTCCTGCCTTTCTTGTAGTTTTGTGCTTCGATAACTTACCCGCCTTGACGTCTCGCTTGATGAACCAGCTTCCAAGAATCCCCGAAGATCAGATGTTGCTCTGGCATTCCCCCTCGTACTCTCTGGATGTTATATAGCTGGACTCGAGGTTCCCTTCCCTGGATTCTGCTGGTTCCTTCTGATCTCTGGTCAAACCGTCTGTCTCCCCTGTCTGTCGTGGCTCGCTCCAGATCCCTTGCCGCCTTGCCATCAGTCCGCCCTCCAGCTGCTAACCACCGGCTATCCTTGTGAGCACTTGGCCTCAGAGTTTCCCTCACCTTCCCCTCCCCGGTTATGTTCGCTCAACTAAATGGTAAGTGGCTCGGCTTCTGGGAATTTCTATCTGGTTTAGTCTTTCGTAAACACTCTCCTCTTCTTCCAACAGTTCCTCCGGCATTGATGTTCAGATCTTGACGGATCTCCACACCCGTGCGATCCCTGTACCTGAACTATTTACATTTACATACTGAACATCTTTACATCTTTAAACTCCACTTTGTCTTCTGTATTGTGTCTGCATGTGGGCAAAATATATATATAGATATATATATATATATATATATATATATATATATATATATATATATATATATATATATATATATATAGATATATATATATATATATATATATATATATATATATATATATATATATATATATATATATATATATATATATATATATATATAGAGAGAGAGATTTAAGAGTAATATGAGAGAGAGATTTAAGAGTAATATATCAGATTTATAAATTTAGATATAAATCGAACATTTATATAAAGATATAGCTTGTTGAAATTGATATAACATATATATATTTAGATGTAATATTTTAGATAAGGATTTAACATTTCACACTAAATGTCATAAAATGCACTAAATGTGAAGAAATCGACAGTGAATTTTTTTTTTTTTTGTTACATTTTTACATTCAGCACCCCATACTTTCAATGTAGGAAAACGTTAGTGGTTGCTCTAGGGGCTGAGCACATTTAATCTCATCCACATAAGTATATACAAATATCTCTACAAAATGTTATGTTTGACAAGACCAAGCTGTGCCGGTGAATTTATTATTTTGTTTCCTTGCTGTTAATTTACCAAGCTATTTGTGAAGAGGTTTTCATTCACTTCGCAGGTTTAATTATCTTTATTGGCAGCTGTCAGTAGATATCCTGAAAGCTGTGAAACAGAAAACAGTGAAGGCTTAACTTCTGCTTTTATCCACTGCATTCCCACTCTCTAGCCTCTCTGTTGTACTCTGGGTCTCTTTTAATGAAACCCTGACAAGATGCAATAAACACATTGTCAACGGAAAACACCATCCAGCTGTCACTCACTCTCTTTTTCTTTCCATTGCGTTCATTGGTTTCGCCCCTGCTCTCCTCTCAGCCAGTTTTTCCTCTCTCTCATCCAGTCTGGATTTGAAGCAGCTGCAGCATTTACATCTTTAAACTGCAGCATTTATACAGATACCTCAGGCTTTTACAGAGCACACACACACACACACACACACGCACCCACACACACACGGGCGCACACACACACAGTTTCACTGATAAATTATGCCTTAGTATGTTATATGGAGTTAAAGGCATATGTGTACCTGCAGCACAATATATACATACTTTAGCTACAGATATTTAAAATGTTGTACCTTAGACAATGCTTCTTTATTTTCAGGATAAGTTGAGCATGGTAAATACAATAAAATTAGTGAAACTGCAATTTAGACGTTTTTGTAGGAACTAGACTTGTGGAAGTCCACAATTCTTGTTTGAACAGATGTCATGCATTTTCAGGCATTTATAATTCCTGTTATATTTGGCCTCCCCATGATGTCACACCAAAAAGTAGTATCTGTTGAAATGTTGCCTTTTTATTTTTGAACTTATTTTTTTTAAACATAAGAAATTTACACATATAAAGATGGCTTTAAACATGTTGGAAAAGTTCAGATGAATTTGTCATGGCCTTGCAATCCTCTAATTTTCAGGCAGACCTTTAGATGTATTTTAGGAAATAGCTCAACCATACTGTTTCTTTGCATAACATATGTTACATGTTGCTATTTTTTCCTCGTCCCCTGATGACTTGTTTGTTGTTTTATTTTATAATTTTTTTGCACCTTTGACAGTTCACTGGAGGAGGGGGGGGGGGGCGGGCCATTGCCAATCAAGCATTCAGCTGGTGGTTCTGGTGACGAGCGAGGCAGTGCAGGAGGCTGCAGCAGCAGCGGACTTTTGGTAAATAAAGGTTAATTGAAAGGACAGTGCGGGAAGGCTCTGGAAAAGAGAAGAGTACCTTCACCTTGGGAGGGATCTACCCAGAGGGGAGCGTTAGATGTTTTGGCTGGAATCAAGTTTGTTTCGTTTTGTTCGATTTGTTTGGGAAACCGGCTGGACGCTAACAAAGAAAAGCACCGGGAGAGTTACACGCTGGGTGCGATTTGCCGGGGGGATGGGGTATTTACCCCCCCCCCCCCTCTGCTTGTGACGTCCCCCCCCCTCTGGTCATTCATGTTTTATCCCTGGGGGGGATACATTCCTCCCCCCTCTGGTCTGAATTAAAAAATGTATATAAATTAGGGCAGTCAGTTTTAACGCGTAAGACCACAACACCGACATTTTAATTTTTTTTTTTTTGTCGCCGTTAATCGTGCGTCAAAACACACACACCGTTCCCTAATGTTTTTCCCCACCGCGCTCCCGGACTGTGTTTCTTTTACCCTCGGCGCTTTGCGTAGTTTCAAGAGAGCTAGAGACTGTAGCAAAACAGACCCGCGCTCACTGTTGCACAGACTGTTTATTTCATGCGACTTTGGGCTTCTTTTATTCTAAAGGCGCTTGTAAATTTTAGAAGTCACGGGTTGTGTTTTTTTTGGGCACGTTTCTGAAAGTTAAATCGCTTATTTGGGCTCTAAAATAAGTGACGAAACAGCGGTTATTAAGAGACCTACCTTGAGTGTATCCAGCTGAAATATCCCTCCGCCATAGGAGCCGACGGTAGTAAAGGCAGACAGAGCAACTCTGCACGTATTTTCTGCAGTTTACGGTGCAATAACCAGTGATAACTGCTGAAAGTAGATTACTTGGTGCAGATCACCATTTTGAGCAGACATTGGTTCTGAAGATGAGTTTTTAACATGCTGATAACATTGGAGAAACCCAACCTATAAACCGTACTTTAATGCTTATTAATTTGTTTTCTCTGTATTTGACAAAGGCTGAATTACATTGCCAAACAAAGGACCTGGAGTTACTAAACAGTTGCTAAACAGTCTCTTTCAGGGTATTAAGCTCCTGCCCAGTTGCAAGCAAAGTGTAAGACTGGAATGACCTGGAAATTTAAAACCTTTTTCCAGGCTTAAGCTGTATGATATGGATATAAGCAGCAAGCAAAAATATTCAAAGAAGTTATTGTTGGTGTAAAAGCTCAGAATTAGTGTGTGAGAGAGAGTGAAAAAACGAACAATAAAACTTATGACTTTATTGAAATGTAAAATTTTTATTAATGCCTAATACTATGTCTATCTTTGTTTAAGAGGCAAAAAAATATATCGGCATGGTATTTATTTACAAATTTATTTACACATTGTGTAAACATCAGGGTGTCATGATTAGTCATTTAGCCATTATAGTCCAGAGTTTAACATTTGTCACTAGGATGTTTTCATTCCAATTCTCAAAAGTGCTTGAAAAGTAAAAAAATAAAAATATTTTTTGTACAAGCATATACTTTATTAGTGTCATTTATTGCAAAATTGCATATTAAAATGCCCAAACAGGCTATTACACTTTCAGAAATAAAAGGATAAAACATACAATTAATTTGCAATTAATCTCGAGTTACCTATCGACATTATGTGATCAATCGAGGAAATGATCCCCCCCTGTTTTTTTGCAAATCGCACACTGGTTATTACTATTGTGGTTACAGTTATAGTGCAGCATTGTATAGTCTGGTAGCAGCAGGAATGAATGACCTGCGGTAGCGCTCCTTTTTACAGACAGGATGTCTAAGTCTGTCACTAAAGGAGCTGCTCAGCTCCTCTACAGTCTGGTGCAGGGGGTGAAAGGTGTTGTCCATGTTGGATGTGAGCTTGGACAACACCCTCCTCTCGGCCACTTCCTCCACCGAGTCCAGAGTGCAGCCCAGGACAGAAGTGGCCTTCCTCACCAGCTTATTCAGCCTCTTTCTATCCTGCTCTGCGCTGCCAGTCATAGAAGGTCTTAAGCAGGGGCCTGCTCATTCCAAAGGACCTCAGCCTCCTCAGGAGGTGGAGGCGGCTCTGGCCCTTCTTATACAGAGCATCAGTGTTATGAGTCCAGTCCAGTTTATTGTTGACGTGAACACCCAGGTATTTGAAACTCTCCACAGTTTCTATGTCCTGCCCCTGGATGTTCACAGGTGAGTGAGGTGGGGGTCTTCTCCTGAAGTTGATCACCATGTCCTTGGTCTTACTGGTGTTTAAGCACAGATGTTTTTTTCTCACACCAGTCCACAAAGTCCATGATGACCGCCCGGTACTCTAGTTCGTTCGACACACAGCCCACAATGGCCGAGTCATCAGAGAACTTCTGAAGGTGGCAGCTGTCCGTGTTGTAAGTAAAGTCAGAGGTGTAGAGGGCGAAAAGAAACAGAGACAGAACGGTGCCCTGGGGGGCCCCGGTGCTGCAGAGTGCCACCTCTGACTGACAGCCGCGCAGCCGCACGTGCTGAGGGTGGTCAGTGAGGTAGTCGATGGTCCATTCAGTCAGATGTTTGTCCACCCCAGCGTCCTCCAGCTTCCCCCTCAGCAGCACCGGTTTGATGGTGTTGAAACCGCTGAAGAATTCAATTCAATTCAATTCAATTTTATTTATATAGCGCCAAATCATGAAACATCTCAAGGCACTTTACAAAATCAAGTTCAATCATATTATACAGATTGGGTCAGATTATACAGATTGGTCAAAAATGTCCTATATAAGAAAACCAGTTGATTGCATCAAAGTCCAGACAAGCAGCATTCACTCCTGGGGAACCGTAGAGCCACAGGGAGAGTCGTCTGCATTGTACATGGCTTTGCTGCAATACCTCATACTGAGCAAGCATGAAGCGACAGTGGGAAGAAAAACTCCCCATTAACGGGAAGGAAAACCTCCGGCAGAACAGGGCTCAGTATGAACGGTCATCTGCCTCAACCGACTGGGGTTACAGAAGACAGAGCAGAGACACAACAAGAGAGACAAAAAAGCACAGAAGCACACATTGATCTAGTAATCTGTTCTACATTAGATGGTAGTAGCGGGTGAGCTGTCTTCTCTGGATGATGTCACAGTTAACAGAACGCCAGACCAGGTGTACCTACTATGAAGAAAAAGAGAGAGAGCAAAAAGTTAAAAGCTGAAATGACGACAGTCATTTCAATGTAATACAATGCAAAACTGGAGAACAGTAGACAAAAGAACAGTAGAAATCAGTAGAGTGAGAAAATTAGACCCTGATGTCCTCCAGCAGCCTAGGCCTATCACAGCACAACTATAGAGATAGCTCAGGGTATGAGCCACTCTAACTATAAGCTTTGTCAAAAAGGAAAGTTTTAACATTAGTCTTAAAAATAGATAGGGTGTCTGCCTCACGGACCAAAACTGGGAGTTGGTTCCACAGGAGAGGAGCCTGATAGCTAAATGATCTGCCTCCCATTCTACTTTTAGAGACTCTAGGAACCACCAGCAGACCTGCAGTCTGAGAGCGAAGTGCTCTGTTTGGAACATACGGGGTAATCAGAGCTCTGATATATGATGGAGTTTGATTATTAAGGGCTTTATACGTTAGAAGAAGAATTTTAAATTCTATTCTTGATTTAACAGGAAGCCAATGAAGGGAAGCTAAAATTGGAGAAATATGATCCCTCTTGTTGATTTTCATCAGAACTCTTGCCGCAGCATTTTGAATCAGCTGAAGACTTCGAACTGCATTTTGTGGACTTCCTGATAGTAAAGAATTACAATAGTCCAGCTTTGAAGTAACAAATGCATGGACTAGTTTTTCAGCATCACTCCTGGACAGAATGTTTCTAATTTTGGCGATATTCCGGAGGTGAAAAAAGGAAACTCTGGAAACCTGTTTAATATGGGATTTAAATGACATGTCTTGGTCGAAAACAACACCAAGATTTTTAACTTTATTACCAGAGGCCAAGTTAATGCCATCCAGATTAAGTGATTGATTAAGAACTTTATTTTTTGAAGACTCTGGCCCAAAGATTACAACTTCTGTCTTGTCAGAATTTAAATGCAGGAAATTTAAAGTCATCCAGCTTTTGATGTCATCAAGACATGACTGCAGTCGAAGTAACTGATTGGATTCATCAGGATTTATGGATAAATATAGCTGAGTGTCATCAGCATAACAGTGGAAATTAATCCCATGCCGTCTGATAATTTTGCCAATCGGAAGCATATATATAGTAAATAGAATTGGTCCAAGGACTGAACCCTTTGGTACTCCACAAGTGACCCTAGAGTTTGAGGAAGATTTATTATTAACATGAACAAACTGGAATCTGTCCGACAGATAAGATTTAAACCAGCCTAATGCTTTTCCCTTAATCCCTACAGTATGCTCAAGTCTTTGTAGGAGAATATTGTGATCAACTGTATCAAATGCAGCACTGAGATCTAACAGGACAAGTATAGACACAAGTCCATTATCTGAGGCCATGAGAATATCATTGGTGACCTTCACCAGAGCTGTTTCAGTGCTATGATGAGCTCTGAAGCCTGACTGAAACTCCTCAAGTAGGTCATTACTTTGTAAATGTTCACATAGTTGATTAGCAACTACTTTCTCAAGAATTTTAGATAAGAAAAGAAGATTAGATATAGGTCTGTAATTTACTAACTCATCTTGATCAAGAGATGGTTTCTTAAGTAAAGGTTTAATAAAAGCTACTTTAAAAGCCTGTGGTACATATCCATTTACCAAGGATAGATTAATCATGTCTAAAATAGGACCACTGATCAGAGGGAATACCTCCTTAAACAACTTGGTTGGGATTGGGTCTAACATACAGGTAGAAGGTTTAGATTAAGCTAAAAATTTTAGATAGCTCAGAAAGCTCTACTGCTTTTAAACAGTTCAGACACTGCGCAGGTTCTAAGGATTCTCCTCAATTAATGATGAAAAATATGCTGCTCTAACTCTGCGAAGGGTCTTTTTATACAACAATAGAGCCTCTAGATTAGGTAGGATTCCTCTTGGTGTGTAGAGCGCCATTTTCTCTCCAATTTCCTAACATTGTGCTTCAAGGAACGCAGCTCTGAATTAAACCAAGGAGCCAGCTTCCTGTGAATAATCACCTTCTTTTTCAAGGGAGCTACATTGTCTAATGCAGAACGCAATGACGAAGTCATACTGTTTACAAAGACATCTATTTGTGAATTGGAAGAAACAACATTGCTGCCATCCACAGGGCATTTCTGCAATACAGAGGATATTAAAAAGGGGACAGACTCTTTAAGTTTTGATACAGCATTATCCGATAAAGATCTACTATAATGGAACCCTCTTTTGGGGGTGGAGAACTCAGTTAGATTAAACTCAAATGTTATTAAAAATGATCAGATAGAACAGGGTTGTGAGGAAATACTGTGAATTCTTCACAATCAATGCCATATGTCAGCACAAGGTCTAAAGTATGGAGCCAAGAGTGTGTCGGTTTATGCACATTTTGAGCAAAACCAATTGAATCTAGGATAGTTTTAAAGGCTACACTAAGGTTATCACATTCTGTGTCAACATGGATGTTTAAATCACCCACTATAATAGCCTTATCAGTATTTAACACCAAATCAGATAAGAAATCTTACAACTCATCCAAAAACTGAGTGTAAGGGCCTGGTGGACGATACAAAAAAACAAACAGAAGAGGTTTTATTGCTTTGCAGTTTGGATGAGGGAAACTGAGGGTTAAATGTTCAAAAGAACTGTAGTTATTAATTGGCCTGGGACTAATTAATAAATCAGACTGAAAGATGGTTGCCACTCCTCCTCCTCTTCCCACAGATCTGGGAATGTGGAAATTTGAATAATTGGAGGGAGTTGACTCATTTATACTAACGAAGTCCTCTTGTAGCCAGGTTTCTGTGAAA
Source organism: Fundulus heteroclitus (assembly GCF_011125445.2). Classification (NCBI taxonomy): domain Eukaryota; kingdom Metazoa; phylum Chordata; class Actinopteri; order Cyprinodontiformes; family Fundulidae; genus Fundulus; species Fundulus heteroclitus. The sequence continues at coordinate 171,684 of NW_023396689.1, read as the reverse complement.
CAAAACAAATCAATCTGTTTATCAGAAATCAATTTGTTAACTAACAAAGTCTTTGGAGGGAGAGACCTTATATTTAATAGACCACATTTAATTGTTTTATTTTTAGGTTCAAGGTGAACCGTATTGATTTTTATTAGGTTTTTATGATTTGTTCCTTTTAGATAAGTTTTTGATCTGTTAAGTTTTGGCCGTGGGAAAGACACCGTCTCAATAGGATAATGGATGGGTAACAGTACAGAAGCTGCAGAGAGGTGTGTTAAAATACGGCTCTGCTTCCTGGTCTGGACCCTGGGTTGTCAGCATTTAGGAGGACTAATAAATCCGGCCAGATTTCTAGAAAGAAGAGCTGCACCATCCAAAGTAGGATGGATGCCGTCTCTCCGGATCAGACCAGGTTTTCCCCAGAAAGTTCTCCAGTTATCAATGTAGCCCACGTCGTTTTCAGGACACCACCTAGACAACCAGCGGTTGAATGATGACATGCGGCTAAACATGTCATCACTGGTCAAATCAGGCAGGGGACCAGAGAAAATTACGGAGTCCAACATTGCTTTAGCAAACTCACACACCGAAGCAACACCAACTTTAGTGACCTCCGATCGGCGTGACCGGGTGTCATTACCGCCAGCGTGAATAACAATCTTACTGTATTTACGCTTATCCTTAGCCAGCAGTTTTAGGTAAGATTCTATGTCGCCCGTTCTGGCCCCTGGCAGGCATTTAACTATGGTCCCTGGTGTCTCTAGTGCCATGTTTCTGACTATTGAGCTCCCAATAATCAGGGTCGGCTTCTCAGCGGGTGTGTCGCTGAGTGGGGAAAATTTGTTTGAAACACAGACGGGTTGGTGGTGAACTGGGGGCTGAAATCTAGAGCTATGTTTCCTACGAACTGTCACCCAGCCGGCCTGCTTACCCGGCTGCTCGGGTGCTTCTGGAGGACCACTAAGTGAACTAATGCTAGGTCTATGTGGCTCCGCGCTAGCAGAGGGGCGGCTATCAGCTGGTCTTTCCATAGCACGGAGCCGGGACTCTAATTCTGACACCCTCGCCTCCAAAGCTACAAAAACACTACATTTATTACAAGTACCATTATCACTAAAGGAGGCAGAGGAATAGCTAAACATCTGACACAGAGAGCAGGAGATAAGGGGAGACTTAGTCAGAGACGGAGAAGCTGAAGTAATAGTAGGAGAGGAAGCCATTGTGGAGCTAAAGCTAGGCTAGGCTAAAGCTAGGCTAGCGCCCTTCTACTACGCCAAGAGCAAACCGTGAAACACGAGGAGTTCCCAAGCGTGATGTACAGCAACAGAAAATGTTTTAAAAGTGCTTATGTGTTAGAAACAGATGTTACAGCAAAGAGATTAAAGATAAAAGCGAGCAACAAACCGTTGCTCGTCTGGAGAAACCTCGTCTGGAGCAACAAACCATTGCTCACGCAGTGAAAACAGGAAGTGATACAATACGCCTTACCGCAAACAGGAAGTGACATCAGCCAAACGGAGGTAGCCGGACAATGAAGTCAAAGAACATGACTCACAGCGCTCCTCATGGTCTCCAGGTGGGTGAGCGCCTGCTGCAGCAGGTAGATGATGGCATCCTCTACTTCGATGTTGGGCTGGTAGGCAAACTGCAGCGGGTCCAGGGTGGGGCTCACCACGGTGCGCAGGTGTGAAAGGATGAGGCGCTCCATGGTCTTCATCAGGTGGGAGGTCAGAGTAACTGGTCTGAAGTGGGCCGGTTCTCTGGCGTGCGGCGTTTTGGGAACCGGTACCACACAGGAGGTCTTCCACAGGGTGGGCACCACCCCCAGGCTGAGGCTTAGGTTGTAGATGTAGCTGAGGACCTCACAGAGCTCATCTGCACAGGTCCTCAGAAACCTGGGGGGGATGCTGTCCGGTCCAGAGGCTTTCCTCTGTTTCAGCCTCGTCAGCTGCCCTCTCCCCTGCATTGGTGTGACTGTGAGGGGGGAAGAAGGTAGGACCGAAGGTGTGGATGGGTCGGTCGTTGTTAAGAGTGGTGGTGGGGGGGTGGTAGATCTCTTGAGGGCTGGTGGTTGGAGACGTGTGGAGAGTTGAGGGGGCCAGTGTGGGGGGAGTCAAACCGGGTGAAGAATGTGTTCAAGTCATCTGCAAACTTGGTGTCACCGTCTGCAGCCCTGCTGGTCCTCTGCCCAAAGCTGGACATGTTCTTCAGACCTCTCCACATGTCCCTGACGTTGTTCTGCGCCAGCTGCTCCTCCATCTTCTTCCCATAATCCTTCTTTGCCGCCCTGATCCTCCACTGGAGCTCTCGCTGTGCTCTACGCTGCTCCTCTCTGTCCCCTGAGTAGAATGCCCTCTTTTGGGCAGGTTTTTTGGAAAGCACCGTAGCCGTCGTGTAGGCACAATGCTCTCCACACAGAAGTTCATATAGCCAGTGATACATTCAGTCAGGCTATTGATGTCATCACCATGAAAGCTTCGGAACATGCTCCAGTCTGTGGTTCTGAAACAATCCCTCAGTCTCTCGTTGGCATCATCTGACCAAACTTTCACTGACTTCTTCTGTGCTATTGTCCTCCTCAACAGTGGAATGTAATGGGGGAGCAGGTAGACGAGGTTGTGATCCGAGCGTCCCAGTGGGGGGAGGGGGGCGGAGGTGCAGGCGTCTTTAACATTGGCATAAAAAAGGTCCAGCGTTTTATTGTCCCTTGTTGTACACGTGACGTACTGGGTGAGCGTGGGGAGGGTGGAACGAAGGGGGGCGTGGTTGAAGTCCCCTGTGATGAGCAGTAGAGCGCGGGGGTGCTGTGTTTGCAGATCGTTTACTGCGGCGTGGATCCGGAGGGATGTAAACACAGAGCATGATCACGTGGCCGAACTCTCTCGGCAAGTAATAAGGTCTTAAACTCACTGCGAGAATTTCGACATCCGAGCAGCATATCTGCTGTTTCACATGAACATGCGCCGCGTTACACCATCTCTCATTCACAAACATCCCAAGCCCCCCTCCTCTCTTTTTCCGCTCTCTGCATAAGTTCTGTCCACACGGATGAGTTTAAAGCCGTCCAGAGAGACTAGTGAGTCCGGGACAGATCCATCTAACCACGTCTCCATGAAGCACATAATACTAGCGTCTCTGTACCTCCTTTGGAAACGGGTCAGTGCTGCGAGCTCCTCGGTCTTGTTTCGGAGAGATGTTACGTTTCCCAACGACAACCAATGGTAAATAACCTTTCCTCCGCTTTGTCCTCCTGCCGACATCCTCTCCGCCTCCTCCGTATTTCCGCGGGGATGAATAGTTTCTCAGCGTGGTGATGAGCAGGGCCGCAGCGCGGGGAGTCACGTAGTCCGAGAAGCTGGTTCCTCGTGTAGACAATGAGACGCTCGGAGTCGCGGACAAAGGGGTCTCCACTCGCGGCATCGAAATGTGCCGAAAGTAACAAAAAAGTAATCACTAGAGTCCCAAAAGTTGGTTTCTTCAGGGCATCTACGCTCAGAATACCCAATCAGGTATTCAGTAGCATACAAACAATCCAGAAAAAACAATAAAGAGGAGAAAGTAGTAAAAGAGGGGATACAGCCGATGTGACTGGCTGCTGCCAGCGCAGCGCCATCTTGTTTTTTCTCATTAAACAGTATGTAATAATTTTATATTTAAAGTACCTTCAGCAGTTTGAATTCTGATTTTGACCGGACTTCTCCTTTAACAAAGTCCATGGCTGAAGTCCAAACTTTATACTGGGCCAGGAGTGAAGCTGCTGCTTCACCCCAGCAAAGGCAGCACATTTCTTGGAGATAGATGAAGTGTAATCAGTTAAGATGAAAAGCTTTTTCCCCCTCATAGAGAATTGGGGAGTTCCAGGACATCTCATCTGCATGCTGCAGAATTTGGGTGCAGACATGGAAGTAGTGAATACTGATGATGGGAGGACAGGACACTTCTCCAATTTAGGGTTCGCAAAGAGGGTGCAGTTAGCTCAGTCAAGCAGTGTCTTCTCATCCAGCTTTAGGGGCCATGCAATAATAATAAAGTTGGTCGGTCGAGGGCCCTCCACACCTTCTGAGACACCTTCTCCTTGATTTCCCCTCTAGTTCCTCGTATTTGTCATTCAGTAGTTTCTCCCGGGCTTTAAGGGAATTCACCATGGAGCCGAGCCTGGACAGCTTGGTGCCGTTATCAGTGCATGCGTGGTTCAGCTCGAGTATGGTCTGGTCATGGGCGTTCAACTGCTGTAACCATAGGCTTGTCTGTATTGTCCAACTACAGTCCTGCGAGGAGGGGGTCTAGGTGGGTCTGGCTCTGGTCTGCTCTCCGGATTCCTGTGAGGAAGGGGTTCAGGTGGATCCGCCTCCAGTCTGCACACCAGAGTACTGCAAGGAAGGGATCCAGTAGACCTTTTTAAGGGAGTATGGAATCCACCCTTGAGGAGGGGGGTTTTATCATGATCTTGGCACTTGTGCTGGTCTGATTCACCATTTGACACACCTGTGCAGCTCTGCCCCGTTCTCATCAGCCTTCACCAGATCCACCTGCACCTCTGACTATATAACCAGCTCTCAGACCAGTCACTAGTGCCAGATTATTACAAGCCACTGGTTGAGTTTAATCCAGCGTTCTGTCTTGCTGAAGATGTTTCCTGAGTGTTTCCACTGCCTCTGATTTAGGTATGTGGTGTGCAATTATACACTGTTTAAAGTTATTTAATATTTAATAAATAACTCTCTGTCTGTTAAGTATTGTCTGGTGATAATCAGCTGTTAAGCTGATATCAGGACAATGGTTGAAAGGGATGAATTTGAGCCCTAGCAACCTTTTAACATCAAACTCTGCACATACATAGAATAAAGGAGTGACAATTTCTTCAAGTTCAAGAAACAGAAATTAAGTGAACATCCAGAGAACATCACTATATTACACAACATTTCCAAATGACCATGTAACCTTTCCCTCTAGTTTCTCTGCCGAACCTGTTGGTGCCTCGTGTGAGTTCGGTCAACTTTGGGCATCCAAGGAAGGACAATGGAAAAACAGGGAAAATTGTTGGTCTGTTCAGCAGCAGGCTAGCCTGCGGTTCTGCAGCCTAGCAGCAGCAACATGCGTCCATGAGCTGAGACGTGGTCAGGATCGAAGGCCTGGGCTCTGTGGCATCCTCTGACCCGGTCGCAGCCACAATTTCAGCAGATTTTTCCTCAGCATGGGACAGTGGGTCCTTTACCGGCCTTTCAGCTCTGTCTGGAGTCTGCTTTCCTGTAAAGGCTGAGAAGAAATAAACAAAGCTGTTTTTTGCATGGATGGATCCTTTCCTCTGGCGTTTACGCTGAAGTTAGGACAGCAGACTTAACTCTGATTTGCCGGGTCATGTCGTTCAGGCGAATAGGGACTTCTTCCCCGTACTGGCTTCTGTCTTTCGGCCTCATGGTTCAGGTCAGCCTCCCTCCTCCTTTGTCTCAGGTAGGAAGAAGGTGAAGACTGGATCTCTGGCCAGAGGTAGACTGAAGGGAGCTGAGAGGTACAGTCTAAAGGGATCATCTGGGGGAGGGGTTTGGCTCAACACCAGGGACACCCCTGCTGAGAGACTGTCTTTGCAGCATGGTGGTGAAATTCCTTCTGGTCCATCCCCCATGGTACATGTTCAGAATTCAATCAGACTTAATTCCTTCTCTCATCATGGCTTTAATATTCTGGCACAACATATGGAAGTGAAAAGTGATGTAGGTGAACAAAACAGTGACCTAAACAACAGGACTAATTTCACTCCGGAGCAGATCTGTAGCCGAATGGACCTTTGTCTTACCACAACCTATTAACCTATCAAGTTCAATGAAAATTTTTTTACAGACAGAAGCATGTTTGTGCCATGGGATTTCCAGTGTCACCAATTGTAGCCAATCTTTACATGGAAGAAATGGTAAAGTGAGCTTTGGGAACCTTCAGAGGAACACCACCAAGCCACTGGTTTAGATATGTAGATGACACATTTGTCAAAATCCAGTTAAAAGAAGTGGAAGCTTTCACAAGACACATCAACTTGGTGGACAACAACATCAAGTTTACCAGTGAGGATGCCAACGACAACAAGCTACCTTTTCTGGACTGTTTGGTGAGCATGGAAGGAGATGGAAACCTCAACACTGAAGTGTATAAGAAACCCACTCACAGACCAATATCTTGTTTTTGACTCACACCACCCACTAAAGCACAAACTTTCTGTCATCAGAACCTTACAACACTGGGCCGAGCATGTCCCTACTAAAACAGAAGGGAAGCACAAAGAACAGAAACACATCAAATATGCCCTCCAAACCTGTGGGTACCCTGACTGGGCTTTTGTCAAATCAGCAAGAAAATCCAAAAGACACGCTGCAGAAGATAATGATGAGAAGAATAAACGCAAAAACATTGTCATCCCATATGTTGCTGGAGTCTCTGAAAAACTCAAGAGGATTTTCTCCAAACACAAAATCCCAGTACATTTCAAACCAAACAGGACCCCCAGACAGAGGCTGGTGTATCCGAAGGACAAAACCCCCAAACCTAAGATGAGTGGAGTGGTGTATGCAGTTCAGTGCAGTGAGGAATGTTCTGATCTATATATTGGAGAAACCAAACAACCTCTCCACAGACACATGGCTCAACACAGGAGAGCCACCCTCTCAGGACAAGACTCTTGGAGTTATATTTGCCCCCTAATAAATAGGGCAGATGGTCATTATTGTATAAATATTTTTGCTCTCCCTCTCTACAGTGGTTCAGCTCATGCAGCTATTTTTCATTGTACAGATCAGTTATCAGCTGATCGCTGCACTGGTGGCTCCGCTGTCTGAAATCATTCTGATGGTGGCGACACTGATGACGTAGACCTAGTTATATTTAATTACAAATATGATTTTTCCCCCCTGCTCTCAGGTAAAACACTCGTCAAGAACCTCAAGAGAGGTTTGAGCTAAAACTGAAACTGAAGGGGGTGGAATGGTTCTCCAACGACAGGGCTAATAAGGCATTTACATCTGAAAAGGGATTCATGAGTTGTGAAGTACTGTCGGGGGGACTGGGGGCTGATGAAAATTCTCGTATCTCTGGGACTTCTAGTGTTAAAGAACTCAATAAATGTTGACTTAATAATTGAATGTCCACAACTTCTAATGTAATTTGATATGCTTCTTTAATTAGTAAGCTTTAGCAGGGAATTAGTAACAGCATTTTTAATCAACTACAGAAATCACAAATTAAACTTTAATTAACTTCCTAACTCTATCTAAGGCTGATTACTAATATGTCGAGGATAGGCTTTTAAATTTAGAGGACCAAACTGACCCATAACGTAAATGGAATCCCAAAGTGTCTCTGATTTCTGGTTGAAAGAGTTGATCGGATAAAGAACATTCCTCCTCTCAGTGGCAACACTCTGATTTCCAGATAATGTCCTGCTCACAAAGACTCACAGCTTGAGTCTCCGTCCCGACACTGTGGACTGAGGTTCATCTTTTCGGCTTGACAAGTTGTTTCAGCTTCAGCTCTGACATCCGGTGGGTGAGACTCCCATCTCTGGAACATTCAGGTTGTTTTCATCGACCAGTTCAAAACCACAGCGGCAATTCTTAACAGACTTTTTAGATCATTGGTCCTGGATTGTGGTGGAGACACAGAGAAAGGGAATTTGACTCAGCCTCAGTGATTCTCAGAGACAAGGGGTTCCGTGGTCATCCTTTGCCCAGTTGATCATCTTACTTCTGTCTTGAGTCTTCTTTCTTCTTTTCTTCTGCTCTGTGTAACGTGTCTTCCATGATAAGCACTGAACCCTGCGCAACCAAATCATCAGCAACTACATGTGTTTTGAGAACCATTTGTTTGCAAAACTCCAAAAAGTCCCCGTTAATGTGGCAACAGGGAGCTGTCAGCACAGCCAACAGGTCGCTTCCCCTTTTTCATCCTGATTCGTAACAAACAACAGGCTATTTTTTCTTTTTTTCTCTCTTTTAACCTCTACTTTCTTAAAAACAATCATTCTTACTTTATTTCATTCATTCAGTACATAAGTCTGTCATGGTGCTTAGTCTCTTGACCCACATGCAGGACACACTGAGGAGACAGATCTGGCAGGTTTATGATATTAATTGAGAAACAATGAAAATGATGGGGCCCGGGCCTCGACGGAACGTCAGGGAGCAGATGAAGCGCAGGATCACTCTAAGAACAGAGAGAGGGAGAGTTAAGGCAGGGTTTTGGGTAAACGGTGATGAACTTAGGGACAGGCTTATCGTGCAAGATGAGAATGGTCCTCCGGGGAGAGTGAGCGGGTGCTGTGGCGGCCGTAAGCCGGTGCTGTTGGTACTTTTGGCGGGAGAGGTGGCTGCACAGCGGGGAGGTGATCGGTCGGACTCAGAGGATCGGGCCGCGGGGCGGCGGCAGGCAGCTGTCAGCTGGCTCTATGCCGGAAGATCATTAGGATCTCCAGAGAACTGACGGCTTGGCTTGAGACTCAGCAGAGGCGCGTGTCTTCTAAGAGGCTCTCCGAGGAGGAATTCGGAGCAGGCAACCTAGGGCACAAGGAAGAACTCTTAGCAAGAGAAAAGACATCATGAGACGCTGGCCGTTTGAGCTCCTCCCGGGTAAGGCTAAGACTCTGGCGCCAAAGTGCTGGCAGCCGTTTCCATTTAAGCCATACCCGCAGTCACGAAACGCCGAGCACCTGCGTTCGGTACCTCCCCGCTCATCAGTAGTCACCTGCAGGAGAAGGAGAGAAAGAGGCCGAGCTGTGCCGACCATACGTTACGGCACCACCCTGACAAAGTTCTTTAGCCTTTAATAAAAAGAAAACAATCAATCAAATCATACTGTTTCAGAGCTTTTATTTTATCTGTTTTTCTTAGTATATTTTATGTCCAATTTATCTATTAATTTGTGAATTACATGGAATATGGACGAGCTAACCACACCACCGACTTGTGGCAACTTGACAGGACTTAACACTGTTCGGACAAATATACATTACTCACTGTAGATATTGGTTTTCATAAGTTTTATGTAGGAAAAAAAATATTTGGAAAAGTTTCTTCTGCACGATTTTTTTGGGATTGGGGGGTTGAATTATGTTATATTTGTATGGCTTGTTTTAGTCTTTATGACTTCTGGATTTAGACATGACCTTCTAAATTTGTTTGTCTGGTTATCTCATTTTTAAATATTGAACAGATCAAACAGTTACTATTTGAGTAGCCATTTTACTAAATACTTAAACAAATATAATAAATGTGTCAGTAATCATCTTTTTAACAAGTTTCATTGAGATTTTGTATGCTGTATGTCCAATGAGCTTGGACTCCAAGTATCTGGACTGTATCTGCCACCCCTGTCCATAAATGTACATGTTGGACCAGCTGTTTAATTTTGGTAGTTTGATTCAGAGTACCTGAGCCCCAACGGTCCAGTCACTTTAGCAATGAGTTCTCTCCTGATAAAGTTGGCTAGTCTAAAGCAGGTTATGTGAGCATTTTTATCTTAAATGACTTGATATTGTCGGAACACTTTTGGAGCTGCACAAGTGGTGTTTAGTCACCGTGTGGGGAATCTAGAAAACCTCGGCTCGTAATGTAGGTTCTGATCCAAATATGACACAGTGGTCGGTAACGGGATTTGCAGAACTGTTGACCCTCTGAGGCAGCGTGGCAGAACCATCGTCAGTATTTTTGGGGCCAGGGCCAGAGCAGCAGAACTGTCAGATAGCTGTTGTCTATTTTATCGTTCACAACGGTAACAGCACTTTCTAAATGCAACTCCACTGCCCGAATACCCAACATTCTCACTTTTATGTTATGTTTTCTTTATTTTAATTTTTTTTTGCAGAAGTAGGCTTCAAAATGACTTTTTTTTAGCAGACTGTAGTCGAGCCCTAAACTTGTTCTTCTAGTGCCAACTTTTGCTAAATTAGTGTTTTACAACAACGGACGCATTACTTCTTTTGTTTTCACATATGTACCATCAAGAGGAGTGATACGGACTAGCCAATAACACAAAAGCTGATTGGCTGGCTTCATGCTTTTATTTGTAAATACATTTAATAAAGCACAATTCAGAGTTGTGGCAGCATTTTGATATGTATTTGATGTAGCGTCAAATTGGCGTAAGAAATCTAAGACCCATTAGAAAAATGTAAGACTTGAACATGATAATTCTATGAATTCAAGAATTTTTGAGACTGCGGGAAGTCCTGGTCTACGTTCGGCAAATGTGGCCTGTGGACACTCAGCTTAGCTTCAGCAGACATTGTCTAAACATTTAGGCTATGGTTGCTGAACAACGCTTTTAGCATTCAGACAGGGTGACTAGGTGACGGTAAAAACATTAGGGACTACCAAGGCAAATTTAATGCAAAAAGAAAATCCATAAGGAAAATCTGTCATGATCTCGGCACTAGTGCTGGTCCGATTCTCCATCTGTCACACATGTGCAGCTCCACCCTGTTGTCATTAGTCTTCACCAGATCCATATGCAACACTGACTATAAAAACCAGCTCTCCGACCAGTCACTAGTGCCAGATTATTACGAGTCATCGGTGAGTTAAATCCAGCGTCCTGAATCCCGTCTGTCTGCTAGCCTGTTTCCTGACCTTTTTATGTCTTCTGACCCTCTGAGCCTTCCAAGCCCGTCGGACCTGATTATTGTGCTTTTTGGATTTCTGACCTGTTTCTGTGCCCTGGCTCTACCCCCGGTTTCTGCTTTGGACTGTTTCTGAATTTCTGATCACCCAGCTTTAACTCTGGGCCTGCTCTCGGACTTCGGACTCTGGTTATTCCACCTGATCATCCTGCCTGACTCTGCCAAAATGGCTCTGACCCTTTGCCTGCCTTTTGACCACCAAGCCCCTGCCAGTCCCAGGAGTAAAACCCCGAGAACTTCGCTGACCGGACTCCGGATCGCATTACGCCATCCCCAGCAACAGTCCCCACCAACAGGAGCCTGCACTCACCTTCACAGCTTGCTCCCGGATTGTGAGAAGAGGTTCCTGCCCCTGACGCTGGTGATTCAAACCTCAGTTTAATGTCACTATGATGAATTTATTTTTAATCTTTTATAGGGGTACCATCATTGCTTTCCATGCCTGTTTCATTAGTTTATTTTGTAAATTAATATGTTGAACCGCAATTCTAAAGCAACGTCTGATTTTCATTGGTTAATTTTCAGAAATCTTTTATTCATTATTACTTTTGTCTGTTCCAAGTTATTTAATTAACAATTGTGGTATTTTCTTTGACTAACAGAGGGGTATCAACAATTTTGTCCATGTATGTACATCAGCTTTTGTAACGTGACAAAATATGGAAAGCTCAACGGTATTAATACAGCATGAAAAGGCATTACTTGTCACATAGTGCACCAATTACCAAACTGGACACCAGTTCACACTTTTTTATTATTAAATGAAATTGGATTAAAACACTAATTTATCCAACACTGACTCTTCAAACTCTGAGGGTTAACTCTCAGGCCAGCTGTGAGTGGATGCATCTTCACTCAGTACTCAACTGATGTACAACTGTAATAACATAAGTAACACCTAAGGAAATGACCGACACAATGAACTTAAAAGCATAGAGGTTCTTTTAGCTACAGACTATTTAAAGCAAACAATAAACTTTTTAAAAACTAAACAACCTATGTTGTTCTAAATAAACATGGGTGAAGTCTAAAAAAACACATTACACTGAATACATGCAGACACAAACACACCCATAAAGCCCAGCATATGCAGTAATTTACACCTGTTTTTTCGCATTGGGTGGTAGCCGTCCACTCTTCGGGCAAAATATTAAAAAAAATAATATCTAGGAAGATTCCCTTATACTGTTCTCGTTAGAAGTAAACAGCATGACATCTCTGATACAGTATATTCTCAGTGTTGCTGTTTTTGAGAAACAAATCATTTGCATGCTTGCTTTATTTGAAGAAACACAACACCAAGTTTTCTTTTGTTACTCTTCTCCAGTCAACTTAGATACGATGTAATATTTTTATTTCCAGCATATGGCTCTGTTCTTAGACACAAATATGGTAGTAGTTTGCTATAAATCGTATATGATGATAAATCATGCCAGCTGAAACCCATTTATTCTCCATCTCCTAACTTCTTTTATAGTCTAATGATATAATATGATACCTGCAGGTACCTGGAAGGAAGAAAATCAATCTCAAGAGTCACAATTTCCTTTGGATTATTGAATTAGCATAACGGAACACACTTTAAAGCAATGTAATATGTAGGCTTAAAATGTGATTAATCCCTCCAATGTGATGGTCCTCCAATGTTGATGCACGTTTCTGCTTCTTAAACATTTCTTTCCTGAGTTTTATGTTTTTTTCCCCATTTGACCACATGGGGAACTGTTCAACATACATAGTTGGACTGAATGAGGTGAGTCATTATCATCTTTCTACAGTGGTAGTGAGACTAAGTACAAAAACATTTGCTAAGTGAAAGTGGGCTGCCCCTGACAGGTTCCACACAGTACATTTCCTCAAGTGAAATCTCTTGATCTCAATTCCAGCCCAGCCCCTTCTTGCTCTGTCTGGTAGATTGCTGCCTGCCTTCTCCTGCATGACCGCATTTTGCTTCTCAGACCTGCTCTCTGTCTCCAGTTCATTCAGCCGTCATCTCCTGCAGTAAGCAGCCTGCTGTCAGCTCTGACTATCCCCTGCTTTACTTCTGCCTTATCTGCATTATCCTGCCTTCAGTTAGTTTTGTTTATTGTTTTATATTAAATAAACCTTTTAAATGCAACACAGTGAACATTGAATATCAGGTTCTCTGATGTTTCTGAAAATTAAAGAACAATCTGGCCAGTGTGAACCCAGGGCCGGCACATTTGTTGCGCTCTGGTGCAGCTATCATTCTGGATGCCCAGACTCTGCTACAGAAATAGGATGTTCAGAGAGACTCACCCACCATAGCGGAGTTTGAGAGAGAGGCGTGGTTCAAGGAATAGAGGCCACTTTCCAGTACTGTCCCAAAACACAGTCTCAAACAGTCCTCCCTGTACAGGAAACGCCAACTTCTTCCTGCCAGTTCCTGTTAAGTTCCTCAGGCTGTTCATCCAATTCCCATAATACTGCCTGAATCCGTCTCCACATCGACACTGTGTGTTTCTGCCCAATCATGCCAGGGCCAAGGCTGTCTGGGAGCTGTTCTCAGGACCCTAACTGTTTTCAAGGCTCAGATGTCCATGCCCAGCCATGCAGGGTTTTCCCCCCTCCCCCAGCATGCCATCCCCCAATCTCTCTGCTGCCTGGGGGAGACTCTGAGGGGCTATGCCCCTAAGATTAAGCAGCCCAGAGGGCTTTCTTATCCCCATTCATCCCATGGGTTCGCCAAGGAACTCAGGGAGCGTGAGTGTGATTATGTGGTAGCATTGAGGGTTTTTAACTGCAGTTCACCTTCTCCAGTTCTGCTATATCCTGGGTTGCTACTTCTGGACATGCTGCTCTACCTAACCTGGATCACGTCGAATCTTGTGATACATCTTTCCATCAAATACAATTCCCACCATCCATTTTAACAATAGATGAAAGATATTCAGTAAACTCATCAAGAAATAAATGTCCAGGACCAGGAGGTTGGTATACCAAAACAATGAGAAGAGTATCTGTTTCCAAACTTAAGTGTCTGTTGCTCGAATCCGTTGTATGTATTTGTATCCAATAGTCTGCAGCAAAAAGAGTACCTGTAGATGACCCCCAGTCCACCTCCACTCCGCGCAAGTTAAGGAGTCCTGAACACAGAACAGTCCGTGGGACACTGCTCTTTAAGATAAAAGTACTCGTTAGGCACATAAAATCTAATTTCACCTTGGAAAAGACCTCACTCAGGGTAAATGTCTTGTGTGCAATAGACTGTGCAATGAGCAGGGTCATTCTGGCGGAGAACTTTTGTTACTTGTAAGAGGTACACTGTCTGTCCCTCAATGTGGAACACCATATGCTGATCATATTGAATGGCAGCCGAGATAAAGCGATCATTTGATAATGTTGACGCTGTAAAAAACAGCACAGGTAGTACCATCAAAACACGAGAGAGAGTATACAGTTGGCATGGCTAAGCATTTGCACCATCCTGTTGCTTGTAGTCCACTATAATCTCCTTGGTCTTGCTGGTGTTCGGAATGAGGCTATTCCTTTGCACCAATGCATCAGATTGTTGACATCCTTTCTATAGTGGGTCTCATCATTGTTGGATATGAGAGCTACCACAGTGCTGTCATCCCCAAACTTCACTACCATTCAGGAGGATCCACTCGAAGCACTTCATGATGACTAAGGCCAGAGCAACAGCATGTTAATCACTGAGGCAGGTGATGGTTTTTTTCTTCTAGATTTTAGTGTTTTGAATACAGTTGCTATAAACATGAGGAGAAAGAGAATCTTGGTAAAAAACAAAACTAATTTTGCATCAACAATGCACTTATGGTGGCTTCTTTTATCAGTTAATTTTAGTTTAACTCTAAATTTTATTCTGAAATTTCACTCAGGACAGATAAAGTATCTATCTATCTGTCTGTCCAGTGATCTATGTTATCTACTGGGAAAATTAACAGACAACATATTTTAAGAGGTATTAAAACAAGGAAACATATAAAGTACAATGAATGAAATGCAACAATGGGGAGTGTAATACAGAACTAGGACTCACCCTAAAATTGACTGTTAGAAAATTTGTGTTTGATGCAAACCCCCCAAAAACATCAAGTTCTGACTTTATAGAGGAACCTGATCCAGATGATCATGACAAGTTTGTTTTTTCTGAGGAACATTCATGAGCAGGAATTCATCAAAACCAAAAATCCTCCAAGTCTGTCATACTTCTACATATTATTATAGATTCACAGTTTTTAACGCTGCTGTTAAGAGTAAATGATTTTTTAATTAGGACAGATGTAACAGGCTGAACATGGAATCATTTCTCATGTCTTTGTTGCTTTTGAATTTACAAGTTTTTCAAGTTTTTCATTTGCTTAAAGTATTTTAGTGTTGCTTCAGTACTGAATACCTATATGTGAAATGATTCTTTGCTAATTTTTTTTATCTACAGTAGTAAAAACAATAACTCCATAATTTCTTAGATCCGTCTGTTTCTCTCCCTGTCAGCCTCTACCGAGGGCTTCACCGCCCACAGCTGCTCTAAGTGCTCCGATTAGGAGAATCAGAAGACGGGACAGAGTGGAGCAAAGATGTATTGCTTCAGTAGTGGATACAGTAACTGCATGTGAAATGGTGCTTTGCTGCGTTTATTTATTTATTTTTATCTACAACAGCAAAAACCTCCAAAGGTTCTTTCTGTTTCTCTCCCTGTCAGCTGCTACTGAGGGGCATCCACAGCTACTCCAAACGTGCTGAATTGGAGAGGCCTACAGGAGGTGGGACAGAGAGGTGCTGTCTCCTTGACTTTTTAAGAAACTGGAGAAGCTGCTGAAACAGAAAAACAAAATAGGGTTAAAATTACAGCACAATCAAGGTCCAAAAAGTATGGATATATGTGGACCGCTCATGAAAAAAAAAAAATGAAAGCCGGTTTCCATTCATCAACTAGTTTGGTTGGTGCCCCCCTGAGCACATTGTGCCCTACACGCAGTGCTTTGTGCGCGTGGGCGGAGCTCTGGCACTTTGGTGCCTGCAGCATTGTTGATGTTGATCTTAAAGTTCTTAAGGATCTTAAGGTTGAGGTCCCTCTGTTGACAGGCATCAGCCTCTCGTCCTCCAGCTGCATCTCTGGCTAAGGAAAATGTTCAAACCTTTTGCGTGTGCCATAGCCTGAAAACAATTACTGTTGTCAGGAATGTTTTTTTTCCATTTACACATATCTGACAGGCCATGGCAAAATCAGGAACAAGTCAGAGTCATTTTGTGTTATCCACAGATCCTGAAAGGTTGGAAATTAAGCTTTCTAGTGATGTTAAACTTGAGTAAATCAAAAAAGAAAATATCACCATTTGAACGTTGGATCTCCGCACAGAAGAATAGTGTGAAATCAGGCCTCAAAGTTTCTTTAGAATTTCCCAGGCATGAGGCTGGGCAGTTAACTTTGCATATCTTGCTGCAACACCTCCCACCTAAGCAATGCCTGATAATAGAATGCCCCTATTAATTCACTGCACTGTGTTGTAAAGACTCCATCTGGATATTGTACATTGTCTCTGGAGAAAGTTTACACAATTCTCCTTTCTTTTCCTGTAGCATCTACAGTCAAAGATACATATCTTCCCCATTTTGCTGTCTCTGTCTTCTTCAAATGTGCTGGCGATAGCTTCTGATATCTTACGTTCTCGTTCCACTGCTGTGAGTCCAAAGCTTTCATCATCGTCCTTATCTTCGGTTAATGTCAGCTGAAAACTAGGAATGTTCTCTAAAGTAATGCAGACGCCAGTGATGGCTGGTGAAAAAAAATCTTGGTGGGGCTGGCCAATAGATTTCCCTGCCTAACCCAGTACATGCCATCAAATTAAAAGTCGTAAAATTACTACGATTCCACAATAAGCATTTAATTCCCTTCTCAGAATCAGCAGCTTACAGATACATTCAACCATTTACAGCTAAATTAGGTCTTATTTTGGAAAGGAACAGTATTAAATACAACACTAAAATTCACTATTTGTCACCAAAGTAGGCATACACCATACTGTAATGCCATTATCAGCAGCCGGTTTCACAATGACACAGTGGGTTTCACAACAGAACAGAAACAGAACAGAATTTCAAAATATGAAAAAAAATATCAGCTGACAAAATTATGTACCTGATACAATGTTCACAGCACCTTCCAAAATCCTTTCAACATATAGCCAAATATTCAAACTCACTTACCACATGACAAAATGTGTCTCTCTCTCTGTCGTTGTCGTCGTAATCTCTACGTCACTGCCTGACTGACTGCTAGCTACATTACTTTATGTTAAAATGGCTTGCCATATTCCTATATCAGTGTGCAGCAAGGGCTATGATTCCAGTAGCCCCAAAGCCATTAATTTTGGCAATGCTGATTGGCTAAATATTTATACATTTTCCATAGCAACATTATACGATTGGTTATTTCACTACACTTGTGGGGCTCCTTGAGGGACAGCCCTACGGGAGAAATGCTACATTCTGTCGGTGGAAATGCACTGTTAAATGACAGTCAATTGGTAGAGTCAATTAGTAGAACTGTTTTGATAATTCATATTACATATAGCCACATACTATTAATTAAAAACTGGCATTAATAATACTTTTGAAATCTAAATATATTTTGAATTTTCCCCTCCACATCTAGGGAAGGCAGCGCCCGAGCACCCCCTATGGGCCAGCTGCCACTAGCAGATGCTTGTTTTCTGCTCCAGCACCTTTTCATTCAGAATCTGAAAAGAGTCCGGTGTTGGTCCCGGTGAACCAACACACAACAGTGTCATGATTTGTCTTTGGATGAACCCGGACACAGCACGCACACACAGAGCTTGTTCTTGAAGTGAGTTTTATTGTACAGAATGATGGGTAAATGACGAGAGGAACCAGAGTCTTTATGGACGGAGGTGAAGGGTGCGGAAGCTGGCTGACAGGAGGAGCACGGGGAGACTGACCGGGAGGAGACTCTGGAGCGGAGGACTTGAGACCGTGAAGCAGCTGCGGAACCGGAGAGCGTGGAGTTGGATTGCAGAACTGAAGAACGTGGAGCTGAGTTGCAGGACTGAAGAACGTGGAGCTGAGTTGCAGGACTGAAGAACGACTGAGATTGAGCTGGAGTGAACACTACGGGCCGGCAACGAGAGCAGAAAGAGGTATGTTTAAATAAGGGTGGAACCAGGTGGAAGCAGTTGCGGGTTAATTGCAGCCTGCCAGGTGGAACCCATCAGGCTGCGCAGTAACGAGAGAGAGGCTCAGCATGCAGCCTTTAAGCTGCATCCTGACAGTACCCCCCCCCCCCCCCCCCCCCCCCCAAGGCCGGACACCGGACGGCCCAGAATCTCCACGCTGGGTGGGTGGAGGGGGCCTAGGAAGGCGGGCAAGAGTCAAAACTGAGTCTTGAGAGACCAAAGAGCCAGCAAACACCGAAGGGACCAGAGAACACAGGGAACCAAAGGGGCCAGAGAACACAGGGAACCAAAGGGGCCAGAGAACACAGGGAACCAAAGGGGCCAGAGAACACAGGGAACCAAAGGGGCCAGAGAACACTAGGGGAACCAAAGGAGCTAGAGAACACTAGGGGACCAAGGAGCTAGAGAACACTAGGGGACCAAGGAGCTAGAGAACACGGGGGAACCAAGGAACTAGAGAACCAAGGAGCTAAAGAACACTGACGTGCCAGAGCACAACCAGGGCGCGGCACATCAGGGAAAGGTACGAGCGCTTGACAGCGCGGGGGGAAAGAGCGAGCGCTTGACAGCGCGGGGGGAAAGAGCGAGCGCAACACAGCGCCGGGGGAAAGAGCGAGCGCAACACAGCGCCAAAGGGAAGGAACGGGCGCAACACAGCGCCAAAGGGAAGGAACGGGCGCAACACAACGCCAAAGGGACGGGCGTATGGAAACGCCAAGGGAAGGAACGGGCGCACACAACGCCAAAGGGACGGGCGTATGGAAACGCCAAGGAACGGGCGTATGGAAACGCCAAGGAACGGGCGTGTGGAAACGCCAAGGAACGGGCGTATGGAAGCGCCAAGGGGAAGGAACGGGCCAACGGCAGCGCTAAAGGGAAGGAAGGGGCGTATGGAAACGCCAAGGGGAAGGAACGGGCGTATGGAAACGCCAAAGGGAAGGAACGGGCGTATGGAAACGCCAAAGGGAAGGAATGGGCGTATGGAAACGCCAAAGGGAAGGAACGGGCGTATGGAAACGCCAAAGGGAAGGAACGGGCGTATGGAAACGCCAAAGGGAAGGAACGGGCGTATGGAAACGCCAAAGGGAAGGAACGGGCGTATGGAAACGCCAAAGGGAAGGAACGGGCGTATGGAAACGTCAAAGGGAAGGAACGGGCGTATGGAAACGCCAAGGGGAAGGAACGGGCGTATGGAAACGCCAAAGGGGAAGGAACGGGCGTATGGAAACGCCAAGGGGAAGGAACGGGCGTATGGAAACGCCAAGGGGAAGGAACGGGCGTATGGAAACGCCAAAGGGGAAGGAACGGGCGTATGGAAACGCCAGAGAACGGGCGTATGGAAACGCCAAAGGGAAGGAACGGGCGTATGGAAACGCCAAGGGGAAGGAACGGCCGTATGGAAACGCCAAGGGGACGGGCGTATGGAAACGCCAAGGGGAAGGAACGGGCGTATGGAAACGCCAAGGGGAAGGAACGGGCGTATGGAAACGCCAAGGGGAAGGAACGGGCGTATGGAAACGCCAAGGGGAAGACAACGCCGGAGCGTGAGGGAAGCGCTGGGGCCGAAGGGACGAGATCGCCGGGGCGTGAGGGAACCGCCGGGGCGCAAGGGAGAAGTTCGCCAGGGCGTGAGGGAACCGCCGGGGCGCAAGGGAGAGACTCACCGGGGCGTGAGGGAAACGCCGGGGTGCTAGGGAAGAGATCGCCGGGGCGTGAGGGAACGCCGGGGCACAAGGGAAGAGATCGCCGGGGCGTGAGGGAAACGCCGGGGCACAAGGGAAGAGATTGCCGGGGCGTGAGGAAAACGCCGGGGCGCAAGGTAGGAAATTGCCGGGGCGTGTGGTGAACGCCGAGAGGCAAGGGAGAGATTGCCGGGGCATGAGGGAAACACCGAGGCAGAACGGGCGCACGGCAGCGCCAAGGGGTAAGTACAGGCGTACTGATATGCTAGGGCTCAACAGCGTACGGAAACGGTGGAGCACAACTAGCATACAGATAAGCCAGGGAGGAGGACGGGCGTATGAAAACGCCAGGGAAAGAACTGGCGTATGGAAACGCCAGAGAAAGGTACAGGTGGACCATAACACTAGGGCTCAACAGCGTATAGGAACGCTAGAGCACAATTAGTGTATGGTAATACCTGGGGAAAAGAACTGGCGTATGGGAACGCCAGGGGAAGCAAGAACGAAGGGCGTCCTAACACGCCGGAACACGAACGGGGGCGTCCTAACATGCCAGGAAACACGAACGGAGGGCGTCCTAACACGCCAGGAAACACGAGCGGAGGGCGTCCTAACACGCCAGAAAACACGAACAGAGGGCGTCCTAACACGCCAGGAAACACGAACAGAAGGCGTCCTAACACGCCAGAATCAGGGAATGCGCCGAGCAGCAACTGGCCGATCGCACCAGAGGCTCAGCCGGCGACATGGAAGCGCCGGAGGGCTCTGGTGGCGGCTTGCATGCGCTGGGCAGCAACAGGCGGGTGCGCCAGAGGGCTCAGCCGGTGACTAGAAGCGCCGGAGGGCTCTGGCAGCGCCTAAACACAGAGGAAGACATGACAGGAGGACTAGGCCAGGGAAAACAATGGACTACTATACTAAGACAGGGACTACTAGACTAAGACGGTGGCTACAAGACTAGGACGGGGGCTACGAGACTAAGACGGAGGCAACAAGACTAAGACAGGACTCGAGGGGAACTACAGGGGCTAGACGGGAAAACCAAAACAAACCAGAAAACTAGGAGGGGGACCGAAACCTAGAGCAAGACTAGAAAACCAAGTAAAACAAGGAGACGAGGGCAGGTTCAACTAAACTGATGAAAAACTAGGTAACTACAGCTAGAAATAAGAACACGAGAAAAACAGGAAATCTAGGGTGAAAACTAAAATTCAGAACCAAAATTCAAAAGCCTAAAGGGAAACCTAGAACACTTGAACCGAACTGAAAATAAACCCAAAGCAAAACAGAAACTCAAATACTTTTTAAAGAAAACGGAAAAAACCTCCTAAATATTTCCAAAACACAAAATTCCTAGATAAACCAAACTAAGGTTAAACCTATATAAATTATCAGAAAGCTGAACAACTAACCAACTTAAGAACTCTAAAGGAACACTAGAAAACTGTAAAACCAAAGAATGTTAAGTACTCAAAACCTCGGGGCCAAAATAACTCAAAAACAACAACTGAAACTAGAGAACTGGATGTCTAACTAAAAAAAATGAGAATCTGGAAAAATAAAGCTGAACTAGGTAACTAAGATCTAAGGTGGGAACTTGAGACACGCAGACAGGAACTTGAGCACACAGACAGGAACTTGAGCACGCAGACAGGAACTGAGACGCTGACAGGAACTGAGACGCTGACAGGAACTGAGGCGGGGCAGATCCTACCAGCTTCCGCACCTTAGCTCTGTGCGTGCTCGGGTTCATCCTTTGGCCGGCCCGTAATTGTCATGATTTGTCTTTGGATGAACCCGGACACAGCACGCACACACAGAGCTTGTTCTTGAAGTGAGTTTTATTGTACAGAATGATGGGTAAATGACGAGAGGAACCAGAGTCTTTATGGACGGAGGTGAAGGGTGCGGAAGCTGGCTGACAGGAGGAGCACGGGGAGACTGACCGGGAGGAGACTCTGGAGCGGAGGACTTGAGACCGTGAAGCAGCTGCGGAACCGGAGAGCGTGCAGTTGGATTGCAGAACTGAAGAACGTGGAGCTGAGTTGCAGGACTGAAGAACGTGGAGCTGAGTTGCAGGACTGAAGAACGACTGAGACTGAGCTGGAGTGAACACTACGGGCCGGCAACGAGAACAGAAAGAGGTATGTTTAAATAAGGGTGGAACCAGGTGGAAGCAGTTGCGGGTTAATTGCAGCCTGCCAGGTGGAACCCATCAGGCTGCGCAGTAACGAGAGAGAGGCTCAGCATGCAGCCTTTAAGCTGCATCCTGACAAACAGGGCAAAGCGCTGTTACAGCTGTGGTTCAGTTCTTGGGAAATGCGTTCGGCTTAAATCATGGTCAGGTTCTTTTTCAAACAGCCTTAGGTAGCAGCAAAAGTAGTCATGTTTTCTTAAAGTACACAGCATACTAACAAAAGCATTACACCAACATTACACATTCTCGCAAAAAGCTGCAATGAAATTTCCCAGCATTGCTCTACATCTTCAGATTTGAAAAGCAAAAATATAAAAAATAATGTACCTCTACCTGGACACTCAAATTGTATTGACTCTAAATAAATAATATGTTGTCTTACTGCTAGAAATCACAATTCCTTAGGTGAGCAGACAGGTTAATTCCACTGGTACAGCCACTTCACTGCTGTGAGAGAGGATGGAGACGTTATCAAAAAGCCAAATGCTTGCAAACAGCTCATGCTGTTTGATGTCTGACAGCAAGAGCTTATTGCACCACAGTGATTATTGTTAAGAATCATTGACAACTATCAGCACAAGTTAATTTTTATTTAATAATTTCTCTCCGTAGACTTCCCCCTTGCCATTTGGCTGCCTGTCACAGCACTGATCTAATCACCATGAACTAATGGTTTAATCTTCCAAAGCAGTGCATAATATCAATAAGACCATTTCCAAACCACTTATTTCCTCATGGGGTCGCAGGGGTTGCTGGTGCCTATTTCCAGGCGTTCACTGGGTGAGAGGCGGGGTACTCCCTAGACAGGTCGCCAGTCTGTTGCAGGGCAACACAGAGAGACAAACAACCATTCTCACACACACTCACACCTAAGGACAATTTGGAGAAGCCAATTAACCTAACAGTCATGTTTTTGGACTGTGGGAGGAAGCCGGAGAGAACCCACACATGCACAGGGAGAACATGCAAACTCCATGCAGAAAGACCCAGGGGTGTACTCGAACCCAGGACCTTCTTGCTGCAAGGCAACAGTGCTACCCACTGCGCCACTGTGCATCCCATCATCATTGATAATTTTACCTCACCATGCTGTAACTAATTATGGCCTGAATACTACTTAGTACTTAAAGTAACCACTGCAGCCTTTGTCGCCATAATTAATTCTTAGTTTCTGTTTTTGAATATTATGTACAGAATAAATGTTTGTGTTGTCTGGAATCATCTGTTATGACAATCTGAGTAGAAAATATATTTTAGAAATGATATGCAGTATAAGTCTCAACATAAAGATACATTCAGTCATTAAAAATTGGACACCCCTCCAAATGTTCGTTATTATATTATAAGCACGCTCATACCAGTACTGGCATGAGCATGCTTAAACCGGTATACCAACATTACTCTACACCTTCAGATTTAAATGAAAAAAAATCTAAAGGTAATCTATCTCTACTTGGAAACACAACCTGTATTGACTCAAATATGAATAGAATCATAACTAATATGTTGTCTTACTGCTATCACATTTCCTTAGGTGAGCAGAAAGGCTAATTCCACTGGTACTGCCACTTCACTGCAGTCCAGCCAATTGGTTCTTCAGGTGATGCATTGGCAATGCATCACCTGAAGCATCACCTGATGCAATTTAGCAAAGACAAATGCTTGAGTTATACCGGTACTGGTATCCGATACTTTGGGCATACTTCTGGCACATCACTCTTACAAATGAGGGGAAAAAGTTATCCTATACAACTTGCAATACTTCACATGAAGCAACTTCACATGTAAAATTCATACAATATTTTACACAGCCCAGCCAAACTCACTGAAGTGAAACTAATTGACTTATAATAATTATATAGGCACCTTTCCCCAGGCCAAAGGAGTGACACACAAAACTACAAAGAAACTCCCAGTAAAACCTCAAGAAAAAAATGTATCCAAAGGAAAACTATCATGATATTTTTCTGGGATGAACCCGGACACAGCACGCACACACAGAGCTAGTTCTTAAAAGTGAGTTCATTGAACAGTGTGGATAATGGATGATGATGGAACCCAGAGTCTTTCATCAGACGGAGATGTAGGGTGCAGAAGCAGGCTGGCAGGTGTAGTGCAGAGAATCAGACCAGGAGGGAACACTGGAGCCGATGACTTGAGACCAGGACGGTACACTTGAGACCAGGACGAAGACAGGAACTGAGAACTTGAGACCAGGGCGGCTCACCAGGAGTGGAGGACGTGAAACCAAGACGGAACCGAGCAGCCGAGAACTTGAGACCAGGACGGCTCACCAGGAGTTGAGAACTTAAGACCAGGGCGGCTCACTAGGAGTGGAGAACTTGAAACCAGGGCGGCTTACCAGGAGTGGAGGACTTGAAACCAGGGCGGCTCACCAGGAGTGGAGAACTTGAGACCAAGACGGAAGCAGGGGTTGAGAACTTGAGACCGAGACGGAAACCAGCAGCCGAGAACTTGAAACCAGGACTGAGCACAGGAGCCGAAGACAGAGACCACAGCGGAACTCCGGAAACAGCGAAACTAAACTGCGGGCTGAGTTGGAATGGAGTCTCTGGCTGTGACTTAGCTGGAACAGTGCTTCAGGCTGAGGCTGGGCTGGAATGAGGTTTCTGGCCGAGGGTGAGCTGAAGCAGAGCTGAAGCAGAGTCTCTGGCAGTGACTGAACAAAAAGTAAAGCTGTAGCAAAGTCTTGTGGCTGACTGAACAAAAAACAAAGATGGAGCAAAGTCTTCTGGCTGACTGAACAAAAAACTGAGCTAATACAGGATAGCGACTGAAACGGAGCAGGAGTTGAACACTATGGACCGGCAACGAGAACAGAATGAGGTGAGTATATATAGAGGTGACCACAGGTGAAAACGAATCAGTGATAATTGCAGCCTGACAGGTGGAACCAATCAGGCTGCGCAGGGAAGAGAGAGAGGAAGGGAGGCTCAGCTTGCAGCCTACAAGCTGCATCCTGACAAAACTACTACTAAAGATTAGAGTTTTACATGGTCTATCCACATAACACCGTATCTATGTACACAATGCTTGGATAAACTCTGTCAAAGGGAAACAAGCTTTCTCTGATAGATAAAGATGAAACAGAAGAGCATAATGCATAATTGTTTTATCAAGATTTACAGTGCATTTATATATTTTACTTGGTTATTTATTGTATATAACAGTTAGGTTACTCACTTTTCAACTGGATCCAGGCACTCAAGGTAATCCAGCTCATTCTCTCTCTAGGACTGGTGTGTCTTATTCTGCTTACAGATAATTCTGTATTAGTTGACCCCAGGAGCTGTGATATAATTTTAAGCAAATACTTTTGTGAAGTCAAATAAATCTACACAGTAAATGTATCACAACCTGCACAATTACACATTATAATCTTCCATAAAGGGCTGTTATTTTAATCATTTGATATCATGTATCGCCTTTTATAGCATTTTATAAATGCCTGCTAGTGTGTCTAGTTGAAGCAAGTTATCTTGTCATCTAATACTCGTTTGCATAAGCATTCTACACTCTGACTGGAGAAAAAACATAATTTGCATTACTAAGACGAATGCTACCATTGGAGACTGATTTTTACCTGCTCACTACATGGGTTGGGGAGGGCCAAGATAATTGTTGGTGGTATCAGCAGAAAGGCTAAGATGTGATGTTTTGGATGCAAAGAAAGCAAGTTGATAGCTTTTCTGCACCAAAAGATACACAAGAAAATGTACAACATACTATGTGAGGTTGTATACAACCTCATAGACCTGAAAGGGTTAAACACAAAAGATGTCATTGAACTGGGTATGAAAAATGCTTTGCTGAACATACTTGCTTAACTCCACCCCCCCACCCCAAGGTTTTTATTATTAGAAACTAGACAGCCCTATATTTTAAACAAGATACAGCACAAGATTACTCTGTCACATGTGTCCTGGTGAAATAATCCCCCTGTATGAGGTAAGGTCACTGTCAAAATAGACTTGTACATAAAAGGATAGTTGTGTCCATATTAGTCAGAAGTTGTGCATAACAAACATTTGTAAACTCATTATAATTGAAATCTCACGCAAAAGATACAACTTAAAGTTTAAATAGTTACAACTTCAATAACTAATATATACAAATTTCAAGTTTAAATTTGTGCTTTATTCTTTGTGCTTTATTCTAAAAATCCGTATTCTCAAGCAGCCGCTGCTGCATTATACTTTTAAGCTTCACTATGTGGCCTGTTTACAGAGTTAGTGCGTAATTTTAATAAAAAGTCCAACGTTGAGCGGAGCAGTGACCCACAGACCTCCGAGGGTAACCGCAGCCAGGACTAATGTTAGTCCCTCTGTAGCACACTTCTGTCGGCCCAGTAGTGTGTGTAGTACCGCTGCTTATGATTTATTTGTTTTGTGTTTATCTGACTGACGTGTGTTGCTTTATTAACTCAATACTTGCTGGAATAAATTGTAAATGTCTCCCAAGGATGACAGCACCATATAAAATATATAAAAAATAAATAAAATCTATGTTTTTCCTATCTAAGTAATTTCCCTCTGGGATTTTTTAAGTATGTCTGATTTTGATTCTGATTCTAAATGAGTGTATTCTGAGCAGGGGCAGATTTAGTAAAATTTGGGGCCCTACGCAAAGAAAGGCATGGGGCCCTCTGAATTGTGAAGACAATACATAAAACAGACCCATTATACAGATACAAAAATTTTTATAGAATATATACAGATTTTTCTACCTTTTGTCCCTCTCTTATCCCTTTTCTTGTTGTTTTGCTCTGTTTTCTTTTGTTCCTTTTTCTAGTCAACAAGCCATGATCTGCTTATCTGTTCTCCATTTTTTACTTGAATGAAATAATAGCTGAAAGTAAATCTTCCCCCGTCTCCATGTCTTGGCTAGATCCTGTTCTTCACCTGGAGCGGTCCTCTCAGTACTATTGAGCAGCGTGCACGATCAGACAGCTGATTGGCCAGAGCTGGGTCATCTTCAGAAAGTAAACTGTGCTGACTGCTTACCAGCAGAGAAGATGATGCTGGACTCTTTAATTCTGGTGGAACAACATCATTATCAAAGCCTGGCTGGATAATCGGGACTCCCAGGAACTTGGGGGCCCTAGGCAACTGCCTAGTTTCGCCTAATGGTAAATCCGCCCCTGCTTCTGAGTGAGGACACAAAGAATTGAGAGGAGAAAGAGGAAAAGAAAACAATAGTAACAGTATATGAAAAAAACAGACATTTATTTTAGAGAAATGTTTTATCTTTGGAACAGAATGAAGGTGTAATATATTCAACAAATTATTAACAGTTACTAACATGGTTCAAAACAAAGAAATAACTTCTATTAACATCTTATACAAATAGACAATGCCTACAAACATACAATTAAAAATTATTGAAATGGAAATTAATTTACTGATTATTTAATGTATTTTTACAGGTAGTGAAAAAATTAAATGAAGCAGCATGTGTACATGACTACTACAACTCATCTAGGTTAGGTCAGATGTAGTCATCTTCACTTAAACATGCAGCCAGCTGGAGCCGCTCCCTGTCTTCAGCTGGCGGATGGCGTCCTCCTCTGGGTCAATCTCCTCGTCCTCCACGTCAAGCTGGTCACCTGCTCCTATACAAATACTGTGGAAGATGCAGCAGGTGGCGACTAGTTTTGGGGCAAACGTCAGGCAGACCTCCAGCGCCCTTAGGAAGATGGAACGCCACTGTGAACTGAAAATCTGTTGACTTGAAGTGAATTATGATGTAAACGCCGCGCATGGAAATTAAACAACCCTGCCTGTGATTCCGAGCGGTGACCACCAGCCCAGCGACTCAGCGAACAAACAGTTCCCTGAGGCAAATGAGAATCCCTGGACCCCTCTGGGTGCAAGACCAAAGGATCAATGAACCCCACACCTAGACAAAGAAAACTGGCAGAGACTACAGAGAGATGTCCCAAGACAAGTGAAACAACAGCGGGCTGTTCTCAAAACAAATGATAGGAGTAAACCTGCTGGAAATGCTGGAATTCCGTTACTAAACAGATTTGCTAAGCTCCAAAATGTGACCCAGGAGGACAAAAATCAGAGGTATGTCAACGATTTTCGTTCGAAGACATCACAGAAAAGACATGCCACAGGGCCAAGGACCCTGATATTATGCAATGGATCTGTAAGGGGGATTAAACATTTCTGTAACAAGAAAAACACAGAGGTGTTGATTTATAATGATATGAAAAGTGGCCTGGTGTCTGATTTAACAGACATCCTTTAGACAGACCTTCCAAGGGTCTTGAAAGAACGTCCGACCTTGGAAAAACTCATAACACAATCCGTCACCCGGATAAGAAAATCAGAAGTATTAAAAGAGGATTACATTCCTTTGTTGAACTTTGCTGATGGCCTGAATGTCAAGGTGTTTCTTAGTGGCCCTCGTGCGCCCGTTAATTGTGGAGATGAGATTTTTTCCAGAATTCTGATGCTAAACTGGCTGGAAAAAACATGCAAAGAAACAACTGTAACCTTCATAGACAACTTTAACATCTTTTGGGAAAGAAGACACCTGGTCAACAGAGATCGTTTCTCTCTAAATAGGTCAGGTGCAAGACGGCTGATTTCAAACTGATTTCAAACGGCTGATCTTCTATTCTGTGAACCATGCGTCATCAGCTTTGTTCCAAAACAAAGCACATCCAGTGCCAAAACAAATTAATTTTTATTGACTTATCCCAAATGGTGTGCCGTGGCACACTGGTGGCACACCGGTGTGCGTGAGGCAAGTCCGGGTGTGCCGTGGGATTTTTTGACAACCATACATTTGTAATAATCGTTTGGTAATATAAAACTACACAAAAATATTGTTTAATGTAATATATTAGTGCAACCCGAACTAGCCAAGATAAAGATGGCCAGAAAGATGACACAGAATGAGGTGTTGTCAGAGCTACAGGACGATTCATCCCAGATCTCAGCAGGACAAAGAGAGGACCAAGAACCTCCATCGTCACGAACACTGGTCCAGACCGGACCCGCCTCCCCTTCTTCTCCATAAAGCCCAGAAGTTCCTTTTCTGGAATTTTCTCACAACATGAACAAAGTATTTAAGATTGGCCTACAGATGACATCCTCTCCACATAGCCATTCTGCTGTGAATAAACCAGGATTCTCCAAAGGCCTCAGAGCCTCAGATCCTCCTCCTCTACGTATCACAGAACACTCTGGTACTGAGGAACTCCAAATTACTTCGCTGTGATACAGATTGGGCCCTGGCCACACGTTTATCAGACATGACAGTTCCCAGCATCAGCCGGGGCCTTTCGCCGGAGATTATGGAATGTCTGTGATAATATGTGGCAGAAATAAGAAAAACAAAAGTATAAACTGGAACAAATACTTAAAAGTCAAACTGTCAGATGCATCCTGTCACAGAGACATCATCAACCACTAAGTCATATAAACTGGGTTTATTAAATATTAGATCTCTGTCAGAAAAATCCCTTTTAATTAATGACTTCATTATTGACAATAATATTGATGTAATGTTTTTAACAGAAACATGGCTGCATGAATTTAGTAAAGCAGCTATACTGATGGAGTCAACACCTCCAAACTACAATTTTCTTTGTGAGAGCAGACAGCAAAGGAAAGGTGGAGGAGTAGCAACATTGTTTAATGATTCACTAAAGTGTAAAAAGGTGTTTTTGGGAAAATTTGACTCTTTTGAACATTTGGCTCTCCAGGTAAATGGCTCGGTACGAACTATGTTTCTGAATGTATACAGGCCTCCTAAGTCCACATCAAACTTTTTTAATGATTTTTGTGACCTGCTGTCTGTGATATGTGTTGATTATGACTGTTTAATTATTGTGGGACACTTCGACTTTCACGTTGACAACCCTGAAGACAGAAGTGCAAAAGAACTGTGTGACACACTTAGAAACTTTGGTTTAACTCAACATGTTAAACAGACAACACACAAACAGGGACATATTTTAGACTTGATCATCACTAAAGGTCTAAACATTTCACAGGTCAATGTAACTGATGTTGCCCTATCTGATCACTTTTCTGTTACCTTTGAAAGCATCATTTCCAGTGACTCATTTAGCCAAAGGGACATCGTAAGAAAACGCACCTTTAAGGACAATGCCGTGGAAACTTTTATTCAAGCTTACTCTGATACTTCAACCTTGGGCTGCAACTCAGTAGATGAGCTAGTAGATAACTTTCATTCTAAAGTCTCAGACATCATTGACTGCATTGCTCCAATTAAAGTGAAAGTTCTTTACGGGAAGAAAAAATCTCCTTGGAGAAATGCTCCAGCAGTTCGAGGTGAAAAAAGGGAATGTCGGAAAGCTGAACGCAGGTGGAGAAAGAATAGACTGCAGGTTCACT
This sequence comes from Fundulus heteroclitus, assembly GCF_011125445.2. Classification (NCBI taxonomy): domain Eukaryota; kingdom Metazoa; phylum Chordata; class Actinopteri; order Cyprinodontiformes; family Fundulidae; genus Fundulus; species Fundulus heteroclitus. The sequence goes on along the minus strand of NW_023396689.1, from coordinate 141,592 downwards.
ATGACATCTATAAAGAGAGACTTTACAGATATAACTTACAATTGAAAAATGCAAGGGAATCTTTCTTCTCAGAGATCATCAAGAAAAACATTAATAATGCTCGTGTCTTATTTTCCACAGTTGACAGGCTAACAAATCCTCCTGTGTCAGTGGCTTCCGAACTCCACTCCACCAGGGCCTGCAATGAATTTGCTAACTTCTCTACTGAAAAAATCCTAAAAATTAGAGGATCACTTTGTACTACCATATCAACACCAGAACCAAAGCTGTATTCAGATGGAACTACTTCTGACAAAATGTCCCATTTCAGCCAAATAAACCACAAAAGCTTAGAGCAGATCATTCAGCAGCTAAGTTCCTCCTCCTGCTGTCTTGATGTTCTACCCACAGTTTTCCTTAAAAAAGTTTTACCTGGCATAGCGTCTGATTTGACTCAGACAATAAACACGTCCCTTCTGTCAGGTGTTTTCCCCCAGTCCCTAAAAACAGCAATTATCAAACCACTGCTGAAAAAGAACAATTTAGACAAACTACTACTCCAGAACTACAGGCCCATCTCAAACCTCCCCTCTATCAGTAAGATTATTGAAAAAGCTGTATTTCAACAATTAAACACCTTCTTAACAACGACCAGCCGCTTTGACGTATTCCAGTCTGGCTTCTGTGCTCACCACAGTACAGAGACCGCCCTTATTAAGGTGTTTAATGACATCCATATAAAAACAAATTGTGGAAGAACCACCGTGCTGGTACTATTGAATCTCAGTGCAGCATTTGATACTGTCGATCACTCCATTCTGTTAGAGTGCCTGGAGAACTGGGTCGGCCTCTCTGGTACAGCTCTCAACTGGTTTAAATCCTACTTAAAGGACAGGGACTTTTTTGTATCAGTAGGTAACTTTACATCCCAGACGACAAAAATCCCATGTGGGGTTCCCCAAGGGTCCATCCTGGGTCCCCTCCTCTTCAATATCTACATGCTCCCCCTAGCTCAGATAATAAAAAATAACAACATCAGCTACCATAACTATGCAGACGACACACAGCTTTACATCACCATGTCACCAGGTGACTATAAACCAGTTCAAGCACTGAGCAAATGCCTAGAAGAAATCAATGCCTGGATGTGTCAAAATTTTCTTCAACTGAATAAAAACAAAACAGAAGTAATTTTTGGACCAATAGAGGAGAGATCAAAAGTTAGCCCACAGCTTCAGTCGCTTCAGCTAAAAACCATTAATCAGGCCCGAAATCTGGGTGTAGTGATGGACTCAGACCTGAACCTTCAAAAGCATCTAAAGACAATTACAAGGTCTGCTTTCTATCACCTGATTAACATTTCCAGGATTAAAGGACTAATGTCTCAGCAGGATCTGGAAAAACGAATCCATGTGTTTATTTTGAGTAGAATTGATTACTGCGACGGTGTTTTCACAGGTCTGCCTAAAAAGTGGATCAGACAGCTGCAGCTGATCCACAACACTGCTGCCCACGTCCTCACTAAGACTAAGATAGTAGAGCACATCACCCCAGTTCTAAAGTCATTACACTGGCTCCCTGTATCTCAGAGAATAGACTTTAAAATACTTCTGTTAGTCTATAAATCCCTAAATGGCTTAGCACCTAAATACATCACAGACTTGTTATCGGCGTATATACCCTCCAGACCACTCAGATCCTCTGGCTACAGCCTTCTCTGCATACCTAGAACACGAACCAAACACGGAGAAGCAGCATTTAGTTCCTATGCTCCACTTATCTGGAACAAACTTCCAGAAAACTGTAAAAGTGCAGAAAGCCTGAGTTCCTTTAAATCGAGATTAAAAACACATTTGTTTAAAATTGCCTTTGAATGTTCAAGTTAAACTGTTTTACTGTTTTTAAATGTTCTTTTTTGTTTCTACATTCTATCCCTACTTGCTTTTATTCCTATATTTTAATCATGTAAAGCACTTTGCATTGTCTCTGTACTGAAATGTGCTATATAAATAAATTTGCCTTGCCTTGCCTTGTGTCTTCAGACCACCAAAGGCACGCTCAGTCATGTTTCTCGCCTTGGCGTGGTGCCTGTTGTAGCGTTTCTCCCCTTGACCTGTACCAAATATAAAATTAACTTGTAATTTAGGTAATATGCTGATATGTCTTAATCTTCTATCCAATTAATATAATCTATGTATCAATTGTGTGTCATTGTTGGCTCTATTTAATGACAAGAAGGTAAGAGATCTTACTGGCAAGCTGTTTCCCTATAGGATGCACCGCAGGTCAGCCAGTAGAGGGTCACCAGCATCTCTATCTCTCCTGTGGCCATTCATGGGCCTTCTGGATGGACAGCAGCTGAAGGAGGAGGACGATGGTGGCCCTGTTTAGCCTGAAGGCTGGTTTCAGGTCCCCTTCATAGAAAAATATTTGGAGGGTTGGCACAGAGGTGTTTATCCTCATATTTTTTTTCTGTTTCTTCCTGTAAATAAAAATGCTACCTGGTTAACATGCAGATTATTATAGTTCTCAAGAAAGAAAAGGTCAAATGTATAGTGTTGTAAAACTAGTCAAGTATAGTAAATGTAACGAATGGCTTCCCTTCTCTGGTATTTTTACCATTTCACTGAAAGAATGAACTGAACTAACTGCACATAATTTATAGATTAATCACTGTAATGGTGGGCAGACAGAAATAACTTTTCCTTAATGATCAATGCTGTGAAGGTTAGTAGGTGCTACAAAGTAGCTTAACCCTACTGTCTTACTGTTACTAATATATTAAAATTATGTTTTCATTTTAATTATTTACAGAGAATTAGTCACAATTTCAACGTGATCACATGTTTAATGTCATCCTCAATGTTGTTGTTTTTAAAGATAAAAGTAGGAAATAGGCTGTCAATCTTAAAAAAACCTACCAGTTGGCATAGACGCTCAACGTCGGACTTTTTATTAAAATTACGCACTAACTGTGTAAACAGGCCACATATGGAAGCTTAAAAGTATAATGTTCTCGCCTCAAATGATCTGAAAACGTACTTTTGAAGAACAGCAGCAGGAAAGTGTTTAACTTACCACTGTGAGCTCTGTTTGCGCTGTCTGAAATGAAGCTGCGGCCGCGGTGCATTCTGAGATGGTCAGTCTGAAGAATGCATGCGCGGCTCCTATCTTCGCACTCTGTGCTCCATTAACCAGCCTTGGAAACCGTGACGTCAGACCACTGTTGTGAATTCGTATTCTCAAAGAAAAAATCCATATTCTCAAGCAGCCGCTGCTGTTTGTGTTCATGAAGAGTAAAGCACAAATTTAAACTTGAAATTTGTATATATTAGTTATTGAAGTTGTAACTATTTAAACTGTATGTTATATCTTTTGAATGCGATTTCAATTATTATGAGTTTATAAATGTTTGTTATGCACAACTTCTGACTAATATGCACACAATTGTCCTTTTATGTACAAGTCTATTTTGACTGTGACTGTACCTCATACCCCTGCTTAATGGAGTTTACAAAACTCCCAGTCACTGCTGCTTTGCGCACAGGTGTGCTTTCCCACAGGACTTTCCCAGAGCTGCAGTTGGTGCCTAATTAAAAATTTTACTTTCTGCAGCAGATTTTTCTCTTTCTCTTTACATTTATCACCATGGCAAATCAGATGAGTAGATTGGCAGCCCTAAAATCTTTGTAAGAAGATATGAGTTATGATTTAATTTTTAAAATTTTATTGACTTATCCCAAATGGTGTGCCATGGCACACTGGTGGCACACTGTTGTGCGTGAGGCAAGTCCGGGTGTGCCGTGGGATTTTTTGACAACCATACATTTGTAATAATTGTTTGGTAATATAAAACTACACAAAAATATTGTTTAATGTAATATATTAGTACTTTGGATGCACTCATTTCATAATGCAAACTCTATATTTAAAACAGTTATTTAAATAAAAAAACTCAAAGATGTCAGGATTTGTTCTGACGAACCCAAACTCAACCACACACAGAGATACGTTTTAAGAGTTTTATTGAAAGTTGACAGGTAGTGGAGGAAGAAACCAACAGGCTGTACCGGGCTGGAGCAGGCGGATGGTGATGGCAGGAGTCGGCAGACGGGTAGGAGCTGGAGGGCTGCGGGTGCTGTGCTGTGGAGCCAGGCAGGCGCTGGGAGCCAGGGAGCCTTCAGGGCAGGCAAGAGAAAGCTGAGGTCCAGGAGCGGCTGGTAGCACAGCAGCAAGAGTTCTGGATGCAGGGGTAGCAGCAGGCAGGCATGTGGAGAGGGAGTGAGGCAGGCTTGAGGCGAGGAAGGCGTCGAGGGACGAAGAAAGGCACTTGCACGTTGGCACCAGCAGAGAGACAAGAGGTGTCTAGAGCAGTTGTGAGAAGACGATCCGGCAGGGAATGGCGACTTGAGGTGGGCTTATGTAGAGAGGTTGGCAGGTGGCATTAGGTCTCTTTAATTAGTGAAGGCAGGTGGAGATGATCAAAAGGAAGTGGAACCGGGCAGCATGGGAGGTGGAAGGTGCTGGAACTATTCAGAGTGAGACAGGCAAAACTGAACCCTGACAAGACAGCCCCATATTTCACTGTTCATGTCATTGCGCAAACTGAAATTATAGGCCCACGAGACATCAAAGGCTGCTGGACAACCTTAAAACACAAAACAAAGGGAGAAAATGGAGCACTTTCTTGTGCGGAGCAAACCACCAACTACCAGTGCCGGGACTACCGACAACCCACTACTGAAAGAAAAGGGGAAAAAAACTGTCTGTATGACAGTAAGTTATCTTTGTTATGACTTCAGTTGGACTGGGGATGTTAACTGTCCTCAGTGCATCCCGACAGAGTTCATCCTCTGTCGGAATAAGTTAACTAATGCTAACATGGTTCCAAGCAGGCTGAAGAGGCACTTGGAAACCAAACATTTCATGTTGAAAGAAACTTGGCGTACTTTAAAAGAACGTGGGATTTGAACCAGAGGCAGCAAGTCTGTTTGTTGGATTGTGTGAAAGTGTCTGAAAAGGCAACGGAGGCTAGTTACATGTTATCAGAGCTTATTGCAAAGCAGAAGAAGCCTCACACAATAGCAGAGACGTTCATCCTCCCCGCTTGCAAAAATCGCAGGTGTCACACTATGTCCAGATGCTGCTAATGAGCTGTACAAAGTGCTGTCGTCTGATAATACAATGAAAAGAAGAATTGACCACATGTCCCAAGACATTGAGCAACATTTGGCAGAGACACTGCAGGCGAGCGGCAGATTTTCCCTACAAATAGACAAATCTATTGACATAAGTGGGGCTGCCCAACTTCTGGCAAGCATCAGATATGTTGATGGTGACTATATCAAGGAGACTTTTTTCTTCTGCAAAGAAATGGAAACCTATACTACGGGAGAAAAAATATTCAGGGTAACTAATAAATATTATAAAAGAGAACAGTCTGAACTGGAAAAAGTTAGTCGCTTTTTGGCACAGATGGATGCATGACAGGAAGAGTGAAAGGATTTATGGCAAAGGTGAAAGCTCAAAACCTACATATTGTGACAAACCACTGGATTTTGCTCCGAGAGGCGTTAGTTGCCAAAACCATACCCCCGGAGTTGACCAAGATGCTAGATCACGCTGTGCAAATGGTGAATTATATTAAACTGAAATCTCGCCTCTTCTCCCAGCTTTGCGCCGAGATGGGAGCTGACCACCAAAGCCTCATTCTGCACACATAAGTGATAGGGTTATGTTTAATAACCCTTTTTTCCTGGAAAGAAATCCAACATTAACACAAGTTTAGACTCTTCCTTCAGAAAGAGGGCAGAGGGGCCAGAAACGTGGGGCCTGTCCCATCACAGTCTCGGCTTCATCTGCGCTGGTTACCTCTGTCTCTTTGCCTTTATTATCAGACATCAAAGAAGGGACAGGAGGATTCAGGAGTTCACAACATGGGGGTTAAGAAACAAAAGAAAGGACAACGGGGGTTTTACAACATGGGGTTGGCATACAAAGAGGTGTAGGATTAACATATACAGCAAGAGATTCCTTGTCTAGGAGAAACATCTGTTTCTTCCTGTGTGAAGTTAAAACAGTAGAACATTCCTTAATAAAAAGAAAATGATTAGATTCACATTTCTTTAACATATCCCTCCTTTTAATCATTTTATTTACAATTGGAGCTTAACCCACTTCCGAGCACTCATTTCTTGCATTTTGCATTTTTAATGAGACTCATTTTGTTAAGCATTTAACACGGGAAACATAAAATACAGGTTGTATTTCTTCAAGAGGGATTTGTGAAAGCATTTGATATGGTTGAGTTAACAAATGTACCACCCAAGTCACTATCCTTGTCTTGCAAACTTCCTAGAGACATCAGGCTGCGATACAAATGTCTGCAGGAAGTCTGCATACGTTTTTGACTTGTTCAATGGGCTCCTCAACTCTGTCCAGCATCCTTGATAATTCCATCCTCTGCGCTTTTGTCACTCAGCAATATGGCCACTCCCATACGACTCCTCATCTTGTTAAGTTTTGTTGATGTATTAGCCTTACTTTTCTGTTGAAACCCCAACAGATGTTTTCTCTACACACTGCACACACAAATATAATACTGTGCAGTTTTCAGTTCAACACTGAGTTTACAAATCTGGGAAGTCATTTTGTTGGAACCAAGCGCCATCAGGATCTTCTGAAGGGCCTAAAAGGTGAACCTGAAACCTCTTGGAAATAAATTGTGTGCTTACTGAATATTGTTCTAAAAAAGGGGAGGGGAGGGGGTGCAGTGCACCCACTGTTGTTGTAGTGTTCAAATACATCTGAACTTGAAGAAATGTTGCATATCTAAACATCATATTGAAAATACTTATGTCCCAACAAAAGGCAACACCTTAAAGGCAACATTACACCATGAAAATGACCCCATACAACCAACTGCCACTGAGATCCTCTACCTCAAATTAGAATCTGGTGGCAACTACATAATACCTCAATGTACAGTGCACTATGATAATGAACACACCTGTTGAAAAGTAATTTTCAACAATGACAGTAAGTCCACAGGTCATCTCCTAAATGTGCATACAGTAAGTTCAATAACAACTGCCGAGCTTACAATAGAAAAGTAATGCTAAGGATATAACTTGTGTACGACTGAAACTGCTGTATATGTTGTTTTTGTATGAGCGACCATTAAAAATACATGGAACTACTTCATATTTTCTCAGATGTTCATAGATGTGTTGGATGAAAACATGCTCAGTAGAAAGCTGATCGTTTCCACAAATGTAACCCTTGAAAGAAGAGTGTCTTTGTTGGGACTCCAGAGAAGGATGATTTCTTGAGAGATGTTTCTGAAGACCGTTCCATGTCTTGGACAAACAGGGACATTGTGCGTGGATGCATGGATAGGGTCGTCTCAAGTGTTTTAGTATCTCAGATCTTAATAAAAAATGCTTGCTGCATTCTTTGCATTTCCACATCCAACCTGAAAAAAGAAAAGCAGACGAGTAAATATTTAGAGAATGCAATGAGCAGAAATCTTAAATAAGTTTTGTTTAATTTTAATGACAGTCTTGTTTTCTATATACTAGTGATGGGTCGATGAGGCGTCATGAAGCATTTCGACACATTGCCAAACTGTATTGATACTGTGCCGATACTGTGTCACTAAATACTGACACCTGCTGGACCTTAAAAATCCCTACAGGCAACCTGGTTGACAGAGTAAACTGACACTGATTTGATGAGCAAGTATACACAATACAATTTAAATCATTGTATGTTGCATTGTAATATTTTAAATTTTCATTTGAATTAAACATATATTTGATTTTTTTTAGATACAGTCAATAAATGTGAACAAGGATGCTTGTGGACTGGCTTTTTTGTTTCTTTTTTTTTTTTACAAATGTTTTGCTGCCATGTCCTTTCAAACGACGCTCAGAACAAAGACGCACAGCGCAACCCGCCCAACCATAAAGGCGTCTGCCCAACCCATCCATCAGTGGTGCGCTCCGATCAGCACCTGGCGCTCACAGAGCGAGACTGTGGTACACCATCACACCAGAGTTGCAAAATGGTTAAAAATTAACCATTATTAACCGTTATTTTGTTTACAGTTCAGCTTGGGATTTATTTACTGCGCAATATAGCTTTGCTGTGCGCGCTGCTGTGCGTGAATGCACACGCGTGCAGCTTAGAGGGAACAGAAACAGTTTGGCGCGTCAGTCAGTTCAAAACAGTTCCTGTATCGGTCACGTGACTTTCCCGTGTCGATACACGCATCGACACGGGTTTTGATCTATGAGCTCGACACATGCGCTGACGCATCGGTGTTGCCGGACCCATCACTACTATATACCTAAAAAAATGTTGAGTCTAACAGTAGTAAAGAACATTGAGCTACATGTTTTATATTCTAAAGATTTACAAAGAAACTAATTAATTCATCATCATTATTATAACTACTACTGCGCTCTTACAATCATTTGAGCCACCCTATTGTAAAAATGACTGCAGGAAAATGCCCTTTTGAAGCACTCAATCATCTGTGCGCATTCTAAATGATGTGTGATCTTACTACACATCCGAAGTACGCTGGTTAATATGGGGGGGAGGGGGGCGGAGCTCGCTCATACGAGCGAAAATTAACTGTTCCCTCGAGTTCACTGGACTCGAGAGAAAGACACATGGAAACCCGTTTTTCCCCCCAAAGTGTTGCTTCTGACCGCCCTGCAACACTGTATCATTTGGTCCACTTTATCTCATCTCCATGGTTCATTTATTTTTTTCTGAACATTGCAACCCAACATTTATACTGGCTCAACGTTGTAATGGGCGCGCATGGTGGTCACAAATAAGAAACCAGCCAGCATGCCACGACATATTTCTAAACACACAATGCATTTGGGAAACGTAGTTCTTAACCTACAGTAAATGGGGCAGTGTCGTGAACGAAAAGCCTGAAAATCATTCGAAGACCCGAACAAAAAGTGTAGTTCTAACGTGCAATTTAATAAGGAGATTACCGAGTGCCCTGTGCAACTGTTTAAACAAGGGAGAAACGTGACTGCAACTACAAACCAGCATCATGGCGACCACTCGGAAACCACCATACGACGTAGTCCACCATTCAAATGCATGCACTAAGCAGCCTCGTTGCCATAAAACAAACTTTTTACAATCATAGGGTTACGGACACACTTTTAACAGACATGGATGCACTTTTAACACAAGATGAACTAATTGCTAATATAGCTTAACATGTGTTAAGCTAGTCAAGTTCACAGTGTAGCCGAGCTAACCGTGGTGGAAGCGATTGGTAACCTTGTGAATTACAGTATGCCGCCTACCTTGATTAATTCCATATACACCCGAAAAATGTACACATAGTCATGTTTCTCACAAAATAAGCCCAAGTTCAGATATTACACAACCTTTAACACGGAGAAAAACAAAAGCGTTTACTGGGATACCCAAATGTAACCGAGACCTTCAGCTTGCTAACCAGATGACATTACCAGTCTTTTGCATCAATAAACGTGTAGGCTTCTTAAGACACGTTTACATCAGCATAGGTTAGTACTCACCGCAGGTTTATTTTTCGATGAAATGCAAGCAGGACGTTAGAATTAATCATTCTTTCTCTCCCATGCCGAAACGGACGAAGCTCTGATATCAAGTACTTCTCGCCGTCGCCACGCTCCTGTGCCGTGCGCACGCGCAATTCAAGTTTGACTCAAATGGAAAATATTACATTCTTATCTCTTTCCTTTCGGTATGCTTTGAGAGGAACCAAAATATTTGCTCTATTTCCTTCAGAAGTGTAATTAATTCAGTCTGAATCAAAATTGACACCACAGAATGCAAAAAGATAGGGTTTCACTACCAAGTCAATAATTTTACAATATATTCAATGGTAGTTATTTACTTGAATGAACAGCTCCATGCTTCTCTTTTTTCAGTGTAGCTTCAGTAACATGAGTCTCATTTGCGTCATAAATGTACCTACAGCAGGAAATTCCAATCATTACACATACACCACCTTGGCTAGCAGTTTTCATGTCCAAAACCATTCTGTTTTGTAGTACCATTAAACGTATTTCACTTAAGTGTTTGTTATGTCCTTTATTGATGTCCATCATCATTTTCACCAGGGTTTTTATTCTGTAGTCCAGTGTCTCAATCATCAGCATAGATTTACCAACTCCAAACCACGGGAAAAGTGAAAGTCCTATTTTATTCGCTGTGTTCCAGTGCTTATGTTCAGAGGGAACGTTGGAACCCCATATGGGAGCATGGGGTTGGAAACCTGAGCTGGAGGTGATCTCCCTTCTCCTCCTATTAGCGGAGTAATGGTCCTTAACAACCTGAGCTGAGATGATGATAGTGTGGTCAGAAACAAATGCAGGTGCACATGTACCTGACCAGCTAAGGGGCAGTGATGGGTAAATGTTGTTTCCACCACACAGGAACCACCCTCCTTCTGTAGGTATAGATGCCCACTCTACGTAGTCCCGGGTTAGTGTGGAGTTCGGAAACAGATCAGTGAGGTTAGCCTGGCACCCCTGTACCTGGCCCAGTCTCTTGTAGCCAGGTGTGATGGGTGACTGTATGCACACAGGATGTTTATCACCGCAATCCACCTGGGCCTTCAGGCTTCCTACGTAGTTTCTGACTTTCTTGGTGAAAGGGAAGATCTGGGTGGTGTTGTTGCAGGTGGAAAATAACTTCACATCACAGTATGATCCATTCAATAGGCGTATGCACGCCATGCAATTTTTTTATGTAGCCAGGTGCAAATACAGGTACGAGGGCAGTCCTCAGGAAACACGTTCTGTCTCCTGCTGGCATGCTCTTAGCATACAGGGTGGATTGTCTGGTGGATTTGGGCATCACTGAGCATACGTAGCAGTTACTCATGTTGTTCTCTTCAGCCAACATTGTCACATACATCTGCCACAAGTTGTCTAGGTAATGGTCTGGGAAATTTCCCTGCCAAATCCCCACTGTTCCAACCTAGGTATTTAACACTCTCTGTAACTTACAGTGAATCCAGGATGGTCTTTCAGCGATCTTCACAGCTGTTGGCGTGGTCAGGAGCACTTGGGATGGTCCTTCCCACCTTGGGGTTGCCCAGTTTTTCCTTCTGATGACTTTGATGAAAACCCAGTCCCCTGGTCTCACTGCTTGTGGATCCTGTGGAGAAAAAGGCTCTTCTGGCAGCGAATTTGCATTGGACACTTATTTAGACTGCAGCATTTCTCTCATGTAGTCTGCTTGTTGTTACTTGTTTCCGCACCCACTGGGCATGGTCTAATTATTCCTGCATCCTCCATCTATTTTTACTGATTTGGGCTGAAAGCCCTCTCGATCGCTAGGACCGCCCCTGCCTCCTCAGAAACCTCCTCGACGCCGTTGAAGGGTCTGGTGGCTTGGAAAGCAAATATTTCTTCTGAATCACACATAGGATCTGCCCAGAAAATGTGTGTCCCCCCTCCAGACGCACCACCTCCCATTTTTGTGTGTTTCTTGGCGTGACGCGCGTATTCAATTACTGTGGTTACATTAGACGTTGCCAGTGTAACTTAATGTTTTTTAACCCACGCAGAGATATATGGCTGGAAACCTCCCATCAACATTTTTTTAGCTGTTGCTGATATGGTGTTTCATCCCCGTCAGTGGGAGGGATGCCGCTGTGAAACCTATATTCTTTTTCAAAACGTATTTTGAACTCGTCTACGTCTTCCCCTATTTTTTGTTTTATGGACCCCAAATGTCCATAATCCGCTCACTGTACGTGCTGCTTTAGCTACAGTTGTCCATTTCTGCCTTTGTTTGATCCCCATTTGCGTTGATGTTCAAATATTCCGCCTTGTGGGGTTCTGCCTGTATAATTCGCCCTTACCTTTTCCCAATGTTTTCCCACTGATGACTGTAAGGCTTGTCCGGACTTATTTCCATTTAAACCATATGAGTTATATATATAATTCCCTCCATGTCTTGGGTCCATATTTCTGGATCTTCCTGTGGAGAAATGACACCTTCTACAGTCTTTCTGGTTTCCTCTAACGACCATGGACGGAAAACTGGGATTGTTTGAGGCTGCTGAGCTCCTACATTAGGATTTGCGACTTGCACCATAGGATACAAGCCTTTGGACCGGTCTGTTGATAACGAATGATCTGATTTACTCAGTCCATCCAGGTCTGGGTACAGATCTGAAACGTCCTTGGGGGGGTTAAGGGTAAATGGCAAACATTATGGGACGGTGGGCAGACTGGAAGACAGTTCTATAATATTCAGAATAAAGTGGGAAAGAGCAGAAATACAAACAGAATCAAGGAGGAGGAGGATGTATTTTCTAGAATGAGGTATGGACACACACGTCTAAATAAAACTTTGTTAATAATGAAGAAGCATGCTGATGGCAACTGTGAATTCTGTGGTAGTCCAGAGACTATAGAGCATGTTATTGTACACTGTAATAAATATCAGGAAGAAAGACAAAGACTTTCAATTCTTACAATTACAAGGAGAACAGATGAGGCTAAACCTTGAAGAAATTCTGCAAAGAAACACAGGGGAAATGGGTGTAAACTATGTAATTGGCTTCCTGAGGAATACAGGACTAATTAAAAGAATTTAGTATGATCTTTTTGTTTGTTTTGTTTTGATTGGTTTGTTTCGTTATGTTTGTTTGTGTGTTTGTTTTATTTGTTTGCAACCTATTAGGGAAGGTTAGACTCCAGTACCACACTCCAGTCCAGTTGGTGGCGGTAATGCACCATTAAAGTTAGTTGCCAACCGCCATAAAAACAGAAAGAAGAAGAAGAAGAAGAAGTGGACCGTCTCGTCAGCTAATAGTGCCGATATGAATGAGCGGTTCACTCAACTGCAGAATTCGGTAAACTCCAGGTTGCTGTCCATAGAGGACAAGTTGGCGGCTCTGCAGTCGAACAACTGTGCGGGAGAGACTAACTCCAAGAAGAGAAGATGGGTGCACAATCCCAAGCTTGCGGTAAGAATATGTTCGGTGAATGCTAGCTAAGCTAAAAGTAGCCTAGCCTAAAACCAATGCTAAGAATAGCCTAGTAGCCTTGCAAAAGAACAAGCTTTATTAAAGTGTATTTTTTTGTTACAGGAAGCAGTACGCCGTCTTCACAACTCGGAGACAAATTGCAGGCGCTATGAACCAGAGCAAGGCGGTGACCTCCTATTTGCCCGGAGCAATATCTGCAAGTCCAGATTTACACGATGTTGATAAAGACGACATTGTGTGTAAGTGACTTGTTTTTACTGTTTCTCCTTCCTTGTTTAATGTTACTGTGACTTTCGTTTGATTTTTATTCATACCACTCTCATTTAATTGTTTTTCAGCCGCCTGTAGACCTATTATGAGACGGTACGCAGGACGGTATGCTGCCAGAAAACTCATTGCGGGCGGAAGCTGCGGTTCAGCTCGGAGTCGAGCAAAAAGAAAGAAGGTAAGACTTTATTTTGTGACTATTTTTCAGGTGCATTGATAAATGTGTTGTGTCCATACGCAGTGCATCCCATCGCACAGTAATGATTCATTTGTTTTTTTACAGCTGCTGGAATCGAGACAGAGTGTGCCAGTGGATGACGAGGTGGAACTCTGGAAGTCCGCCACCGTAGACCTCATGTCTGACGAAGAAGATGGCGTCGTTGGCGGGGTCTCTGGATGGATTGTACGGCCGCCGTCAATCTCTCTGAACTCTGTGTGAAGCTGCAGTCCCGGTTAGAGGCGACGCCGAAGTACAAAGCCATGCACAGCAGGCGTCTGCACAACGGACCTGCCTCAGAAAGAATGCCGCCAGTTACCTACAACCCCGAGGAGGCAAACGGACAGTTCACGGAGTTGTAGTTTTTGGATAATCCCCTGCCATGTGTGGGCAGATTCTCGCGTTGTATACAGTTGTGTTTGTTTTAATAAAGCTCTTTTTTTGCATAAACATCTTCCTGGCAAATGTTCATTTCCTCTATAAATTCATTCATGTCCTTGATGGTAGCCTAATAATAATGTAGTAGCCTACATAGCATAACATGAATATACAGCATAATGCATATAAATAAATATATATATATATATATATATATATATATATATATATATAAATAAATTATATATATATATATATATATATATATATATATATATATATATATATATATATATATATATATATTTATTTATAAATAATTTATTGGGGATCTGCCAACTAATCAGGAGTGATTTTACTTGTTTGAAAGTAGTGGTTTCATCCAATAGATTAAGAACATTCAAGCCTGGCCTGGCCACGTGTGGTTTTGCTGCCAATCACGAGTGATTTTACTTGTTTGAAAGTAGTAGTTTCATCCAATACTGAGTAAAGTTATTCAGGCCAGGCCTGGTCGGCCGCGCGGTTTCACTACATTCATATGCTTATTAGGGCCATTAGTACAGCTGAAAGCTCTCCACATACGTCATTGTCCGGTTCTGACAATTTGTGGCACTGACAAACGGCGACAAGCGCGGGTTGCAAATTGTCGTCAACTGCCGAAAATGAGGGCCATCGCGGTCGTTTACAGGGACGAAAAGCCCACTTTTCATGTAGCTGCTTGGCTCCCAGCAGCTGGGTTTTTCCCTCTAGAAAGCATGTTCTGGCCACTGTTTAGCAAAAGCAGCAAATCTTAGCCTCACAAACTTGGTACCAAACGGAAAGAGGTAAATAAGACGATCGAAACAAGCCCACTTAAGCCCATGTAGCTTTTTTCCTTTGTCTCCCAGAGCTGGGTTTTTTCACCTTAGGTAGGAGGCCTCAATAGGCCTCCCTAGAAAACGCAAGTGTTCTGGGCCACACTGTTAGCAAAGCAGCATCGTAGCCTCACAAACTTTGGTTACCAAATGAAAGGAGTAAATAGAGACGATCGGAACAAGCCCACTTGAGTCCATGTAGCTTTTCCTTTGTCCGTCCCACCAGCTTGTTTTTCACACCTTGCTTAGGAGGGCCTCAATGGGGCCCCTCAGAAAGCAGTGTTATGTGCCACTGTTAGCAAGAGGAGCATCGTAGTCCATCACAACTTGTTACCAACGAAACAGTAAATGGAGACGATCGAAACAAGCCATTGGAGCCATCTAGCTCTATATTTTGTCTTCCAGCAGCTGGGTTTTTGACCTTAATGAGGCCCTTAATCAGGGCCTCCTAAAAAGAAGTGTACCAAACTTGGTACTGTCATGGTTTTCAGATGACGAGCCCACATGCAGATATGATCGGGAAGCAAAGCACAGTTTTAAAATGTTTATTTAGGAAACAGGCAGCTATAACGGACGGGACTATGGACAACTCGGCAGGGTCAGAACGTCACGGCTGGAGAGACTGCAAAGAGAAGAAGAGTAAGTGACTCTGAAAGGTGAACCAGGAGAACTACTAGAAGCTGCACTGCTTACCATAAAGCTGGGCAGAAGTGGGTGACAGATGGATTGACCAGAGTGAGGGAAGAACCAGCAGGATCCAGAAGCACCAAAAACTGTGACAAAAACAGGGAGATCCAAAATTAGTTCAAAGTTCAAAGATGAAAAAACTCACCAGCAGGTTTTCAGGAGTTGGGTCAGAGGCCACGTCGTACCACCACTGCTTAAGGCTCTGGCGTCTTCCATCTGTCAGCGCTCTGCTTAAGAAGCCAGAGGAAGCCGCCTGCAACGAGCTGCAGGTGTGGGCCACACCCCCTCAGCCAACTAGGCACACCTGAGGAGTAGAGTTAGAGCAGGACAACACAGAGGGCCAAGGTGTACAGAAGGAGGGAGGCTGTACAGGCAACATGGAAGTACAAAACGGTTCTCTGCCCCCTATATATAGGGGCTAAGGGGTGTAGCAGAGTGGATAACAACACTGCCTGCCACCCAGAGGAGCAGGGTTCGAATCCCACCTCAGCCATCATATTCTCATTTACAACATTAAAGTAAATAAACAATTTAGACTTGAAATATTTTTCTAATTTCTTAATAGGGCTCTGGAAGGGAAATTTGGAAACAGATTTAATAATAATTTGAACATTATCTTTTAAAAAGTGGCGTTTTTTTTTTTCGATCCTAGATGTACATAACACGGTAGCAGACGTACATATAAATTGTACATAACACGGTAGGTTACGAGCTGAAGGTGGGACTCATTGGAAATCAAGCTCCACTGTTGTGTCTGAAACTGCACTACACGACCACAACTACCGGGGGAGGGGAACAGCTTTTGCTATTGGCTGAGAGCGTGGCCTATGTATTATGTGGGTTAAGGAGGGGTCAAGGTGTACAGAAGGAGGGAGGCTGTACAGGCAACATGGAAGTACAAAACGGCTCTCTGCCCCCTATATATAGGGGCTAAGGGGTGTAGCAGAGTGGATAACAACATTGCCTTCCACCCAGAGGAGCAGGGTTCGAATCTCACCTCGGCCATCATATTTTCATTTACAAAATTAAAGCAAATAAACATGTTGTACTTTGAAATATTTTTCTAATTTCTTAATAGGACTCTGGAAGGGATATTTGGAAACAGATTTAATAATAATTTGAACATTATCTTTTAAAAAGTGGCGTTTTTTTTTTTTCGGTTCTAGATGTACATAATGCAGTAGCTGACGTACATCTAAAGTGTACATAACGGCGTAGCTGCCGTACATATAAAGTGTACATATCGCAGTAGGTTATTTTTAATAAATATAAACTGTAACCTGCTCTACCAAACATTTAGAGATGTTGCCTGATGTATGTCAGAGCTCCAGCAGGGGGGGTCATCGTTCCAGCACTCTAGCCCAGCGAGAGGCACTCTTCCTGGGGAGAGGTCTGTGACTGAGACCCCCCAAGCCTGGAGGTGGAATTTTTAAATATGTGTCAAAATGTCTGTGAGTAGTGGTAAGAGCTTAACTTAGCTTATCACTCATTTATTTCCTACAGTTTTCTCAAAACAGCGCAGGTTTTGTGGATGAGATGCTGCCAAAACCTGTCCCCGGGGGAACGATCGGTCAGCATCTCACTGGAATGAGCTCCAGCAGGGGGGGTCATCGTTCCAGCACTCTAGCCCAGCGAGAGGCACTCTTCCTGGGAAGAGGTGTGTGACAGAGACCCCCCCAGCCTGGAAGTGGGAGATTAATTTTTTTTTTTTAAATTTCACATTAAGGGTCTGGAAGCTATATTTGCAAACGGGTTAAATAATAATTTTAACATTATATTAAAATAAGTGGTGTATTTTTTTTGAGTTCTGTCTCCAGCATGGCGTGGATACGAATTTAACAGGAGTAGCTCAAATTATGCCTATGGTAAGGCAGACTTCCAGAAGGGGGGGTCCAGTCAAGCACTCTAGCCCAGCGAGAGGCACTCTTCCTAGGGAGAGGTCTCTGACAGAGACCCCCCCAGCCTGGAGGTGGAATTTTTAAATGTGTCAAAATGTCTGTGAGTAGTGGTAAGAGCTTAACTTAGCTTATCACTCATTTATTTCCTACAGTTTTCTTAAAACAGCGCAGGTTTTGTGGATGAGATGCTGCCAAAACCTGTCCCCGGGGGAACGATTGGTCAGCATCTCACTGGAATGAGCTCCAGCAGGGGGGGTCATCGTTCCAGCACTCTAGCCCAGCGAGAGGCACTCTTCCTGGGGAGAGGTGTGTGACTGAGACCCCCCCAAGCCTGGAGGTGGAATTT
This sequence comes from Fundulus heteroclitus, assembly GCF_011125445.2. NCBI lineage: Eukaryota > Metazoa > Chordata > Actinopteri > Cyprinodontiformes > Fundulidae > Fundulus > Fundulus heteroclitus. Next base: position 123,936 of record NW_023396689.1, on the reverse strand, counting down.
TTAAATATGTGTCAAAATGTCTGTGAGTAGTGGTAAGAGCTTAACTTAGCTTATCACTCATTTATTTCCTACAGTTTTCTCAAAACAGCGCAGGTTTTGTGGGTGAGATGCTGCCAAAACCTGTCCCCGGGGGAACGATCGGTCAGCATCTCACTGGAATGAGCTCCAGCAGGGGGGGTCATCGTTCCAGCACTCTAGCCCAGCGAGAGGCACTCTTCCTGGGAAGAGGTGTGTGACAGAGACCCCCCCAGCCTGGAAGTGGGAGATTAATTTTTTTTTTTTAAATTTCACATTAAGGGTCTGGAAGCTATATTTGCAAACGGGTTAAATAATAATTTTAACATTATATTAAAATAAGTGGCGTATTTTTTTTGAGTTCTGTCTCCAGCATGGCGTGGATACGAATTTAACAGGAGTAGCTCAAATTATGCCTATGGTAAGGCAGACTTCCAGAAGGGGGGTCCAGTCAAGCACTCTAGCCCAGCGAGAGGCACTTTTCCTGGGGAGAGGTCTCTGACTGAGACCCCCCCAGCCTGGAAGTGGGAGATTAAATTTTTTTTTTTTTAAATTTCACATTAGGGGTCTGGAAGCTATATTTGCAAACGGGTTAAATAATAATTTTAACATTATATTAAAATAAGTGGCGTATTTTTTTTGAGTTCTGTCTCCAGCATGGCGTGGATACGAATTTAACAGGAGTAGCTCAAATTATGCCTATGGTAAGGCAGACTTCCAGAAGGGGGGGTCCAGTCAAGCACTCTAGCCCAGCGAGAGGCACTCTTCCTAGGGAGAGGTCTCTGACAGAGACCCCCCCAGCCTGGAGGTGGAATTTTTAAATGTGTCAAAATGTCTGTGAGTAGTGGTAAGAGCTTAACTTAGCTTATCACTCATTTATTTCCTACAGTTTTCTTAAAACAGCGCAGGTTTTGTGGATGAGATGCTGCCAAAACCTGTCCCCGGGGGAACGATCGGTCAGCATCTCACTGGAATGAGCTCCAGCAGGGGGGGTCATCGTTCCAGCACTCTAGCCCAGCGAGAGGCACTCTTCCTGGGAAGAGGTGTGTGACAGAGACCCCCCCAGCCTGGAAGTGGGAGATTAATTTTTTTTTTTTAAATTTCACATTAAGGGTCTGGAAGCTATATTTGCAAACGGGTTAAATAATAATTTTAACATTATATTAAAATAAGTGGCGTATTTTTTTTGAGTTCTGTCTCCAGCATGGCGTGGATACGAATTTAACAGGAGTAGCTCAAATTATGCCTATGGTAAGGCAGACTTCCAGAAGGGGGGTCCAGTCAAGCACTCTAGCCCAGCGAGAGGCACTTTTCCTGGGGAGAGGTCTCTGACTGAGACCCCCCCAGCCTGGAAGTGGGAGATTAAATTTTTTTTTTTTAAATTTCACATTAGGGGTCTGGAAGCTATATTTGCAAATGGGTTAAATAATAATTTTAACATTATATTAAAATAAGTGGCGTATTTTTTTTGAGTTCTGTCTCCAGCATGGCGTGGATACGAATTTAACAGGAGTAGCTCAAATTATGCCTATGGTAAGGCAGACTTCCAGAAGGGGGGTCCAGTCAAGCACTCTAGCCCAGCGAGAGGCACTTTTCCTGGGGAGAGGTCTCTGACTGAGACCCCCCCCAGCCTGGAAGTGGGAGATTAAATTTTTTTTTTTTAAATTTCACATTAGGGGTCTGGAAGCTATATTTGCAAACAGATTTAATAATAATTTGAACATTATCTTTTAAAAAGTGGTGTTTTTTTTAGGTCCTAAATGTACATAACGCGGTAGCGTACGTACATATAAAGTGTACATAACGCGGTAGCTGGCGTAAATCTGAAGCGTACATAACGCGGTAGCGTACGTACATCTAAATTGTACATAACGCGGTAGCGTACGTACATATAAAGTGTACATAACGCGGTAGCGTACGTACATATAAAGTGTACATAACGCGGTAGCTGCCCTACATCTAAAATGTACATAACGCGGTAGCGTACGTACATATAAAATGTACATAACGCGGTAACGTACGTACATATAAAGTGTACATAACGCGGTAGCGTACGTACATATAAAGTGTACATAACGCGGTAGCGTACGTACATATAAATTGTACATAACGCGGTAGCGTACGTACATATAAAGTGTACATAACGCGGTAGCGTACGTACATCTAAATTGTACATAACGCGGTAGCGTACGTACATATAAAGTGTACATAACGCGGTAGCGTACGTACATATAAAGTGTACATAACGCGGTAGCGTACGTACATATAAAGTGTACATAACGCGGTAGCTGCCCTACATCTAAAATGTACATAACGCGGTAGCGTACGTACATATAAAATGTACATAACGCGGTAACGTACGTACATATAAAGTGTACATAACGCGGTAGCGTACGTACATATAAAGTGTACATAACGCGGTAGCGTACGTACATATAAATTGTACATAACGCGGTAGCGTACGTACATATAAAGTGTACATAACGCGGTAGCTGCCCTACATCTAAAATGTACATAACGCGGTAGCGTACGTACGTATAAAATGTACATAACGCGGTAACGTACGTACATATAAAGTGTACATAACGCGGTAGCTGCCCTACATCTAAAATGTACATAACGCGGTAGCGTACATACATATAAATTGTACATAATGCGGTAGCGTACGTACATATAAAGTGTACATAACGCGGTAGCGTACGTACATATAAAGTGTACATAACGCGGTAGCGTACGTACATATAAAGTGTACATAACGCATTAGCGTACGTACATATAAAGTGTACATAACGCGGTAGCGTACGTACATATAAAGTGTACATAACGCGGTAGCGTACGTACATATAAAGTGTACATAACGCATTAGCGTACGTACATATAAAGTGTACATAACGCAGTAGCGTACGTACATATAAAGTGTACATAACGCGGTAGCGTACGTACATATAAAGTGTACATAACGCATTAGCGTACGTACATATAAAGTGTACATAACGCAGTAGCGTACGTACATATAAAGTGTACATAACGCGGTAGCATACGTACATATAAAGTGTACAAAACGCATTAGCGTACGTACATATAAAGTGTACATAACGCGGTAGCGTACGTACATCTAAAGTGTACATATCGCGGTAGGTTATTTTTAATAAATATAACATTGTCTTATGAAGTTCAGCATGTGGCTACCACTGTTACAAACTGTAACCTGTCCTACCAAACATTTAGAGATGTTGCCTTATGCATGTCAGAGCTCCAGCAGGGGGGTCATCGTTCCAGCACTCTTACCCAGCAAGAGGCCCTCTTCCTGGGGAGAGGTCTGTGACCAAGAACCCCCCAGCCTGGAAGTGGGAGATTAATTTTTTATTTCACATTAGGGGTCTGGAATCTATATTTGCAAACGGGTTAAATAATAATTTTAACATTATATTAAAATAAGTGGCGTATTTTTTTTTAGTTCTGGCCCGACGGCAGCGGCAAAGGGAGTCTATGGGTCCTGTACGGCCGGTCCACGTTTCGGACGCTTGGCCCTCCCAAAAATGCGCCACTTTGACGGACGTGCGGGCTCGGCCAATGCGTGAACCTTTCCCGTTTTTCCCTTCCCGCCCCCTGCCACGCTGGCGCCATCCCCGCTCCGACAGGTTGGTGGCGCCGAAGGCCCGACGCCAGCAGCAAAGGGAATCTGTGGGTCCTGTACGGCCGGTCCACGTTTCGGCCGCCTGGCCCCTCCCAAAATCGCGCCACTTCGACGGACGCGCGGGCTCGGCCAATGCGGGGCTGTACGGCCCCCCCCCTCCGCCTGCGTACGGTTCGCGACCCTACCCCCGGGCGCCACACTGTGGATGGAGCCCGCGCTGCGAGCGGAGAAGGGCCTTCTTTGGGGGGCCGCCGCACGGCCGCCGTGCGCGGCGGCGGGACGGCGGCGGCGGCGTGGCGGGCGGGGATCCGCTCTGCACCTGCCCGGCCCGCCCGCCGATTTTTAAGGGGGCCGGCCCGGCCGCGGCGAGCTTCGGAACGCCGCCGCGCATACCTGGGCATTGGGGCTGTACGGGGCTGTACGGAAATGGAGGGTCTCGTTTCGCCCGCCCGCCCTGGAAATTTTGGTTTTGGCCCTAGGGGGGTTAAGGGTAAATGGCAAACATTATGGGACGGTGGGCAGACTGGAAGACAGTTCTATAATATTCAGAATAAAGTGGGAAAGAGCAGAAATACAAACAGAATCAAGGAGGAGGAGGATGTATTTTCTAGAATGAGGTATGGACACACACGTCTAAATAAAACTTTGTTAATAATGAAGAAGCATGCTGATGGCAACTGTGAATTCTGTGGTAGTCCAGAGACTATAGAGCATGTTATTGTACACTGTAATAAATATCAGGAAGAAAGACAAAGACTTTCAATTCTTACAATTACAAGGAGAACAGATGAGGCTAAACCTTGAAGAAATTCTGCAAAGAAACACAGGGGAAATGGGTGTAAACTATGTAATTGGCTTCCTGAGGAATACAGGACTAATTAAAAGAATTTAGTATGATCTTTTTGTTTGTTTTGTTTTGATTGGTTTGTTTCGTTATGTTTGTTTGTGTGTTTGTTTTATTTGTTTGCAACCTATTAGGGAAGGTTAGACTCCAGTACCACACTCCAGTCCAGTTGGTGGCGGTAATGCACCATTAAAGTTAGTTGCCAACCGCCATAAAAACAGAAAGAAGAAGAAGAAGAAGAAGTGGACCGTCTCGTCAGCTAATAGTGCCGATATGAATGAGCGGTTCACTCAACTGCAGAATTCGGTAAACTCCAGGTTGCTGTCCATAGAGGACAAGTTGGCGGCTCTGCAGTCGAACAACTGTGCGGGAGAGACTAACTCCAAGAAGAGAAGATGGGTGCACAATCCCAAGCTTGCGGTAAGAATATGTTCGGTGAATGCTAGCTAAGCTAAAAGTAGCCTAGCCTAAAACCAATGCTAAGAATAGCCTAGTAGCCTTGCAAAAGAACAAGCTTTATTAAAGTGTATTTTTTTGTTACAGGAAGCAGTACGCCGTCTTCACAACTCGGAGACAAATTGCAGGCGCTATGAACCAGAGCAAGGCGGTGACCTCCTATTTGCCCGGAGCAATATCTGCAAGTCCAGATTTACACGATGTTGATAAAGACGACATTGTGTGTAAGTGACTTGTTTTTACTGTTTCTCCTTCCTTGTTTAATGTTACTGTGACTTTCGTTTGATTTTTATTCATACCACTCTCATTTAATTGTTTTTCAGCCGCCTGTAGACCTATTATGAGACGGTACGCAGGACGGTATGCTGCCAGAAAACTCATTGCGGGCGGAAGCTGCGGTTCAGCTCGGAGTCGAGCAAAAAGAAAGAAGGTAAGACTTTATTTTGTGACTATTTTTCAGGTGCATTGATAAATGTGTTGTGTCCATACGCAGTGCATCCCATCGCACAGTAATGATTCATTTGTTTTTTTACAGCTGCTGGAATCGAGACAGAGTGTGCCAGTGGATGACGAGGTGGAACTCTGGAAGTCCGCCACCGTAGACCTCATGTCTGACGAAGAAGATGGCGTCGTTGGCGGGGTCTCTGGATGGATTGTACGGCCGCCGTCAATCTCTCTGAACTCTGTGTGAAGCTGCAGTCCCGGTTAGAGGCGACGCCGAAGTACAAAGCCATGCACAGCAGGCGTCTGCACAACGGACCTGCCTCAGAAAGAATGCCGCCAGTTACCTACAACCCCGAGGAGGCAAACGGACAGTTCACGGAGTTGTAGTTTTTGGATAATCCCCTGCCATGTGTGGGCAGATTCTCGCGTTGTATACAGTTGTGTTTGTTTTAATAAAGCTCTTTTTTTGCATAAACATCTTCCTGGCAAATGTTCATTTCCTCTATAAATTCATTCATGTCCTTGATGGTAGCCTAATAATAATGTAGTAGCCTACATAGCATAACATGAATATACAGCATAATGCATATAAATAAATATATATATATATATATATATATATATATATATATATATATATATATATATAAATAAATTATATATATATATATATATATATATATATATATATATATATATATATATATATATTTATATTTATTTATTTATTTATAAATAATTTATTGGGGATCTGCCAACTAATCAGGAGTGATTTTACTTGTTTGAAAGTAGTGGTTTCATCCAATAGATTAAGAACATTCAAGCCTGGCCTGGCCACGTGTGGTTTTGCTGCCAATCACGAGTGATTTTACTTGTTTGAAAGTAGTAGTTTCATCCAATACTGAGTAAAGTTATTCAGGCCAGGCCTGGTCGGCCGCGCGGTTTCACTACATTCATATGCTTATTAGGGCCATTAGTACAGCTGAAAGCTCTCCACATACGTCATTGTCCGGTTCTGACAATTTGTGGCACTGACAAACGGCGACAAGCGCGGGTTGCAAATTGTCGTCAACTGCCGAAAATGAGGGAGATCTGCGGTCGTTTACAGGGACGAAAATCTCACTTTTCATGCAGTGACTTGGGCAGACAGTCTGTTGTTTCCCTCTGACTACATCATGTTCGTGCGCATGTGGAGCAAGCTCACTACTTTCTGCGGCAGAGAAAAAGGAGGAGAGAACTGCTCAGCGCTTACTACCTGGCTTTAACCTACATTAAATGATTTTGCTGTGATCAAAAGTCTTCCATAAAAACCGTCCTCCCAACAGAGACGGATAGCTCTCTCGCTCAGGTAGTATGTGTGTCCGCGAAGGGGCAGAGTGATATGGAATGAATATTTAATAGCTCAATGCCAGGGACATTAGCAGTATAATACAAAGACGTCAATCGATAGTACAGAGGGTTGGAGGTAAATACTGAGATCAACACAGGCTCTGGAAATAAAACTACTACCGATGTCTAAAAACAACCAATAGCCTTCAAGAACCTCAGCAAGCAGCTCACCCACCTGAAACTGTCTTGGAGCCAAGCCAAAAAATAAATCTCATCCTTTGAATCTGACTAGACATCTAACAGGACGGTTCTCTCACCTAGATGGTACAATGTGGCCAGCATTGAGCCGAGACATCCCTTGGTCAACACTAGCACAAAAGGAAAAAATAATAAGCTGCTGGAGCCGAAAATGATTCCATCTTGCTTAACTCCAGTACCAAGGACTAATCAGCCAGCTCGAGCCATAACACGTCCTGTCATGTCTCCAACTGGAAATACACTGAACTTCAACTACAAGTACGAGATGAGACTAACACAACCACCTCCACAAGTTACCCACAAACCAAAATTTTGCCAAAAGTTCTTATGGTTGGGGTCGTAGAAGCCAATTTAATCAATTGCCTTTTGCAGTACAAAGAGAACAAACGTAACTGGCTTCATTGACAATCATATAATTTTCTGGGAACACTATCATCTTTTCAGACACAATGGAGTCAGCCTAAATCAAGATGGAAAAAACATTTAACTGCCAATATTTTCAGTGCTGTTAACGCATTTCTCTAAACACAGGACGACGTAAACAATGACATCACTGCACCAGCAAAGATTGTAGAAGGACAAGCACAAAGTCAGCAGATGCACACTGTTCCAAAAACAAACCAATCTCCAAGAACTCCAGCTGAAAATGGAGCTGAGAGGGGAGGGAGCCCCCTCTCCCACCCTCTTTGGCTCCCCACTCCACCCCATCAACATTGACAGGGAACTGCAGTAGTTTGATAAACATCATTAAGGTCAGATTGCCCTTGGCAGCCAGCAATGGGAGTAAAGAGAGGAAACATCTGGACGGAGACCTCTAACACTGTTTATCTGTAGTGTCTCAAAGATATGTCAAGTAGCAATATTAATCTGTCTGTTTTTGTGCTTTGCGCTAAACGTTTACCAGAAGTGAAGTCCAGCCTCCCAAAAAAGCTGGACACACGTGGACGCTATTAGTTTGCAATACACACCAGCGGATACAGACAGATTCTTATTGTAACGCACACACATCTGTGGCCTATCAATCAATCAATCAATCAATCAATTTTATTTGTCAACTGCAATTTGCATTGCAATCGAAAGTTCAGTTTCAGTACAACCGTCCATTACATACACTTTACAAACATTTTGGGGAAACGATTGACTGAGGCCTGTTCACTGTATTGTAATCAGAACTTTTTGCTCACACCCGTTTGTACGTGTAAGTTGAGTTAAAGTTCTCGTTGGCAAGCGGTGGGACCTCATCTCCCCGAATCTTCTTTCTTTTTAAGGTTCAATAGTTAAATAATCTCCCACAGAACCCACAGTGCATACCAGAGGACATATCTCCTCAAGGCCAGTACAGTTCAAGAGTTTCGTCACCTGGGATGATGATTCTTAATTTTAGTGAGAAAATGGACCACCATGTATTTCTAGGTACTTCTCTTCTGAGTGCCCAAAATGCACCCAGGACCACTTTCACTCTGCATATCTGAAGTCTGAAACAGGGGAGCAGACATTAACCTTACACCTATGATCTGCCAGAATCCATCTGGCCCCTTGGCAGTACAATACAGGCCTCAGTCAATCGTTACCCCAAAATGTGATGGACGGTTGTACTGGAACTGAATTTTTAATTGTAATGCAAATTGCAGTTGACTAATACAATTGATTGATTGATTGATTGAATACCTCATCGATCACAGAAACTAGACAAATTAGTAAAACAGATATACTGACAAAGCATTATTTTACAGACAATACAGCTGAAACCTTCAATCAAATCTACTCCTCCACCTCATTTCAATGCTATAAGATTTTAGACATTATCAATTCCATTGCTCCCATTAAAGTGAAGATTGTCTCTGGTAGGAAGAAGTCTCCACGGATAAATACCCCATTTGTGAGATTTGAAAGAAAGCTTTTTCATAGGGCTGAACATAAATGGTGTAAAACCAGACTTAATGTTTATTATGAAATCTAAAAAGAGCACACTTCACTCATCACTAAAACATGCAAAGGAAACGTTCTTTGCGGAAATCATAAGCAAAAACATCAACAATGTTCATGCTTTCAACCACCGTTGAAAGACTCATAGACCCTTTTATTATTGTACCACTGGAGCTCCACTCTACCAGGGCCTGCGATGAATTTTCCAACTAAGTAGAGTCTGCACATCCACACTAAATCCAGTGGCAGTATTATGCTCAAACAGTAATGCCGAGAGAATTACTACATTTCAACTCAACTATAAAAGCTTAGAAGAAATTATAAATCAGTTAAGCTCCCTCTCCTGCTGTCTTGATATCCTACCTACAACCTTCCTTAAAAAAAATTCAGGCTGTCATTGTATCTGACCTGATCAATTCATCCCTCTTATCAGGTGTTTTCCCCCCAGGCTTTAAAAACAGTAGTTATTAAACTCCTAATAAAAAGAGCAATATGGACAAATCACATCTGCAGAAATACAGGCCAATCTCCAACCTACAATTTATCAGTAAAATTATTGAAACAGCTGTGTTTTAACAGCTAAATAGCTTCCTTACAATGACCAACTGCTTTGATGTTTTTCAGTCGGGTTTCCGTGCTCACCTGTTTTTCTGACCTGGACCTGCCTTGTGATATTCTGAGTTTGCCTTATCCTTGTCTGTACTTCTGCCTATTTTGGACTGCCTTTAGTGTACCGGATTTTGGACTGCCCTTTTGATCATTGAGTCTGCCTGTCCCTGTTTTATTATTAAATCCCGTTTTTTGCTTAAAACCTTTCTTGTCTGGCTGAATACTGGGTCCTCTGTCTCTGGTTCGTGACACTGAACAGAAACAAAACTGATGTTATTGTCTTTGGACCTAAAGAGGAACAAACTACAGTCAGCATGCAGCTTCAGTTATTACAATTACAAAGTATTGATCAGGCTCAAAATCTCAGTGCAGTGATGGACTCAGACCTGAAGCTTCAAGGACACTAAGATAGTTACAAAGCGAGCCTTCTATCACCTGAATAACATTTCCAGGATTAGAGGACTGATGTCCCAACGAGATCTAGATAAACTCATCCATGCGTCTATCTTTATTCGCAATGATTACTGCAACGGTGTCTTTACAGGTCTGCTCAAAAAATCAATCAGACAACTGCAGCTTATCCAGAATGTTGCTGCTTGAGTTCTCACTAAAATCAGGAAGATGGAGCACATCACCCCAGTTCTACAGTCCTTACATTGGCTCCCTTTTAGCTCATAGAATAGACTTTAAAATACTGCTGAACGACTTAGTACCAAAATTCATTAAAGACCCATTGTTGCTCTATCAACTGTCAAGACCACTCAGATGTTCTGGTTTTGATCTACTATGCATACCCAAAACCAGAACCAAACATGGAGAACCAGCATTTAGGTCTGGAACAAATCTTGAACAAACTTCCAGAGAACTGCAAATCAGCCAAAACCCTGAGTTCCTTTATATCAACACTGAAAACCCACCTGTTTAGAGTTGCTTTCAGCCCATAATTACAGTACCGTTTACCAACATTTTTGATGTGTATTGATGTTTTCACCCGATACAATTTCCTGTCTGTTACTGGTCTCACAACCAATGAATGTTTTAATGTGCTTATGATGTTTTTATGTTTTCATGATGTAAAGCACTTTGAACCACCTTGCTGGTGAAATGTGCTATACAAATAAACTTCACTTGAGTTCCATAGCAATATTCTCACAAAGTTGATTGCCTTTATCCTATACCCACTTGGTATAGGATGGTATACCTATATTTGCCTGTTATGGGACCATTGGTGGGAAAGAACATGAAAATCATGCCCTCCCGTTGCCTCTTCTCATTGTCTCAAAAGTCCCTGTAAGAGACACATTTTCAGAAGTGCTGTTGGACTAAAAGGATGTTGTTCAGGTTACCCTGTGTAGCACTTTTAATAAAGAGACCATTCAGTATATTGCATGTAAAATATTGGACCACAACAACTCTTCCAGGAAGTGTTTTTCCAAATGTTCGATTCAGGCCAAAGGATAATTATATTGAGCATTACCAGCACTTAAGTGTTTTGGTCCCTTATTCCATCTTTGAAAAATGAGATTTGAGGGAAAGCATAAGGTTTTCAAAATATTATTCATGACACAACTACAAAAATGTGTTAAAACTTTGGTAGAACAATATCAAAGCATAATAGCATTTTATTTGTCATCAAAGTTTTTCAAACGACCTGTGCAGACATACAAAATTGAGGCTTTGTACATTTCATCATTACCTGCAGATATACAACAATTTATGTCAGGCATTCCTGACAGTGATACCGTATATGGAATAAAACAAGTAATCATAGATGGCACAAACTTTGGAATTGGCATGTTTGTATGCACTGTGCTTATACTGCCTTGCCAGAGTTCAAAGAGATTCTGAACATACTACTTGTCAGAAACAACATTTAGATCCACTTGAAAGACTATGACACCTTGTTGCCAGGATCCTCTGGGGTTTGATTTTTTTATTGTAGTTCCTGTGGATCCTGCATTCTGTTTATGTTATTGCACTTTTATTATTTGCATTTGTCCCTCTGCTAATTGCCCTGAGCTGTGTAATTTGCTTCACCTGTTGTTCCTCCCATCTCCTTTCCTTCAGTTCAGCCATTTACAATAGTCAGGTCCTCTGCTATGCTATCCGGTTCTGCTCATCATCTTTCTGTGTTCCTGGTTATTGATTTCCCTGCCTGCCTATATGCCTTCATGTTCATAATGTTAATAAACCTTCTTCATCTCAATATGCTGCTCCAAAGTTCTATTCTGCACCCTGGTCCACCATCCAAAACCCAACTCTTGACACTTGTATGTAGAGCATCATATGGACTAGTACAGCATCAGCTGAAGGTAAAATTTTTGTAGTCAGGGTCTGACTACTTCCTGCATTTTGCGACGTGGCACAGGGGTTAGGGAGTTCGTCTTGCAATTGGCGGGTTGCTGGTTCGATCCCCCGCACTGACTGTCTCTGTCGTTGTGTCCTTGGGCAAGACACTTCACCCGCATTGCCTGCTGGCGGTGGTCAGAGGGCCCGGTGGCGCCGGTGCATGGCAGCCTCACCTCTGTCAGTCTGCCCCAGGGCAGCTGTAGCTACTAACATAGCTCACCACCGTCAGGGTGTGAATGGGTGAATGACTGACTGTAGTGTGAAGCGCTTTGGAGGTCGTCAAGACTAGTTAAAGCGCTATACAAGTACAAGCCATTTACCATTAACCATTTATAAGATTGGAAATTAACTCATTCTAACAAAATATTTAATTCCAGTGTCTGACTAAAGAAGCATGACTAAAACACAAGCTGAACTCCTAGCCCTCCAATGTAAATAATCAAGAATATTTTATTGTCACCAAGTGTTACTGTAAGAGCCAGTTAATGGGGAATTCATATAGAATAATAATTTAGATTAAAAATGTATAAAGATGCTTGATTTAAATTATAATAAATTCATGTTGAGTATATTTTCTAGAACGTACAACTGAGTTAATATAAAAGAATGCTTTTATTGTGAAAAGTAATTTTGGCTCCCACTACGTAATGCGTAACATTAATATTGCCCGTATGCACGTTTGAGGGCAGATTGCAGTTGGATACGGTGGAAGCAACACAATTTTTTGACCGATCTGTACCGAGCCTTTAATGTTTTCTGTAAGCGTACTTTTTGAGTTCTTTAAGTAAACATCCTAAAAGAAGACTTGGTTTCAGTCGAGTGATTCAAATATTAGTTGTTGGACAAACTGCAAAGGTGGTACAACAAACTTTTGGGACGCAGAGTGCCACTACAGTTACCGTGTTGAATATATGTTGAGATAGACACCAGCTCATGATGCACACAAATACAGCAGACATAGTATTTTCAAGATGAAGTCAATTAGTTGGCTGCACTAGGCAAACACTTCCTGAGAAGCCCAAGCATTCAAAACAATATTTATGGTCTGGTAGGACTCGTACCATGTTCTGAAAGTCAGTCCTTCAATTACTGTGTTGTTGCATGAAGTTATCACTCAAAGCTCTCTGATGTTCTCTAATGATACATTCATGCCTGCAGTAAATTTTGTGCAGTAAACATAAAATACCATATACAGAACTGTGCAATGAAAAATTCCTGATAAGTTAGTGCGCAAATATATGCATTCACAGTAGCATTATTGTAACGTGTACAGACTCTTCTCAGTAGGGGGCGATAGTGCTCACAGCTTTTGTGAAGATGCTGTTTCTGAATCTGTTTGTTTTGGATCTCATGTTCATGAAACGTTTACCTGATGGAAGATGGGCAAACAGTGCATTTCCCGGGTGTGTAATGATTTAGGTTTTTTGCTATGTTCTGGACTAATTAGTTTCCACTCTCTTCAGCAAACAGCCCCTGTCACCTCCATGTGCATTCTCCAGTCATCTGCCCAGAGAATTTCCACCTGCTGTCACTAATTAGTTCCAATTCTGCTCACCTGTTCACCTGCCTTCATATACCTGCCTCCCTGACCCACTCATTGCCAGATCATCATTTCAGATTACACATTTAATTTCCCAGCAATTCACATCTCCTGACTAGTGCCCTACAGCCGTGTTTTTTTTTTTTCAGTTTGCCTCCGTGCTCCACCTGCTTTGGCTCAAGACTGGTAACACCTGCATCTTCTGATCTGTTTTTGTTTCTTTTTTTTTCAATAAACACCTTTTTACGTAACTCTGTGTCCGGCTGAATGTCGGGTTCACCAGCAGTAACCATTACAGTACGATTGGGCCACCACGAACCCGACACTCCTGACTGGGGGTTATGAGAGACACTTGTACTCTGCACAGCGTTGTTGTTTATTCACTGGAAATCTGTGTAAAAATGGCCCCGCTCCCCTATGACCATTCGCTGGCTCCGCGTCATTGACTTTCTCTCCGCTTTAAACTCAGACGCCCGACTGCTGATCCAGTTCCCAGTCCGGCTGTGAGTAATCCAGTCAGTGATTCTTCTGTACAGCTGGTCCGGGCTGCGGATTCGGCGTTCCGGTGTTCAAATTCCCCGGGACAACTTCAACTGTGTCAGAGAAAGGTCTGCGCTTCTCCAGCTGGTACTTCAACCTCGCCATCCGTTCCTTTTGAGTCCACTCTGTTGTCTGTCCCTGGGGAACCATTCAGCACTCCTTCCACCGGTTCCTCTAACCTCACTTTTGAAAAAGTGGAGGAGAGGTTTAGATCTTTTGTGCCAATGATAAAGAGGCTTAAACTCTGGAGGATGTCCTTTACTATGCCACTGAGGATCTGGAGGACGCCTCAACTTCTGCTCTTGTCACAGAGGGTCCAAAGGACCCCCTTTGCTTCTGTTCTTGCCACTGAGGGTCTGGAAGGTGCCTCAGCTCCTGTTCTCTCCACTGGGGGCCTTAGGAAGCCTCAGATCCTGCTTATACCATCGAGGGTCCAGGAAAAAGCCTGTGCTATTGCCTTGGAGTGTCCAGAGGACCCCTCAGCTCTTGCTTATGTGTCTGAGGGTCCTGAGGATATCTCAGCTCTTGCTCATATCACTGAGGTTCTGGAGGACGCTTCAGCTCCTGTCCATATTCTGGAGTTAGTCGAAGTGGGACTCCAGGTGGACCCGCCTGGAGTCCATGAATTCCTGAGCTCAGCGAGGAGAGAGTCTAGATGGATCTGACTCTGGAGTACTTGCCTGTGCTCAGTCCAGGTGGAGCTGTCTCATACCCCAGCTGAGTGTTTTGATAAAGGGATCCAAGTGGGTTTGCCTTTGGTCCCAGATGTTCATTGTGAGCTCTTTCGATGGCTTCAACGCCCAGGACCACATCATGACTCCAAGTACCCAGGTGCTCATTGTGATTACAAGCATGCAGGTGCTTGTCATGATACCAAGCACCTAGGTCCTTGTCGTGGCTCCAAACACCCAACACTTCTGTGTGGGTTCCCATTTCCATAGCTGCTGGGTTCCTGTCTGCCAAACTTCAGGTTATGGCAGACGGCACCCTTCAGATCACGCCAGAGGCCAACCTTCAGATCACGTCAGATATCAACCTTTAGTTCACGCCATATGTCCAGCTTCAGGTCACACCTAGTTCTAGGTTTTGGCTCATGCGTGACACCAAGGTCCATGTCTCGATCCACACCAAGCACCATGACACGTGTTCAGCCAAGGGAGGATGTAAATGTCAGACTGTTGGCTGGAAGCCACAATAAAATCAGAGTGTCTGGAACTGTGACCTGACCCCTTCTTGGATTATCGTCTGACACTTGTTTGGACTTCTGAGTACATGGACCTGACCTTGGATCTCGCCCCTGACACCGGTTTTAGGCGTATCCCTCTGATCATCTCGCTAACCTTCATTCTCACGGCTTCGTCCATCTGCCTGTCCAACGACCACCGACACATCAGCTTCTGGGACGCCCAGAGCGGCGACCGCCACGTAGCGTTGACAGCCAGCCTGCTGGGACCGACACCAATCACCGGATCGGGACTGAATATTGAGCATAGGTTAGTGACCATCACGACTGATAGATAGACGTGGTCACTAACCTGCTGTCTCTGTCCTCAGAGTCTCCTGCCGTTGACGCCGACTGCTCCACTTCAGTTTCAATAAACAGTTTTTTTGCAAAATCTCAACTGTTTGTCTGGTTTGAACACTGGGTCCATCTGTTCCGGTCCTAGCACAATATGGGGGACTGCAGCAAAGCCATTGACAGTGCAGACAACTGTCTACTGTGGCTCTACGCATTTTCATGAGGAGTGAATGCTGTGTTATAAGAATTATTATTCTGAAGTCACTATGGCCTCACACCACTCGGACAGAGGAGGCCTGGAGACCTGATGTCTGTGTATAAGTTCCACTGTTTGCCGAGTGCAAGGCTGAATGCTGCGTAGAATGATTATTGTCTATGATAGACTGTCTTTGTTATGTCTCATGGGAAGGCCACGGTGCAGTATTAGGGGAAGCCGGAAAGTGAGACAGACAGAGACAGGGCAGACGCAGACCGCAGCGGAACCGAGGGGTGCGATTACTTTCCAACTATGTGAATCTCTGCTCTGTTTCTCAATAAAAGTGCTGGAACGTCATACCTAGTAAAGATGGGAACTCAGTTACTATTGTTTAGAATTCCACCCAAAACTCCCATAACAATTTGGCGTAAACGAACAAGATCTCCGACCGACGGGCGAGGGAGTCCGGGGACAGGAGCTGCTTTGGCCGGCCCGGAGAGGTTATCCGGCCTCTGGTACCCCGAATGGATTTTTAAGGGATGTGGAGGAGCTCCTGGTCTCGGAGCATCTCTGGGCGTCGGCGCGAAGATCCAAACCTTTCTTTCATGAGACGGTAAGGGGATTATTTTCCAGCTCTTTTAAAAACAAACGCAATTGCTCAAAAATGCTTGCAAGCTTTTAAAATTTAAACCCCATTTTAAAGTATACCTCAAGAAATTTTAAAATTTAAAACTGTAAACCTAAAAGGTAGTAAAAGTAAAAGCCAGTAGAAATAATGAATTATATTTAATCCTTAAGGCAAATAAAACAGGGTTCGCAATACCGAACGGGGACTAAGGTTTAAACATTAAACTAAAATTAAAAATTTAATTAAAATACGTTTTCAGCTGAAATACGGACTCTCATGCTGGGAGGAGGATGGGCAGAATGATTTTCACCTGGAGAACGGGTGACCGGCTGAGCAGTTTGCAGCTGGTTCATTAAAGTCCTCTTGTCTTGGTTTTGTACAAGAGGCTGTCCACTTCTGTTGTGGATGAAAGCGGCAGGGATGCTTAAGTCCTTGACTGTTGTGAAGACGTTCGCAGCTTTGATAAGTGGGGACCCCGACCTTTATACCAAAAAGCCGACCATCAGATGTGAGGCCTTTCATTTTAGTTGGTCGATCGTGCTAAGGACGAGTAGAAAATAATAATAAAAACACAAAAAAATTAAAAAACAAATAAAAACAAACAAAAAAAAAGTCTGGATGCAGAACAGTCCGTGTAATGGGTAAAAGGCAGAGTTTCTCAGGGTCCAGCTTTGCCCCAGGGTGGGAGGTTCGATTTCATGCTGAAAAAGTAGGGGCCCAGAAGCATGACATGCATAAATGATTTGAAATGATTTGATTAAACATGGACATTTCTCACATAGGGGTTATTAGGCGCCCGCCTATGCATTGAAAATGCATGGCGGAGGCCTTATGTTATGCACCCAATAAGGATTTCTTTATTAGGCGCCCGCCTATGCATTGAAAATGCATGGCGGAGGCCTTATGCTATGCAGCTAATAAGGGTTTCTTTATTAGGCGCCCGCCTATGCATTGAAAATTCATGGCGGAGGCCTTATGTAATGCACCTAATAAGGATTTCTTTATTATTAGGCGCCCGCCTATGCATTGAAAATGCATGGCGGAGGCCTTATGTTATGCACCTAATAAGGGTTTCTTTATTATTAGGCGCCCGCCTATGCATTGAAAATGCATGGCGGAGGCCTTATGCTATGCACCTAATAAGGGTTTCTTTATTATTATTATTATTATTATTAGGCGCCCGCCTATGCATTGAAAATGCATGGCGGAGGCCTTATGTTATGCACCTAATAAGGGTTTCTTTATTATTAGGCGCCCACCTATGCATTGAAAATGCATGGCGGAGGCCTTATGTTATGCACCTAATAAGGGTTTCTTTATTATTTTTATTATTATTATTATTATAGTACCGTTAATACAGCCCGAACCGTAGGCTGTACCCCCACAAACTATATATCAAAATGTGCGTCTCGACGCCGCGATCAGGGCTTTTTGTACTTGACGCCGTTTTGACTTACAGTTGGAACAGAATTCGCAAAAAACACTTCTTAACACAATTGACCTCTCAATAATGCTCGGCTAAGCACGACACTGGTGTTTTGGTCGAGTGGGTTAGGTGTCGGGCTGCAAAGCAGAAGATCGTATGTTCGACTCCAGGCTGTGCCAATTTCAGAGAATTACATTTTCACCCAATATTTCATTTCCCTTTGGCTTTAAAAAACGATTTTTTTCATTTAAATCATTAGCCAGATTAATTTATTCAGCATATATCTTAAATATACCAAATACAATATTTCATTTCCCTTTGGCTTTAAAAAACGATTTTTTCATTTAAATCAATAGCCAGATTAATTTATCCAGCATATATCTTAAATATACCAAATACAATATTTCATTTCCCTTTGGCTTTAAAAAACGATTTTTTTCATTTAAATCAATAGCCAGATTAATTTATCCAGCATATATCTTAAATATACCAAATAGTACAATAAAACAATCAAATTCATCACAATCTCTT
Organism: Fundulus heteroclitus; assembly: GCF_011125445.2. Lineage (NCBI taxonomy): Eukaryota > Metazoa > Chordata > Actinopteri > Cyprinodontiformes > Fundulidae > Fundulus > Fundulus heteroclitus. The sequence goes on along the minus strand of NW_023396689.1, from coordinate 105,689 downwards.
TAATCTTACATATGAAAAGTTATCCCTCGAGCCCTGACGTCAAAAATACGCCGCACAGTGCTGGGGTATCGTTAGTGTGTTCAGCTTGAATCAGCAGGTTAGGGTAGCAGGTCGACCGCCCCAAGATGGCGGCCGTATTCAAATTCATCACAATCTCTTTAATCTTACATATGAAAAGTTATCCCTCGAGCCCTGACGTCAATAGTCCGTCGATTTAAACAAAAATACGCCGCACAGTGCCGGGGTATGGTTAGTGTGTTCAGCTTGAATCAGCAAGTTAGGGTAGCAGGTGGACCGCCCCAAGATGGCGGCCGTAATTCGAGGGGCGCTGTGTATTATTCAGAGCAGACAAGCAGTACTCTTTCAGTTCCGGGTCAGAGGTGAACTCCTCCATCTTGTGGCTTGCTGTGCTGTGCTGTGCTGTGCTGCCGTTTTTCCTAAATTACTGAAGGATATTGTTGAATGAAGTCCAATTTACCCAGACGAAGGGTGTTCCATTGGGTGTTTTCCTTGCAACTACGTGACGGTGAGTCGTTTATTTAATGTCGGTTTTATATTATGGTAGAAATGCGGTGGCTAGGCTACACGGCACTGAGGGATGGAAGAGCTGCATGAAGCTGACACCCCACCCACAGAAAAAACTCCGTTAAATAGACGGAATGGTTAGTGCTTCGCTTGTGCAGGTTTGTGCCGTTAAAATTAGCGTTTGTGCTGTTTTGGTTTTGAAGATATTAAAGAATATTTGTTAAGGTCATCCAGAATTCACCATCTCGCCATTTTGCTTCGAATCCGATCAAACTGGGCTACTTTTTTTAGTGCTGCGTTTGTGCAGGTTTGTGCCGTTAAAATTATCGTTTGTGCTGCTTTGGTTTCGGAGATATTATGAATTTTAATTTCAACCGATGACGTCATCCCAGCCCGCCGCTTCAAAATAAAGTGCTACGGTAAATCATATGTTATTGCCGTCACTGGAAAAAACGTAAGTCTTTTTAATATATTTCTACTGATAAATCAGTAACATTACTATGAAGTTGTGTCATCTACCGAGCCTCCCCCCCTACAGCATTCTTATAAAATGATTTATATATTCCTGCTTATTGGCAAAGATCTCTTGGGACACATGTTTTTGTTTGTTTTTTTTAGTTTCCTGACTGAGGGGAGAGGCTGAAACAGTCTCTGTGCAGGATGGCTGGCGTCCTTAATGATGTTCCTCATTTGTGTAAAAAGATGTGGTCAGATCTACCTTTTGGTCTCAACACTTATCTCAAGAAAGCAGTTATTAATTTTATATTTTTCTTTTATCATGCAAGTTGTTTTAGCTGCTATTGTAAAATGTGTGTTATATTGTTTTGTACTTTATTCCTGAATAGATATTGCGGTTTATTTTGTCTCATTTAAAGAACTTTACTTTAGATAGCAATGTCAAGTGACATTGCCAAAAAAGGCATTTCATTTATTAGAATGTTCAACTGTTCTCATAAAGTCTATTTTTCCTAATCAGAAGGGTTTATTCTTCTTTGAGAGTATAATGTTTATAACATTTTCAAACAATAACTTGGTTATAGTTGATCTTAGTAGTCATAGTTCATTACTCCTCTGAATTAATTAGAATAGCAAACCTTTATTGCTCTACAATAGGGAGATTTGGGGGTGTCTGCACCTAACAAAAGGGCAATTAAAGTATACAGGCTTATATAACGCAGAAAACATACCCAAACTAAAATCAATAACAGAAAAACTGCAAAAAATAAATCACACTGGTCAGCCTATAAAGTATAACAACATTAAAATTCATAATATCTCCGAAACCATAGTAGCACAAACGTTAATTTTAACGGCACAAAGATGCACAAACACAGCACTAAAGAAGTTGACCACTCATTTTGCAGCGGCGACCTGTGGTGACGTCACCGGCCGGAATTAAAACTTATATTATCTGCGAAACCAAAGCAGCATAAACGCTAATTTTAACGGCACAAATTTGCACAAACGAAGCACTAAAGAAGTTGACCAGCTTGGTTGGATTCAAAGCAAAATGATGGGATGGTGAACTCTAGATGAACTTAACAAATATTCTTTAATATCTTCAAAACCAAAACAGCACAAACGCTAATTTTAACGGCACAAATGTGCACAAACCAAGCACTAACCATTCCGTCTATTTAACTGAGTTTTTTTCTGTGAGTGGGGTGTCAGCATCTGACACATGGCCTTTGGTGAGCTTTGGTGACATTAAGTATTGGCACCCTTTTTGAGGAACTTCCCAGTACAGGATTTGGAACAAACTAACAGAGTACAATCACCCGGTGATACTGGACACAACCATAGACATATATAAAGAGTAGACCCCGCATCGACCGCTCTCGCCTATAGGCGCTGACGAGATTTAGGGGCGCCATCTTGGGGCAGTCGACAACTCCGCTCAGTCTAATGTGTTAACCAGGTGAAGAATCAATTTTAATCAACTATAACTCGTTTAATGTTGAACTAATTTTCACATTTGTTTAGCTTAAAACTTTAAAACTATAGCTATTATAACAAATGGTCCAGTGCGTTTAAATAATCTTAGTGGGGTTAAAAGTAATAGAATATTCTGACATGATGTATGTATGTTTCAAAACACAGCCACGCACACATTTTTTATAATTTTTTTATTGCTATATAAACAAACACATTTGTACATGTACATATGTACATATACTTCCCAAAAAGAACCCGTGATGGGCGAAATCTGTAAAGTAGTAACCTTTATTTTTTTTACAATTATTATATACAATTAAATACACTATAGTATATTGAAACCATAGAACAAAACCTTTTTACCGGCCCAAGCATTTGTTTAACAAATGAAAGTACTACATAAACGTTTTTTTTTTTAATTATTATTTACAAATAAGATGTGAAATAATTTTAATCAATACGAACTGAAGGCTTCAAATTGCGGAGATCAGCGTGGCCCACCGCGACCCGAGTCATTGGATTAGAACGGGAGAAAATTAAAAATTATTATAAAAAAAATACAAAGTACAGTAGGACAAATAGTGACTCGTGTGTATTTCACTGCTCTTTTGACTGAGGCGCTGCATCCGTGACTCCGGTCTGTAGCGTTTTTTTCTTCTAAAGCCCGCGGTGCAGGTGAGTTTTTTTTTTCGGGAGAAGAAGACATTTTTATCGGTAGTTGTCACTCTTTTTTTCAAAAAAGATTCTTATAAACCGACACGCCACCTGATGAGAACTGTAATGAACGGCTCATCAATGCAAATCCGTGAAGCAGCGAGACCGTGAAAGGTGAACCGCAATATAGCGAGGGTTCACTATATATATATATATATATATATATATATATATATATATATGCTGTTTATTCACTAATGTCTAACAACAACTTTGTATCTCCTAGTATTAGAAAACTTACATTCTGATCAAAAATATAAACAATGTCTTTTCATCTTGCTTGTGAAAAGTTATCCCTCGAGCCCTGACATAAATAATCCCTCGATTTAAACAAAATTGAGCCGCACAGTGCTGAGGCAACATTAGTGTGTCAGCTTGAATCAGCAGGATTAGGTATCAAGTCGACCGCCCCAAGGTGGCGCCCGTAATTCCTGCGCAGCGACAGTCAATGCGGGGTCTACTCTTATATTATGTCTATGGACACAACCATGTTAGCGGCTAACGCTTAGCATGTTGCTAACCGGAAGTAGCTCTAGGAAGGTCTCACCAACTTCTGCTTCACAGAGTTTGTACTTCCTTTAGTAGTTTGTAATGCCTTTAACATTTTTATTCACATATTTCATTTTTTCATGTTACATTGAAGTATTTAATCATGTTTTAATAACACCAATTTTCCATGCTGCTTGGATGCAGACCTTCTCCTGTCGACTGTTTTTTTGGGGAGGCTTAGTTGCTAAAGGAGGCCGATCTGACACATGGCCTTTGGTGAGCTTTGGTGACATTAAGTATTGGCACCCTTTTTGAGGAACTTCCCAGTACAGGATTTGGACCAGACTAACAGAGTACAATCACCCGGTGATACTGGACACAACCATGTTAGCTGCTTGGATGCAGACCTTCTCCTGTCGGCTGGTTTTGACGAAGACAAATCCTTTTCACACTCAGAAGATTTGATTTAAAATCCCCAAGTGATAAAAGCCTACGACCAAGGAACTTGGAAGCTTTGCCTTTGACGGTTACGCGCACCACCAGGCGGGCGCCTTCTTCAACTTCTTCAGAAGTTGAACGTTTCTAGTTATTATTATTATTATAGTACCGTTAATACAGCCCGAACCGTAGGCTGTACCCCCACAAACTATATATCAAAACGTGCGTCTCGACGCCGCGATCAGGGCTTTTTGTACTTGACGCCGTTTTGACTTACAGTTGGAACAGAATTCGCAAAAAACACTTCTTAACACAATTGACCTCTCAATAATGCTCGGCTGAGCACGACACTGGTGTTTTGGTAGAGTGGGTTAGGTGTCGGGCTGCAAAGCAGAAGATCGTAGGTTCGACTCCAAGCTGTGCCAATTTGAGAGAATTACATTTTCACCCAATATTTCATTTCCCTTTGGCTTTAAAAAACGATTTTTTCATTTAAATCATTAGCCAGATTAATTTATTCAGCATATATCTTAAATATACCAAATACAATATTTCATTTCCCTTTGGCTTTAAAAAACGATTTTTTCATTTAAATCAATAGCCAGATTAATTTATCCAGCATATATCTTAAATATACCAAATACAATATTTCATTTCCCTTTGGCTTTAAAAAACGATTTTTTTCATTTAAATCAATAGCCAGATTAATTTATCCAGCATATATCTTAAATATACCAAATAGTACAATAAGACAATCAAATTCATCACAATCTCTTTAATCTTACAAATGAAAAGTTATCCCTCGAGCCCTGACGTCAATAGTCCGTCGATTTAAACAAAAATACGCCGCACAGTGCTGGGGTATCGTTAGTGTGTTCAGCTTGAATCAGCAGGTTAGGGTAGCAGGTCGACCGCCCCAAGATGGCGGCCGTATTCAAATTCACCACAATCTCTTTAATCTTACATATGAAAAGTTATCCCTCGAGCCCTGACGTCAATAGTCCGTCGATTTAAACAAAAATACGCCACACAGTGCCGGGGTATGGTTAGTGTGTTCAGCTTGAATCAGCAGGTTAGGGTAGCAGGTCGACCGCCCCAAGATGGCGGCCGTAATTCGAGGGGCGCTGTGTATTATTCAGAGCAGACAAGCAGTACTCTTTCAGTTCCGGGTCAGCGGTGAACTCCTCCATCTTGTGGCTTGCTGTGCTGTGCTGTGCTGTGCTGCCGTTTTTCCTAAATTACTGAAGGATATTGTTGAATGAAGTCCAATTTACCCAGACGAAGGGTGTTCCATTGGGTGTTTTCCTTGCAACTACGTGACGGTGAGTCGTTTATTTAATGTTGGTTTTATATTATGGTAGAAATGCGGTGGCTAGGCTACACCATAGATATCCATAATAAAGGCTAGATGTCTCGTCCGCGCTGCTGGCCAATGAGGGTCGACGTCCGCACGTGGCGGCCATCTTGCCACAGGCAGCTCGCTCATTCATAACATTATGTTTCAATGGCGCATGTACTTAAATAACCATAACTTCCTCAATTTTTTAACAATTCTCAAACTGTTTGGTTTGTTAAACAAAAGTCAGACATGTAGTTATGACACTGCACACTTATGAATAATTATATGGCAACATGATATATATATTTTATATATACATATATACATATATATATACATATATATATATATATATATACATATACATATATATATACACACACATATATATATATATACACATATATATATATATACACATATATATATATATATATATATATATATATATATATATATATATATATATATATACATATACATATATATATATATATATATACACACATATATAATATATATATATATATATATATATATACATATACATATATATATATATATACATATACATATATATATATATATATATATATATATATATATATATATATATATATATATACATATATATATATATATATATGTGTGTATGTATAAACACTTTTATTTGGGTGTGATTAATTATTTCACAGTCCTAATTTATTTATATTTACATACATACTTTTATAATATGAATGAATGAATGAATGAATGAAAACTTTATTGTCATTGTCACAAGAACAACGAAATTTAAAATGTGCCATCGATCCGTGCATATGTTTAAAAAAATAAAAATATAATAATAATAATAAATAAATAATAAATAAATCTCTGTCCCACAATTTACACACAATATAAGAAATAAATAACAACTAACTGATAAGAACAACTAATAAATAAAAAATAGCACATTCTCACACACATCATCCATGATAATTAATGGCTATTTTTGGTTGCATTTAGTTTTGTTATTGCTGTTGGGTAAAAACTGTCTCTAAAACGGTTGGTTCTTGTTCTGATTTCTCTGTATCGTCTGCCCAATATTACTGTTATAATAAAATATGAAATTCTGACAAAAAAGGCTTATTGTGTGGCAACCTCTTGGTGTAGAAGCATAATCCAGGTTTCAAATAAAGGTAACACTTTGAAGTTTCATGTAGACTATTCGGATTATATATCAGGGGTAATTACACAAATGTTCCTATTTTTAAACCATTATAAAAGTGACATTTATTTGCTATTAAAATTGGTACAATAGTCCCCTTCACAAGTATATATAGATGTAGCATGTTGAAATCCCCACCTACACTACTGTGATGGTATACACATGGAAGACAGAGATTTTAAAAAATGACCCAAAAAACATAGCTTGGCTAATGCCATTTGAAAAGGACGGTTTTATTGAGCTTCTGTTGCATGTTGTTCCTCTGTAAGCTAAGGTTAGTTATTTTGGCAATGTGGTGCAGCCTTAACTTAAAAAACAAGGACACAATCAACGTTAAAAGCGTATGGTGGTGGCTGTCTATGCCATACTGTGTTTCTCCGATGTGCACAAACACATCCTCTGACCCTATCCTCTTCTGTACAATGTACACGACCTCTAGCACTTTGATGGGCTGTGATCATCTGGTACATGAGGTCTATCGAATGACCCACTCTGCTGCCCTGACTACCATCACTGTGCCTTCTGATGGAATCACCAGACCTCCATTGTTTTTTTAACTTCAGCAGGTGGTAGCTCTGGTCCTTGATGGCAGATGCAGCATCTGCTACCAAGCTGGCACGGCAGACATCACAGGACAGCTTTTTCAGAGCCCGTCGCACAACAAATCCTGAAATAAGAGTTGGTATATTAAAATAATTTATAATAACCATGGGGAAATTAAGGGAACATTTATCTTTTTGGACCATTGTGAGATTGATTTCCCTCAAATTTACACCAAAGATGAATTGTCATACAATCGTTATTGGTGTCAGTAAAACCTATATAATTGACCAGTGGTCTCAGCCTTGATAACCTGGGCAAGTAGCCCTGATGCACAACTATGCTGCATGATTAAGTCATTTTTCATCAAGAAAATCTGCAATTTCGACATGTTCAAGCATCAAGAATTATAGCCACGTTCATAACGTTTGTAAGAAACCAAACTGTTTGTAAATCCGTCAAGAATTCAATGAGATAAGAGTATTTGTGTTCGTGCTGATCACTCACCTTACATTAGGTACCACAGAGCACGCCTGAAAGCTTGCCTGAGGCAAGATGGCCGCCGGTGATGACGTTTGAGACTCCGCCGTAAGACATCTAGCCTTTATTATGGATATCTATGGGCTACACATAGACATAATATAAGAGTAGACGCGTCATAGGGCGCAGTTTCGCACGTCAACGTCACCGCCATATTGTATGTGGCAGAAAAAAAGTTGAGTTCTGTTATTGTGAACGTGAATCAGAAAAGATGCCTCATTCCTGTGCTGCAATAAATACACACACAGACACACAGGGATGTATATATATATATATATATATATTAGGGCTGGGCAACGATTAAAATATTTAATCGCGATTAATCGCCCTGATTAATCGCGATTAATCGCGATTAATCGCATTGTATTTACAAACTCCAAGAATGAATTCAAAAGTAGTGTAAAGAGCACTTTTATTTTAATGTTCTGCTGCCATATGAACAAAAGTGTTGTAACATTTGTAGCACTTATCAGTAACACATATTTAGTGTAAAGCTCAACTTAAACATGTAAAACAAAAAATAGCAATAATAATAAATTAAAGCTTATTGCCACTGACAGGGAATTATTTATGGGGAAAAAATCTACCAAAAACAGGCAATTTCTGAGGTAACAGCAGGGAGCAGCATTACCATTTTATGTTTAATACCAAAGTTTAACTTGGCAGTGGTTACAACTAACTTGTTTCTGTCATATTCCATGCTGGAAGAACTTTAAACTGAAATGCTTGCTAACTCGATATGCTTGCGTTGCTTGCGTTTATTTGACGTTGACACGCGGTTTTTTGTTGTTGTGCATATAGTGAATGGCAGGGAAAAACAGGCAAAAACACATGGATACTTTGAAACGAGAAGCGACTTCACCAACGGCGTCTAAGCAGACCCCCCGCTCCGCTCCGCACAAAACTTGTTCCGGCCGTCAACTCACCGCCTCGCCTAAGCTGGAAACACCGCCTTCCGCATGTCGGCTTTGTTTTTTTCCGGCCAGCACCTTTCTTCTTCTTTGAATCCGAGGCTTGGCGACAGCGAGGTTATTGGCGCATTATCGCCATCTACTGTTCTGATTCAAACCCCTACACCGCAGCAACAGACCTTCACAAAATAAAAGCATGTGAGCAACATGCGTTAATGCGCGTTAAAGAAAATATCGCCGTTAATAGTCTAATGAGTTAACGCGAAATTAACGCGTTAACTTGCCCAGCCCTAATATATATATATATATATATATATATATATATATATATATATATATATATATATATATATATATATATATATATATATATTTGTGTGTGTACGTGTTATGAATATAAGGATAAATTTGTTAAATCTAAACTTTGTGGTCTTCATTATTTCATAAAACCGTCACATGTGAACCTTTAGGAACAGACATTTTGGCCGAGTATTAAAGAGGTAAAATTAATAATATAAGGAAAAAAAGTCCTAGGTCAATAAAGTCAAAATAAACAAACAAACACAAAAGTGATAATGTTATGATAAAAACATCATATTATGAGAATTAAGGGGGAACATTTCCAGAATAATCACAGTTTGCAGAACTATTTCACTCCTGGAGTAATAGGGCCAGGTTAGATTATTTTAAATATTTTTATTCTTTAGGAGAATAAATTCGGGAGAATGAAGCTAAAGGGATACGAAAATAAACTTGTAATATTAAAAAAATACTACGAATACAAAGTATATTCAGAGATTAAAGTCCCTCTGATACTGTTTAAGTGACTGAGTAACTGCAGATTTGCCACATTTAAGATGGCGGACGCTCTGACGCATCGCAGCAGAGGCAGAACCCGCCCAATGACGCGTCTACTCTTATATTATGTCTATGAGGCTACACGGCACTGAGGGATGGAAGAGCTGCATGAAGCTGACACCCCACCCACAGAAATAACTCCGTTAAATAGACGGAATGGTTAGTGCTTCGCTTGTGCAGGTTTGTGCCGTTAAAATTAGCGTTTGTGCTGTTTTGGTTTTGAAGATATTAAAGAATATTTGTTAAGGTCATCCAGAATTCACCATCTCCCCAATTTGCTTCGAATCCGATCAAACTGGGCTACTTTTTTTAGTGCTTCGTTTGTGCAGGTTTGTGCCGTTAAAATTATCGTTTGTGCTGCTTTGGTTTCGGAGATATTATGAATTTTAATTTCAACCGATGACGTCATCCCAGCCCGCCGCTTCAAAATAAAGTGCTACGGTAAATCATATGTTATTGCCGTCACTGGAAAAAACGTAAGTCTTTTTAATATATTTCGACTGATAAATCAGTAACATTACTATGAAGTTGTGTCATCTACCGAGCCTCCCCCCCCTACAGCATTCTTATAAAATGATTTATATATTCCTGCTTATTGGCAAAGATCTCATGGGACACATGTTTTTGTTTGTTTTTTTTAGTTTCCTGACTGAGGGGAGAGGCTGAAACAGTCTCCGTGCAGGATGGCTGGCGTCCTTAATGATGTTCCTCATTTGTGTAAAAAGATGTTGTCAGATCTACCTTTTGGTCTCAACACTTTTCTCAAGAAAGCAGTTATTAATTTTATATTTTTCTTTTATCATGCAAGTTGTTTTAGCTGCTATTGTAAAATGTGTGTTATATTGTTTTGTACTTTATTCCTGAATAAATATTGCGATTTATTTTGTCTCATTTAAAGAACTTTACTTTAGATAGCAATGTCAAGTGACATTGCCAAAAAAGGCATTTCATTTATTAGAATGTTCAACTGTTTTCTAATCAGAAGGGTTTATTCTTCTTCGAGAGTATAATGTTTATAACATTTTCAAACAATAACTTGGTTATAGTTGATCTTAGTAGTCATAGTTCATTACTCCTCTGAATTAATTAGAATAGCAAACCTTTATTGCTCTACAATAGGGAGATTTGGGGGTGTCTGCACCTAACAAAAGGGCAATTAAAGTATACAGGCTTATATAACGCAGAAAACATACCCAAACTAAAATCAATAACAGAAAAACTGCAAAAAATAAATCACACTGGTCAGCCTATAAAGTATAACAACATTAAAATTCATAATATCTCCGAAACCATAGTAGCACAAACGTTAATTTTAACGGCACAAAGATGCACAAACACAGCACTAAAGAAGTTGACCACTCTGGTTTGCTTTGGCTCCAGCTCAGCACCAGCAAAGGAATAACAATGTAGCGCTTTATTTTGCAGCGGCGACCTGTGGTGACGTCACCGGCCGGAATTAAAACTTATATTATCTGCGAAACCAAAGCAGCATAAACGCTAATTTTAACGGCACAAACCTGCACAAACGAAGCACTAAAGAAGTTGACCAGCTTGGTTGGATTCAAAGCAAAATGATGGGATGGTGAACTCTAGATGAACTTAACAAATATTCTTTAATATCTTCAAAACCAAAACAGCACAAACGCTAATTTTAACGGCACAAATGTGCACAAACCAAGCACTAACCATTCCGTCAATTTAACTGAGTTTTTTCTGTGAGTGGGGTGTCAGCATCTGACACATGGCCTTTGGTGAGCTTTGGTGACATTAAGTATTGGCACCCTTTTTGAGGAACTTCCCAGTACAGGATTTGGACCAAACTAACAGAGTACAATCACCCGGTGATACTGGACACAACCATAGACATATATAAAGAGTAGACCCCGCATCGACCGCTCTCGCCTATAGGCGCTGACGAGATTTAGGGGCGCCATCTTGGGGCGGTCGACAACTCCGCTCAGTCTAATGTGTTAACCAGGTGCAGAATCAATTTTAATCAACTATAACTCGTTTAATGTTGAACTAATTTTCACATTTGTTTAGCTTAAAACTTTAAAACTATAGCTATTGTAACAAATGGTCCAGTGCGTTTAAATAATCTTAGTGGGGTTAAAAGTAATAGAATATTCTGACATGATGTATGTATGTTTCAAAACACAGCCACGCACACATTTTTTATAATTTTTTTATTGCTATATAAACAAACACATTTGTACATGTACATATGTACATATACTTCCCAAAAAGAACCCGTGATGGGCGAAATCTGTAAAGTAGTAACCTTTATTTTTTTTACAATTATTATATACAATTAAATACACTATAGTATATTGAAACCATAGAACAAAACCTTTTTACCGGCCCAAGCATTTGTTTAACAAATGAAAGTACTATATAAACGTTTTTTTATTATTATTTACAAATAAGCTGTAAACTAATAATTTTAATCAATACGAACTGAAGGCTTCAAATTGCGGAGATCAGCGTGGCCCACCGCGACCCGAGTCATTGGATTAGAACGGGAGAAAATTAAAAATTATTATAAAAAAAATACAAAGTACACTATGACAAGTAGTGACTCGTGTGTATTTCACTGCTCTTTTGACTGAGGCGCTGCATCCGTGACTCCGGTCTGTAGCGTTTTTTTTCTTCTAAAGCCCGCGGTGCAGGTGAGTTTTTTTTTTTCGAGAGAAGAACACATTTTTATCGGTAGTTGTCACTCTTTTTTTCAAAAAAGATTCTTATAAACCGACACGCCACCTGATGAGAACTGTAATGAACGGCTCATCAATGCAAATCCGTGAAGCAGCGAGACCGTGAAAGGTGAACCGCAATATAGCGAGGGTTCACTATATATATATATATATATATATATATATATATATATATATATGCTGTTTATTCACTAATGTCTAACAACAACTTTGTATCTCCTAGTATTAGAAAACTTACATTCTGATCAAAAATATAAACAATGTCTTTTCATCTTGCTTGTGAAAAGTTATCCCTCGAGCCCTGACATAAATAATCCCTCGATTTAAACAAAAATGAGCCGCACAGTGCTGAGGCATCATTAGTGTGAGCTTGAATCAGCAGGATTAGGTATCAAGTCGACCGCCCCAAGGTGGCGCCCGTAATTCCTGCGCAGCGACAGTCAATGCGGGGTCTACTCTTATATTATGTCTATGGACACAACCATGTTAGCGGCTAACGCTTAGCATGTTGCTAACCGGAAGTAGCTCTAGGAAGGTCTCACCAACTTCTGCTTCACAGAGTTTGTACTTCCTTTAGTAGTTTGTAATGCCTTTAACATTTTTATTCACATATTTCATTTTTTCATGTTACATTGAAGTATTTAATCATGTTTTAATAACACCAATTTTCCATGCTGCTTGGATGCAGACCCCCTGTCGACTGTTTTTTTTGGGGAGGCTTAGTTGCTAAAGGAGGCCGATCTGACACATGGCCTTTGGTGAGCTTTGGTGACATTAAGTATTGCCACCCTTTTTGAGGAACTTCCCAGTACAGGATTTGGACCAAACTAACAGAGTACAATCACCCGGTGATACTGGACACAACCATGTTAGCAGCTAACGCTTAACATGTTGCTAACCGGAAGTAGCTCTAGGAAGGTCTCACCAACTTCTGCTTCACAGAGTTTGTACTTCCTTTAGTAGTTTGTAATGCCTTTATCATTTTTATTCACATATTTCATTTTTTCATGCTACATTGAAGTATTTAATCATGTTTTAATAACACCAATTTTCCATGCTGCTTGGATGCAGACCTTCTCCTGTCGGCTGGTTTTGACGAAGACAAATCCTTTTCACACTCAGAAGATTTGATTTAAAATCCCCAAGTGATAAAAGCCTACGACCAAGGAACTCGGAAGCTTTGCCTTTGACGGTTACGCGCACCACCAGGCGGGCGCCTTCTTCAACTTCTTCAGAAGTTGAACGTTTCTAGTTATTATTATTATTATTATAGTACCGTTAATACAGCCCGAACCGTAGGCTGTACCCCCACAAACTATATATCAAAACGTGCGTCTCGACGCCGCGATCAGGGCTTTTTGTACTTGACGCCGTTTCGACTTACAGTTGGAACAAAATTCGCAAAAAACACTTCTTAACACAATTGACCTCTCAATAAAGCTCGGCTGAGCACGACACCGGTGTTTTGATCGAGTGGGTTAGGTGTCGGGCTGCAAAGCAGAAGATCGAAAGTTCAAATCCAAGCTGTGCCAATTTTAGAGAATTACATTTTCACCCAATATTTCATTTCCCTTTGGCTTTAAAAAACGATTTTTCAATTTAAATCAATACAGTTCACCTCATGCCTTTAACTTTTTTATTCACATATTTTATTTTTTCATGCTACATTGAAGTATTTAATCATGTTTTAATAACACCAATTTTCCATGCTGCTTCGATGCAGACCTTCTCCTGTTGGCTGTTGGCTCATTAGCAGCCTCATTTGTTGTGGTCTGTTGTCATTCACACAGAACAATAAACCGTGCCAGCCGACATGAGTTTTACAAACGGCAAAGCTTTGTCTTAAGCAGTAACGTGCCTCTACTCCGCGCTGCGTTCTCAGACCAGTGTGATGTGTTCCCGAGCGTCAGAAAGCTGCATTCAGGAGCATGGGACATTTCTAATTTACAATAATATTTTTTATTTTTACAAGTAACAATTAAATAACTTGAACAACTGGTATAAATGAATGATGATAAAGGAATTTATTTAACATGTTTTGGGACAGTTTGTATTCAGACGTTTTAAGAAAACATTAATGTATTTTATGTATTGTTTATTAATTTATTTTATATTATACTTAATCTCCTCCTTTTCCTGTATAATCCTGCCTCAAGCATTTCGCTGGCTCTCCTTATTATTGTAAACTTTGTAATGTGACGAGAGTTCAGGGACATCCTACAATCAGGCTTAGGCTACTGGAGGATATCAGTGCCAGTTTTTCTCACTCTGCTGATTTCTACTGTTCTCCAGTTTTGCATTGCATTGCATTGAAATGAAAGTCACATTTCCTGCCACAGTTGTTTGCTGCTTCTCCACCGAAGCCAGGCCTGCAAGCTCTCCACCATCAGCCATCACTTATCAGTTACCCTCCTTCACTGCCTTGAATTTTAGTCATACTCAAAAACTGCTAGTTGAAAGAATAATTAATTTCATTATTATTTTCTGTTTAAATATCCAGTCATATTCACTGAATTTTTTAGTCTGAAAATGACAAGTACCTTTTGAAATTAACCTTAATGCAGGTACCAAACTTGTCCTTAAACCACAATAATTGTATTTATTTTACTACTATAATGTACTATTTTAATCTTAAATCTTATTTTTATTAGTTGGGATGGCTGCCAGCACAACACTGCATTATGTCCTCGTGACAGAAATCATCGCTAGAAAAATGCATTATCATCATTCAACAATGATTACTGAAAAAGACGTACTTCGTTCCTGCAGTTCCTATACTGTCCACGAGTGGCGCTGTGTGAGCAGACAACAAGCAGTACTCTTTGAGTTCCGGGTCAGAGGTGAACTCCTCCGTCTTGTGGCTGCTATTGCTTGCTGTGCTGCCGTTTTTCCTAAATTACTGAAGGATATTGTTGAATCAAGTCCAATTTACCCAGACGAAGGGTGTTCCATTGGGTGTTTTCCTTGCAACTACGTGATGGTGAGTCGTTTATTTAATGTCGGTTTTATATTTTGGTAGAAATGCGGTGGCTAGGCTACGCCACTGAGCTATATGCTACACGTATTGGCATCTTAAAAATGGTCTTATAAGCTTAAAAGATCATTCTACTATTGTTGACTTTGTGGCCGAATACAAGATATGTTCTCAAAGCGTTAAATAAGCCCTTTGATTTTTCAACATTTTGTCTTTTAGGATAATTTTAAGTTACTTTTCATTAAATTTGTCAATGGCCTATGGAAGTCTGGAGGGATGGCAGTAAAAGCCTAACAGCAGCGCGATCTCTCCTCGGCTGCAGCGAGCAGCCGAGGAGAGATCCACCCCACCCACAGAAAAAACTCAGTTAAATAGACGGAATGGTTAGTGCTTCGTTTGTGCCGTTAAAATTAGCGTTTCTGCTGTTTTGGTTTTGAAGATATTAAAGAATATTTGTTAAGGTCATCCAGAGTTCACCATCTACCCATTTTGCTTCGAATCCAATCAAACTGGGCTACTTTTTTAGTGCTTCGTTTGTGCCGTTAAAATTAACATTTGTGCTACTTTGGTTTCGGAGATATTATGAATTTTAATTTCAGCCGATGACGTCATTCCAGACCGCCGCTTCAAAATGTGCTACGTTTTTCTTTCTTTGCTGGTGCTGAGCTGGATCCGAAGCAAACCACAGTGGACTACTTTTTCAACACGCAGTGACCATTTCGAAGAAGAATGTTTTGAACATGACATGAGAGTGAGGATTTTCGGTAAGTTGATTTCTCCTTAGCGGAGCGCGCGCGCACGCGCGCGCACACACACACACACACACACGCGCGTATACATATAAACTGTAGGACCCGACAGAGTTTGCCCTGGAAATAAGTACGGCTGGATTCCGTCAAAAGTCCGGTTTCTGTCAAGAAACTCTTCTAAAAAAATCCATATCGCTATCAGATGATGATAGCTCCACGCAAGGACGTGAAGAGACTGTTGGAGGGGCAGGTGCTCAAAGTTAAAAGAGGGCACATGGGGCACGGATTTAAAACACGATACAGAAACATACCTTGCTATACAACCGGCTAAACTGTACCAACCCTTACTATAAAGAATGTAACATGGAATCAAGGGCGTAGGTTTGATTTGAATTTTGGTAGGGACGCTATTGGTCCAAAGCTTCATTGGTCCTACACAATATGCATGCTCCTATTTTTTGATGCTTGATTTGAGCATTAGGATGCGTTTTGCCTGTCTAAAAAGAAAAGGCAGCATTATTTGCTACATTTATACAAATTTTATAAGCACAACACACACTAGATGCTGTTTGTTTATCTTTAAAGCATCACAGGATCTGATCAATGTCGAATTGGGACTTTTTCCCACTTTGAAAAAGTTTGCATTTGAACTTACCAGCAACAGAGACAGATGGTAAATACGTGCCTATTAAACCAAATATATTCAAAATATGTCTGTTGTCTAGATATATCCTGTATTTTATTTTGAAGATATAGAAATGTGCAGAGATAAACCCCACCCTTATTCTTTTTTTAAATCTAAAACTCTGTCAGCATCATAAAACACCGCAAAATTATACATTCAAGGGACTGCAAATAAATGTATTGTATTTACTTTGCACTGGAAGTAGAAGTGTCACTGACACTGACAGCATTTCAAATTTTAAATTCAAACTTCAACAAATGTACAACTGCACTGTTGTTACTCTTTTTAGCCCATTTCATGTAATTTATCTTAACATTCCAAACACATTTCTTACATCATATATCTGAAGTGTAGATAACAGCTTCTCCTTACCTACATCCTGTCAGACAACTAATTATTTCCCTAACAATAGTAAGATTTCAATGTTTAAATGTGCAGTAAATCTTAATACATAAGGAGCATGGAGGACCCAATACTATACTTTAAGTAAGATTAGTGACACTAAAACTGATCTGTTACATGAGTGGTTGTCCATTTCATTATTGAAATGAGAACATATTAATATACTATTGGGATATACTAGTAAGACTATTAAAGAACAGCAGATTAATCTTTAAGATATGTAAAGGCCTATATTAAATTCATTTTTGCAGCCACATCAATAGATTAAATATTTTTTTCTTTTTGTCTTATTAAAATTGGTGGGGGTGTCGGCGACGTTGGAGCGTAAACAGGGGCGTAATGCAGCCGCTGTCGGGTGAACATTATTGCACACTGATAGCGCAAAGAAAACTAAAATGATGCGGCGTGCTGCTGCTGCAGCGCATTGACTCTGCTTCTCCCGGCACCGTCTAGCGATCACCACCTCCCCTCCGCCGCTATTTAAGTAGAACAATGACCAGTGCAAAATTAAGTTCTATTTACCGAAGATGAAGTGTAGACTGCACATTCTGTTGTAGTATGATGGCTCCCACAGTCCATTGAGATTGTCTGCCTGCATCCTTTTCATGGATATTATTCATTTCTTTCTTCTTTCCTCGTCCTTTGGTAAACGACAGAAACGTACATCCGACGATTTGGAATGCCTCTGTGTGCAACCGGGAGCACAACAAGTCGTAGGCATTGTTTAGATTCCAAAAATAAACTAACTAAAAGTACGTTCTAAATCACCCGTTTTGTAATGATAGTAGACGGGAACAGTTCTGCTTTTGCCTACCCGCGGGACCCGGATGTAGCGCGGACGTCACGCATGATGTCACACGTGAACTGGTCTATAGTGCATCGTGACAAACAGAGCGTTGGGACTTGCTCAACAGCGGGTCCGCTGAGTGACATCACAAAATGGGAGGTGACAGTACTATTCTTGAACAAGATGGGTTCCTCCACATAAACATGATTAAAAGAAAATTATTCTTAACTAAAATAAACATATAATTTATTGCACAGTATGTAGTAGTTTTATATTTAAAGTACTTTCAGCAGTTTGATTTCTGATTTTGACTGGACTTCTCCTTTAAGCAGAAACGTGCCTCTACTCAGCGCTGGTTCTCAGACCAGTGTGATGCGTTCGCGAGCGTCAGAAAGCTATGGTGCATTCAGGAGAATAAGACATTTCTAGTTTACAAGGAAAGGCACATAAAACCAAACACAGCCCGAACCGTAGGGTCTACCCCCACAAACTATATATCAAAACGTGCGTCTCGATGCCGTGAAGTGTGCCATTTGTACTTCACTCCATTTCCAGTTACCATGGCAACGAAATTAGCGAAAAACCACTATTGCCTGTTTAAAGTTTGTTCTGTTTTTTTCAGTTAATAAATATGTTTATTGTCAGTATACTGATGTCTGTTTATTTGTATACATGACAATGGTAACTAGTACAAGGTTTAACATGCAAAATGTATAAACATACAAACATGTTAAAGAAAATTGAGCAAAAGGAAAACATTTACTCCTAAACAGTGCCCAAGCAACAGCAAGAACTAGATTCTTTGTGAGAATTGGCAAGAATCTATTCAATAAATTGGGAAAAGCCTCCCAATGAGAAGACTAAACACAGAGTTGGTGGATAAAGACCACCTACATACCAGGTATGGACTTATAATGTGGAGTACTCTGTGTCAGGACCCCCCAAACCAGAGTCAATGTCAGAAGTGCCTTTTTGGGGCTAAAGACAAAATAACCAAAGCTGTTGATCTGTGATCGACAGTACTCCATTGCAAAAAGTTATATATTACAATATACATGCTAAATTATGGGAAAACCACAAGGAAAGCAACTTAAAAAATCCAAATAAACAACAAATGTAACAAAACAGAAAAAGCATTGCAAGCCTCTAAGTAAACTAGGAGTTTATTTCACAAGTGCACAATGATAGAAAAAGGCTTCTTTTAAAAATGTTGCCAACTTTGGAACAGTGCTTGTAATGGTTTCATTCTAGGGCCCCACAATTCCTAGCAATGCAAGGGAGAACCACCCATGCAGATAAAGACAGCAAACATTGAAAATGGAAACATAAGCTTGTTGTTGCTAAGTATCTGGTTGCTACAACTTCCAGAAGGTGTAGGTTTTGTTTGTGTCACATTAACATATTTAAATATTATGTTGAGCACACCTTTTTGTTATATGTTACCCATAAACACATTGAATCTGGTACAGAAATGTCCAGTGCTGAAATGGCTGCAGACTTTCCGGGCTGGGCTCTATAGTCACCACAGGTGCTGTCCAGTGCCTAATCCAATGAGACTCTGAGTGCTAATGGAGGTAAGGCCCTGTCTTAAGTTTTGACCCGTGGCAAAAGGTTAAATACTAAAATATTGGAAAATCTTGGGGTATTTGTCTTACCTTCCACAGTGTCAGCACACTGATTCAATTGGTTTTAGTGTCTTCCCTGTGTTGTTTTCTGATGTTTCTTTAATGACAACAGTTTACATAGAAGACAGACATTTTGCCTTCCTGCACACAAATCTTTTTTCAAACACTTGTATCAAACCTCTGCTTAAGAAGAACCTCTAAAAACATTTGATTTAAAATCCCCAAGCAATAAAAGCCTACAACCAAGGATAATTTTTAAACAACCAAAGATATTTGAAATAAGCAGCATTCGATCTGAACAGCTTACAATTTCCTTTCCACCACATACAGAGAAAGACACATTTATAATTCTTACAAGCTCTTAACAGATATACCTTACACCCTACAAAAGCTCAGCCTAACCAACACTCAGAAGCTTTGCCTTTAACGGTTACGCACACCACCAGGCGGGCGCCTTCTTCAACTTCTTCAGAAGTTGAACGTTTCTAGTTATTATTATTGTTTATTAATATTCCGTCACCGTTAATACAGCCCGAACCGTAGGCTGTACCCCCACAAACTATATATCAAAACGTGCGTCTCGACGCCGCGATCAGGGCTTTTTGTACTTGACGCCGTTTCGACTTACAGTTGGAACAGAATTCGCAAAAAACACTTCTTAACACAATTGACCTCTCAATAATGCTCGGCTGAGCACGACACTGGTGTTTTGGTCGAGTGGGTTAGGTGTCGGGCTGCGAAGCAGAAGATTGAAAGTTCGAATCCAAGATGTGCCAATTTTAGAGAATTACATTTTCACCCAATATTTCATTTCCCTTTGGCTTTAAAAAACGATTTTTCAATTTAAATCAATACAGTTCACCTCATGCCTTTAACTTCTTTATTCACATATTTTATTTTTTCATGCTACATTGAAGTATTTAATCATGTTTTAATAACACCAATTTTCCATGCTGCTTCGATGCAGACCTTCTCCTGTTGGCTGTTGGCTCATTAGCAGCCTCATTTGTTGTGGTCTGTTGTCATTCACACAGAACAATAAACCGTGCCAGCCGACATGAGTTTTACAAACAGCAAAGCTTTGTCTTAAGCAGAAACGTGCCTCTACTCCGCGCTGCGTTCTCAGACCAGTGTGATGCGTTCCCGAGCGTCAGAAAGCTATGGTGCATTCAGGAACATGGGACATTTCTAATTTACAAAAATTTTTTTTTTACAAGTAACAATTAAATAACTTGAACAACTGGTATAAATGAATGATGATAAAGGAATTTATTTAACATGTTTTGGGACAGTTTGTATTCAGACGTTTTAAGAAAACATTAAAGTATTTTATGTATTGTTTAATAATGTATTTTATATTAATACTTAATCTCCTCCTTTTCCTTTCAAATCCTGCCTCAAGCATTTCGCTGGCTCTCATTATTGTAAACTTTGTAATGTAACGAGAGTTCAGGGACATCCTACAATCAGGCTTAGGCTACTGGAGGACATCAGGGCCAGTTTTTCTCACTCTACTGATTTCTACTGTTCTACAGTTTTGCATTGCATTGCATTGAAATGAAAGTCACATTTCCTGCCACAGTTGTTTGCTGCTTCTCCACCGAAGCCAGGCCTGCAAGCTCTCCACCATCAGCCATCACTTATCAGTTACCCTCCTTCACTGCCTCGAATTTTAGTCATACTCAAAAACTTCTAGCTGAAAGAATAATTAATTTCATTATTATTCTGTTTAAATATCCAGTCATATTCACTGAATTAGAACATCTTTTTAGAATGTTTTTTAGTCTGAAAATGACTAGTACCTTTTGAAATTAACCTTAATGCAGGTACCAAACTTGTCCTTAAACCACAATAATTGTATTTATTTTACTACTATAATGTACTATTTTAATCTTAAATCTTATTTTTATTAGTTGGGATGGCTGCCAGCACAACACTGCATTATGTCCTCGTGACAGAAATCATCGCTAGAAAAATGCATTATCATCATTCAACAATGATTACTGAAAAAGACGTACTTCGTTCCTGCAGTTCCTATACTGTCCACGAGTGGCGCTGTGTAAGCAGACAACAAGCAGTACTCTTTGAGTTCCGGGTCAGAGGTGAACTCCTCCGTCTTGTGGCTGCTATTGCTTGCTGTGCTGTGCTGTGCTGCCGGTTTTCCTAAATTACTGAAGGATATTGTTGAATCAAGTCCAATTTACCCAGACGAAGGGTGTTCCATTGGGTGTTTTCCTTGCAACTACGTGACGGTGAGTCGTTTATTTAATGTCGGTTTTATATTATGGTAGAAATGCGGTGGCTAGGCTACACGGCACTGAGGGATGGAAGAGCTGCGTGAAGCTGACACCCCATCCACAGAAAAAACTCCGTTAAATAGACGGAATGGTTAGTGCTTCGCTTGTGCAGGTTTGAGCCGTTAAAATTAGCGTTTGTGCTGTTTTGGTTTTGAAGATATTAAAGAATATTTGTTAAGGTCATCCAGAATTCACCATCTCCCCATTTTGCTTCGAATCTGATCAAACTGGGCTACTTTTTTTAGTGCTTCGTTTGTGCAGGTTTGTGCCGTTAAAATTATCGTTTGTGCTGCTTTGGTTTCGGAGATATTATGAATTTTAATTTCAACCGATGACGTCATCCCAGCCCGCCGCTTCAAAATAAAGTGCTACGGTAAATCATATGTTATTGCCGTCACTGGAAAAAACGTAAGTCTTTTTAATATATTTCTACTGATAAATCAGTAACATTACTATGAAGTTGTGTCATCTACCGAGCCTCCCCCCCCTACAGCATTCTTATAAAATGATTTATATATTCCTGCTTATTGGCAAAGATCTCTTGGGACACATGTTTTTGTTTGTTTTTTTAGTTTCCTGACTGAGGGGAGAGGCTGGAACAGTCTCTGTGCAGGATGGCTGGCGTCCTTAATGATGTTCCTCATTTGTGTAAAAAGATGTGGTCAGATCTACCGTTTGGTCTCAACACTTTTCTCAAGAAAGCAGTTATTAATTTTATATTTTTCTTTTATCATGCAAGTTGTTTTAGCTGCTATTGTAAAATGTGTGTTATATTGTTTTGTACTTTATTCCTGAATAAATATTATGATTTATTTTGTCATTTAAAAATTTTTTGCTTAAGATAGCAATGCCAAGTGACATTGCCAAAAAAGGCATTTCATTTATTAGAATGTTCAACTGTTTTCATAAAGTCTATTTTTCCTAATCAGAAGGGTTTATTCTTCTTCGAGAGTATAATGTTTATAACATTTTCAAACAATAACTTGGTTATAGTTGATCTTAGTAGTCATAGTTCATTACTCCTCTGAATTAATTAGAATAGCAAACCTTTATTGCTCTACAATAGGGAGATTTGGGGGTGTCTGCACCTAACAAAAGGGCAATTAAAGTATACAGGCTTATATAACGCA
Organism: Fundulus heteroclitus; assembly: GCF_011125445.2. Lineage (NCBI taxonomy): Eukaryota > Metazoa > Chordata > Actinopteri > Cyprinodontiformes > Fundulidae > Fundulus > Fundulus heteroclitus. The sequence continues at coordinate 82,830 of NW_023396689.1, read as the reverse complement.
GAAAACATACCCAAACTAAAATCAATAACAGAAAAACTGAAAAAAATAAATCACACTGGTCAGCCTATAAAGTATAACAATATTAAAATTCATAATATCTCCGAAACCATAGTAGCACAAACGTTAATTTTAACGGCACAAAGATGCACAAACACAGCACTAAAGAAGTTGACCACTCTGGTTTGCTTTGGCTCTAGCTCAGCACCAGCAAAGGAATAACAATGTAGCGCTTTATTTTGCAGCGGCGACCTGTGGTGACGTCACCGGCCGGAATTAAAACTTATATTATCTGCGAAACCAAAGCAGCATAAACGCTAATTTTAACGGCACAAACCTGCACAAACGAAGCACTAAAGAAGTTGACCAGCTTGGTTGGATTCAAAGCAAAATGATGGGATGGTGAACTCTAGATGAACTTAACAAATATTCTTTAATATCTTCAAAACCAAAACAGCACAAACGCTAATTTTAACGGCACAAATGTGCACAAACCAAGCACTAACCATTCCGTCTATTTAACTGAGTTTTTTCTGTGAGTGGGGTGTCAGCATCTGACACATGGCCTTTGGTGAGCTTTGGTGACATTAAGTATTGGCACCCTTTTTGAGGAACTTCCCAGTACAGGATTTGGACCAAACTAACAGAGTACAATCACCCGGTGATACTGGACACAACCATAGACATATATAAAGAGTAGACCCCGCATCGACCGCTCTCGCCTATAGGCGCTGACGAGATTTAGGGGCGCCATCTTGGGGCGGTCGACAACTCCGCTCAGTCTAATGTGTTAACCAGGTGCAGAATCAATTTTAATCAACTATAACTCGTTTAATGTTGAACTAATTTTCACATTTGTTTATTTCTATATAAACAAACACATTTGTACATGTACATATGTACATATACTTCCCAAAAAGAACCCGTGATGGGCGAAATCTGTAAAGTAGTAACCTTTATTTTTTTTACAATTATTATATACAATTAAATACACTATAGTATATTGAAACCATAGAACAAAACCTTTTTACCGGCCCAAGCATTTGTTTAACAAATGAAAGTACTATATAAACGTTTTTTTTAATATTATTATTTACAAATAAGCTGTAAAATAATAATTTTAATCAATACGAACTGAAGGCTTCAAACTGCGGAGATCAGCGTGGCCCACCGCGACCCGAGTCATTGGATTAGAACGGGAGAAAATTAAAAATTATTATAAAAAAAATACAAAGTACAGTAGGACAAATAGTGACTCGTGTGTATTTCACTGCTCTTTTGACTGAGGCGCTGCATCCGTGACTCCGCTCTGTAGCGTTTTTTTCTTCTAAAACCCGCGGTGCAGGTGAGTTTTTTTTTTCGGGAGAAGAACACATTTTTATCGGTAGTTGTCACTCTTTTTTCAAAAAAGATTCTTATAAACCGACACGCCACCTGATGAGAACTGTAATGAACGGCTCATCAATGCAAATCCGTGAAGCAGCGAGACCGTGAAAGGTGAACCGCAATATAGCTTTTTGTACTTGACGCCATTTAAAGTTACCGTGGTGACAAAATTAACCAAAAACCACTTCTCAAAACCACTTCCTACACACAGTTGACCTCACAAAAATGCAGAGCTCAGCATGGCACTTTTTTTTGGTACAGTGGTTTAGGTGTTGGGCTGGTGCACCAAAGGTCGCAGGTTCGCAACCCGCCGGGGGGTACCCAATATATATATATTTTTTTTACAAGTAACAAATAAATAATTTGAACAACTGATATAAATGAATGAATGATGGAAAAATTGCAACAGCAAGAACTACTGCTCATTAGCAGGCGCAATATGGACTTTTCAGCTCTGCACCGTCTCACATAAAAAAAACAACAGTTTTCCTGAAGTTTTTTTTAATCTATTTTTCACCGGACTTTTTCTTCCAAAACTGCACCGCGTTGCTGCGCAATAGCACACATGAATTTCTGGACATTCGGAGCTATAACAGTGATACATTTATCGCCGATATTCCCGTCATCCTATAGTTCTTCAGAACACTGGAACCTGCCGACTTCTCCCGGCCGGGCGGAAGTGCAACTCAGCCGGCATAAACAAAGCCTGTGAACCGCGGAGGGTGGTGCGTGCTAGGCTAAAGCTAACACCACACTGGCTGTCTTTTCTTTCAAAACTGCACCGCGTTGCTGCGCTATAGCACACATGAGTTTCTGGACCTTCGGAGCTATAACAGTGATACATTTAACAAGTGTTACGGTAGCTGGTTGCGCTGCTGATAATATAAAGATGAGGAACACAGCGCACCACTAGAGGGGCGCTAATAATCCTTTTGGATGTGGTCAGCACCCATTAAAACACGAAGAAGAAGAAGGGCGCACCGCTTTTAAAACAGAAGATAAAGGAGTGGTCATAAACGGTGATGCGGAGCTGTTATGGTAAGTGTGTTAAGCCGGGCATACACTGTACAAGTTTTTCAGTCGTGGTACTTATATCGTCTCAAACTGTGCGACGGAACCGCGGGTTTAAAAGTTCACCGCTCACGATCTGTGTACGGCGCAACTACAGACATCATATACGTAGACGCGTCATAGGGCGCAGGTTCGCACGTCAACGTCACCGCCATATATATGTGGCAGAAAAAAGTTGAGTTCTGTTATTGTGAACGTGGATCAGAGAAGATGCCTCATTCCTGTGCTGCAATAAATAGACACACACACACACACACACACACACACATATATATATATATATATATATATATATATATATATATATATATATATATATTTGTGTGTGTATATGTTATGAGGATCGATTTGTTAAATCTAAACATTGTTGTCTTCATTATTTCATAAAACCGTGTCACTTGTGAACCTTTAGGAACATACTTTTTGGGTGAGTATTAAAGAGGTAAAATTAATAAAATGAGAGAAAAAAGTCCTAGGTCAATAAAGTAAAAATAAACAAACAAACAAAAGTGATAATGTTATGATAAAAACATCATATCATGAGAATTAAGGGGGAACATTTCCAGAATACACACAGTTTGCAGAATTATTTTACTCCTGGAGTAATAGGGCCAGGTTAGATTATTTTAAATATTTTTATTTTTTAGGAGAATAAATTCAGGAGAATGAAGCTAAAGGGATACGAAAATAAACTTGTAATATTACAAAAAAAAAAAATACTATGAATACAAAGTATATTCAGAGATTCAAGTCCCTCTGATACTGTTTAAGTGACTGAGTAACTGCAGATTTGCCACATTTAAGATGGCGGACGCTCTGACGCATCGCAGCATAGGCAGAACCCGCCCAACGACGCGTCTACGGCGCAACGCTCGGACGCGACCGGAGTGCTCATACTGTAGAAGAAGAAGAAGAAGACGGAAGTGTCGATGGCTACTGTAAACATTACCGGAGAGAAACGTGCTGCTTTGGCAATATGTGCAATTTTGTGTGCAGAAAGCCCTAAAAAGAAAAGGCGACGACGTATTTGGAGAAAGACATGGCTGAGGAAACATGACTACTACGGTCTGCCAGTTTTACAGAAAGAACTTGAGGTAAGCTGGCGACAGTTGTTGTGCCAAACTAGGTATCCCCGCCAGGATTTGTATCCCCTGCGTCGGGAGCGCGCATTCAGCTTGCTGAACGCAGTAAACTCCGCCTAATTTCCAGACAATTCGGCGTGAAAATCAAGATGTTTTATTTCTCTTAGCGAAATATAGGAATAGTGCCGTTAGATTATTGTTCAGTTAATGGGTTACAATTGAAAACGTAACACTTGTTAGTACGATCGTAAGGGATTGCTATGTCGGTTAAAACTAGTCTGATCACTCAGTATAACACGTTCTGATAAAGTAAATGGCTCTATGGTCATCTCCAGATGTGTCACGAAAGTATTATGTCATTAGATTGTTGCATGTCTGTCTGCTGAAACTAAAAACCCACCTTCCTGAGTCCATCACAGCTGTCTACTTGTTCGTTTTTTTTTGTGTGGGTAGACCCGCATGAATGGATTATATAAAGCTGATTCCAAGTGTGATCAAATGAACACAGAATAAAGTTACTGCCAAAATGATCAGATCTAATTATATTTTAATTCAGCCAAGAACCATATTAAGAAAACAAGATGTGTCGCTTTAAAAAAAAAGAACAGTATGAGGAGTTTCAAAATATATTACAATATATAATATTGTAATATATTTTATATATATTTTAATATATTGTAATAACATAATACAAAAAGTGTTATATCAGTAGTGGTTTAAAAATATATTACAATTTTATTAGAATAGGATGTTTAAAAAATATTTGGACTTCACATTAAAAGTTTTATTGATTTCAAACACTGCAGCCAATTGTTATATGTGCTGACCAGACAGGTTGGTCTGAAAGTTTTCCTCTCTAAGGAAACCCAGCAGGTTGCATCAAGTTTCTCCAAGCAGCATTCACTCCTCCTGAAAGAGCGTAGAGCCACAGTGGACAGTCGTCTGCATTGTTGATGGCTTTGCAGCAATCCCTCATACTGAGCATGCATGAAGCTTCATATTCATAAGTTAAACTGCTATCCTTAGGTTGTGAGAATTGATCCTTGCATTTTTACTGGGATTTTGAGGTTCTATTGGCTAATTTTTTTTAAAGTAGGCTGACAGGAAAGGGGTTATGAGAGGGAGGAAGACACGTGGTAAAGGACCTCAGGCTAAGTTGAGGACTAAGGCCTCTTATATATATATATATATATATACCCGTGCACCATCAGAGCAGGCCCAATCTTTGGATTTGTAAGTAATGCTGTCCTCATCTTGCACAAAGTCAGCCAAGAAATGTATGCTGGAAACAGACTATCATGCTGAGCATATATGTATCCCCTTCCAAAATGGATTAGCAGTATCCCACATTCTAGATTTTTGGCATATAAACACCTCTTATAACAACAAGCACCTGCTGAAAATTTGAAGCTGTTAGCTCTTTTAATGAAGAAGTTACAAGGGGATACAAAAAATATCGGGGTCAGCCTGCCAGAATATGTATCCCCTTCCAAAATGGACTAACAGTAGCTCACATTCTTGAGTCTTGCCACATAAACACCTCTTATAATCACAAACAACTGTAGAAAAGTTGAAGCTGTTAGCTCTTTAAATTAAGAAGTTACAAGGGGATACAAAAAATATCAGGTCCAGCCTGCCACAATGTGTAACACCTTCCAAAATGGACTAACAGTAGCCCACATTCTTGAGTTTTGGCACAAAAGGTGGGTTTTTAGTTTCAGCAGACAGACATGCAACAATCTAATGACATAAAGCTAATACTTTCGTGACACATCTGGAGATGACCACAGAGCCGTTTACTTTATCAGAACGTGTTATACTGAGTGATCAGTTTAGTTTTAACCGACATAGCAATCCCTTACGATCGTACTAACAAGTGTTACGTTTTCAATTTTAACCCATTAACTGAACGATAATGTAACGGCACTATTCCTATATTTCGCTAAGAGAAATAAAACATCTTGATTTTCATGCCGAATTGTCTGGAAATGAGGCGGAGTTTACTGCGTTCAGCAAGCTGAATGCGCGCTCCCGACGCAGGGGATACAAATCCTGGCGGGGATACCTAGTTTGGCACGACACCGTGCCCATTTAACACCCCAGCCTTTTGCTCTTTGTTTATCAACAACGAGATATGTCGATTTTAAAAACAGAACAATGTATTAGGAATTTAAAAAAATCTATTTCATTTTATTAGAATGTGATGTTTAAAAATATTTAGACTTCGCAAAGCTGGAGGTTAAAAGTTTTATTGATTTTAAACACTCTCCTGATGCAGGGGATACAAATTCTGGCGGGGATAAGTCGTTTGGCTGTGCTATCCTAGCGCAGCAGGTCTTGGTGATATCACAGTAAAATGAGCAAAAGTCTGGGCTATTTCTGCCCTGTGATGGACTGCCGACCTGTCCAGGGTCTACCCCGCCTCTCGCCCATTGACAGCTGGAGATCGGCACCGGTCCGAACCCAGCAGGGATAAACGTGTTAGAAAATGGATGATGGATGGTCTGGGCTATTTCTTTTTCCTTGCCATTAAGATCTTTGCCAACTGGCGCCAGAAAATGCTATTATTGCGCTTTCTTCGTCTGGAAACACCTTACACATTGAACGCACTCAGCTGACAATACAGCGATCTGATTGGCTGAGCAGCAAAAATCGAATCACGTGACCTCTCGGCCCGGAGCGCAACAGTTCAGATTTTTTATCAGCAATAACTTATTAATGTGCAAGTGAAAACGTGGGATTATTGGTGTTTTGAGATCACTGCTATGTGTAGCAACTTATCTAAGCGCAACAAAGTTGCCGTCTGACAGTTCATCCGAAACTTCTTAAGGAGACGTCCCACAGATTCTGGCCCACGGACTCGTTTTGAGGAAACTACGGTTGTAGCTCAGCGTCTGCCTTGCGGTGGTTGCGGAGAGGTGTCTGTTTTGTAGAATAAATCATCCGCCGATGAGTTATTGATCTGGAAAGCCGAATCTGAAACCAACGAAAAACATTTCAGATCCCAAATGTACAGCGTTCTAATTCTTCCAGTCTATTAGCAGCTTCCCGTAAGAGGTCGGACACTGAACGTCTGCCTGCTGAGTTATTATTAAACAATGCTTCATGTCGGGGAAAAGCCATGTAGATTTGACCGACGCAGTAAAATGCTAACCAACCAATGGGAAGAAGTTGAGCCCTTAAGACACAGCCCCTCCTCATTTGCATAATGAGGCAGAAATGCATACAGAAATGTAAAAAGGACTGGCAGAAATGTAAAAAGGAGAGACAGAAATGTAAAAATTGCAAACAGAAATGTAAAAAGGACAGATAGAAATGTAAAAACGAGAAACAGAAATGTAAAAAGGACAGATAGAAATGTAAAAACGAGAAACAGAAATGTAAAAAGGACAAACAGAAATGTAAAAAGGACAGATAGAAATGTAAAAACGAGAAACAGAAATGTAAAAACGAGAAACAGAAATGTAAAAAGGACAGAAATGTAAAAACGAGAAACAGAAATGTAAAAACGAGAAACAGAAATGTAAAAAGGACAAACAGAAATAAATAGCATCTGAGAAATAAATAGGGCAAAAAAATACAAATAAAGAATAAAACAGACAAAAACATTATAACATGCACATAAATAAATACTTAAAAAAATAAGTAATTAATAAATAAAGTGGCTAATTAAAGGAAATATATACATTTTGTCTCACTGTATAATTCATTTTCTATCTGCATTTATTTGTGCATTGTATTTTTGGTGGCACATAATTGTATGCATATTAAGTTATTGAGCATTTATTTATTTCTGTATTTATTTTTAAATATGGAAAACTTGGTCCTCCATACTCCAGGTCTCAACAAGAGTTCATCTAAAGATGTTTTAGAACTGATTGGTGAACTTTAGTTTGTATTTCAGAAAGTTAGTTATAAGTAGAGTTGTGTGGTTTTTTGTTTTCTGGATACAATCCGGGTTAGCACCCGAACATCCCTTTCAGACAGCTTTCTCGTGCGTCCACAGTTAATCCTGTTGGATGTGGTTCGTCCACATTACCCTGGACCCCGTGGCTCTTGATACATCACAAACACTTGCTGTCTTGGTCACAGATGCAAGGCAAGGCAAGGGAAATTTATATATACAGCACAATTCAGTACATAGACAATACAAAGTGCTTTACATGATTAAAATATAGCAAAATAAAAGCAAGTAGGAATAAAATGTAGATAGAAAATAGAATAAAAGCAAGTACAGATAGAATGTAGAAACAAAGAAGAACATTAAAAACAGTAAAACAGTTTAACTAGAACAGTCAAAGGCAATTTTAAACAAATGTGGTTTTAATCTTGATTTAAAAGAACTCAGGCTTTCCGCACTTTTACAGTTTTCTGGAAGTTTGTTCCAGATAAGTGGAGCATAGGAACTAAATGGTGCTTCTCCTTGTTTAGTTCTGGTTCTAGGTATGCAGAGTAGGCTGGAGCCAGAAGACCTTAGTGGTCTGGAAGGTTGATACACTGATAACAAGTCTGTGATGTATTTAGGTGCTAAGCCATTTAGGGATTTATAGACTAACAGAAGTGTTTTAAAGTCTGTTCTCTGAGATACAGGGAGCCAGTGTAAGGACTTTAGAACTGGGGTGATGTGCTCTACTTTCTTAGTCTTAATGAGGACGCGGGCAGCAGCGTTCTGGATCAGCTGCAGCTGTCTGACCCACTTTTTAGGCAGACCTGTGAAAACACCGTTGCAGTAATCAATTCTACTAAATATAAACGCATGGATTAGTTTTTCCAGATCCTGCTGAGACATCAGTCCTTTAATCCTGGAAATGTTCTCGGGTGATAGAAAGCCGACCTTGTCACTGTCTGTAAATGCTTTTGGAGGTTCAGGTCTGAGTCCATCACTACAACCAGATTTCGGGCCTGATCAGTGGTTTCTAGCTGAAGCGAAGCTGTGTGCTAACTTTTGATTTCTCCTCTATTGGTCCAAATATTATTACTTCAGTTTTGTTTTTATTCAATTGAAGAAAGTTTTGACACATCCAGCAAGATGTGCACCAACAATTTGTCCTCCTTTGAACTCACCCATGTCACCCATAATGTTGTGTGCATTGCAATATTTTGAGCAAAACTGTGCTCTTACCCTGCTAATTGGACCTTCACGCTCTGCTCTTATTGGTTCAATGTGCAATTAATGATGATTGGCCACCAGGCTGGTCCAATTTAGCCATGAAACCTCCCACACTAAAATGAGAGGTGTTTCAGTTTAATTGTCCAACCCCTTTATATATTGTATTTCACTTACTGAATTGAGTTACTGAAATAATTGTCTATACTTTTATTTATTAAGATTTAATGCTACTGTTTATGTAAGGCAGAGGTTACAAATGTAAACGTTTCAACCTTTTGTTTGGACCGTTTTTGCCTTTTCTTCTTTCTATTAAAAACGGCTCTAAGAGAAGAGGTGGAAACGACGCCCCCAAAATGACGCTTGTGGCCAAAAAGTGTATTATGTCAGTAGTGGTTTAGGACTACCGTAGCAAATGAATGGGAAACGTTGACCGTCGGCTGTTGCCAATTAGCTCATTAGCTGCGTCTCAGATCGAAATACGCAGTTTGCAGCTCTGCAGACGCAGAGTTTTCCCGGTCGGCAGGTTTTGATGAAGACAAATCCTTTTCACTCAGAAGGTTTGATTTAAAATCCCCAAGCGATGAGAGACTACGACCAAGGAACTCGGAAGCTTTGCCTTTGACGGTCATGCCCACCACCAGGCGGGCGCCTTCTTCAACTTCTTCAGAAGTTGAACGATTCTAGTTATTATTATTGTTTATTAATATTCCGTCACCGTTAATACAGCCCGAACCGTAGGGTCTACACCCACATACTATATATCGAAACGTTCGTCTCGACGCCGCGATCAGGGCTTTTTGTACTTGACGCCATTTCGACTTACGGTTGGAACAAAATTTGCAACAAACCACCGAAAAATTGTCATTTTCAACCCTCTACTGTGTCGTCATGCTTTCACCTACGAACATCGTTTAGCTTCCAGTTTGTAGATATATCTTTGAACTATTCAGAAGTGAAAACGGAATGTGCATATCTTTTATCGTTTTCTCATCACGCCATTTTCAGTTACCATGGTGACAAAATTCTCAAAAAAACACCAAACTACTCGCTCAATTTTCACTCTACGTGCACAAATTATACATCAACACGTAGGTATTTCTGTCTGGATTCAGGAAATGTAACCCTCATTGGTGTAGGTCTTTTAGATTTCTTTCAAATCACCTCAGACCGGCAACAACCCCAAAGTGAAACTTATGCGAAAAAGACTGAACAACTTCAGCCTACTCGCTCAATTTTCACTCTATGTAGACAAATTATACATCAAAACGTAGGTCTTTTTGTCTGGATTCAGAAAATGTAAACCTCATTGGTGTAGGACTTATAGATTTTTTTCATCACGCCATTTTCACCTACCGTGGTGACAAAATTGTCTAAAAAACAACAAACAACTTCAGCCTACTCGCTCAATTTTCGATCTACGTGCACAAATTATACATCAAAACGTAGGTATTTCTGTCTGGATTCAGGAAATGTAACCCTCATTGGTGTACGATTTATAGATTTTTCGCAAATCACCTCAGACCGGCAACAACCCCAAAGTCAAAGTTATGTAAAAAAGACCGAACAACTTCAGCCTACTCGCTCAATCTTCACTCTACGTAGACAAATTATACATCAAAATGTAGGTCTTTTTGTCTGGATTCAGGAAATGTAGCCCTCATTGGTGTACGATTTATAGATTTTTTGCAAATCACCTCAGACCGGCAAACAACCCCAAATTGAGCTGTAGTTGTTGGGATTTTTCCATGCAGCAGAGAGCCAGCCAGGGCCGGTCAAAGCCATAGGCGTACTAAGGGGCCGCTTGGGCCCTCTGGTGTAATGGCGGGGGGGGGGGGGGGGGGCTCAATTTATTTATTTTTTTTTTTTTTTACAAGTAACAATTAAATAACTTGAACAATTGATATAAATGAATGATGATAAATTAATTTGTTTAATTTATTTAATTTATTTTGTATTCAGAAGTTTTAAGAAAACATTAAATTATTTATTTATTTCTGTATTTATTTTTAAATATGGAAGACTTGGTCCTCCATACTCCAGGGCTCAACAAGAGTTCATCTAAAGATGTTTTAGAACTGATTGGTGACCTTTAGTTTATATTTCAGAAAGTTAGTTATAAGTAGAGTTATGTGGTTTTATGTTTTTTGGATACAATCCGGGTTAGCACCCGAACATCCCTTTCAGACAGCTTCCTCGTGCGTCCACAGTTAATCCTGTTGGATGTGGTTCGAAGTTTTAAGAAAACATTAAATTATTTATTTATTTCTGTATTTATTTTTAAATATGGAAGACTTGGTCCTCCATACTCCAGGGCTCAACAAGAGTTCATCTAAAGATGTTTTAGAACTGATTGGTGACCTTTAGTTTATATTTCAGAAAGTTAGTTATAAGTAGAGTTATGTGGTTTTATGTTTTTTGGATACAATCCGGGTTAGCACCCGAACATCCCTTTCAGACAGCTTCCTCGTGCGTCCACAGTTAATCCTGTTGGATGTGGTTCGAAGTTTTAAGAAAACATTAAATTATTTATTTAATTCAATTCAATTTTATTTATATAGCGCCAAATCATGAAACATGTCATCTCAAGGCACTTTACAAAGTCAAGTTCAATCATATTATACAGATTTGGTCAGATTATACAGATTGGTCAAAAATGTCCTATATAAGGAAACCAGTTGATTGCATCAAAGTCCCGACAAGCAGCATTCACTCCTGGGGAAGCGTAGAGCCACAGGAAGAGTCATCTGCATTGTCCATGGCTTTGCTGCAATCCCTCATACTGAGCAAGCATGAAGCGACAGTGGGAAGAAAAACCACCCATTAACGGGAAGGAAAAACCTCCGGCAGAACCGGGCTCAGTATGAACGGTCATCTGCCTCGACCGACTGGGGGTTACAGAAGACAGAACAGAGACACAACAAGAGAAACAAAAAAGCACAGAAGCACACATTGATCTAGTAATCTGTTCTACATTAGATGGAAGTAGCGGGTGAGCCATCTTCTCTGGATGATGTCACAGTTAACAGAACGCCAGACCAGGTGTACCTACTATGAAGAAAAAGAGAGAGAGCAAAAGTTAAAAGCTGAAATTACGACAGTCATTTCAATGTAATACAATGCAAAACTGGAGAACAGTAGACTGAAGAACAGTAGAAATCAGTAGAGTGAGAAAATTAGACCCTGATGTCCTCCAGCAGCCTAGGCCTATCACAGCACAACTATAGAGATAGCTCAGGGTATGTGCCACTCTAACTATAAGCTTTGTCAAAAAGGAAAGTTTTAACATTAGTCTTAAAAATAGATAGGGTGTCTGACTCACGGACCAAAACTGGGAGTTGGTTCCACAGGAGAGGAGCCTGATAGCTAAAGGATCTGCCTCCCATTCTACTTTTAGAGACTCTAGGAACCACCAGCAGACCTGCAGTCTGAGAGCGAAGTGCTCTGTTAGGAACATACGGGGTAATCAGAGCTCTGATATATGATGGAGCTTGATTATTAAGGGCTTTATACGTTAGAAGGAGAATTTTAAATTCTATTCTTGATTTAACAGGAAGCCAATGAAGGGAAGCTAAAACAGGAGAAATATGATCCCTCTTGTTGATTTTCATCAGAACTCTTGCCGCAGCATTTTGAATCAGCTGAAGACTTCGAACTGCATTTTGTGGACTTCCTGATAGTAAAGAATTACAATAGTCCAGCCTTGAAGTAACAAATGCATGGACTAGTTTTTCAGCATCACTCCTGGACAGAATGTTTCTAATTTTGGCGATATTCCGGAGGTGAAAAAAGGAAACTCTGGAAACCTGTTTAATATGGGATTTAAATGACATGTCTTAGGTCGAAAACAACACCAAGATTTTTAACTTTATTACCAGAGGCCAAGTTAATGCCATCCAGATTAGTGGATTGATTAAGAACTTTATTTTTTGAAGACTCTGGCCCAAAGATTACAACTTCTGTCTTGTCAGAATTTAAATGCAGGAAATTTAAAGTCATCCAGCTTTTGATGTCATCAAGACATGACTGCAGTCGAAGTAACTGATTGGATTCATCAGGATTTATGGATAAATATAGCTGAGTGTCATCAGCATAACAGTGGAAATTAATCCCATGCTGTCTGATAATTTTGCCAATCGGAAGCATATATATAGTAAATAGAATTGGTCCAAGGACTGAACCCTGTGGTACTCCACAAGTGACCCTAGAGTTTGAGGAAGATTTATTATTAACATGAACAAACTGGAATCTGTCCGACAGATAAGATTTAAACCAGCCTAATGCTTTTCCCTTAATCCCTACAGTATGCTCAAGTCTTTGTAGGAGAATATTGTGATCAACTGTATCAAATGCAGCACTGAGATCTAACAGGACAAGTATAGACACAAGTCCATTATCTGAGGCCATGAGAATATCATTGGTGACCTTCACCAGAGCTGTTTCAGTGCTATGATGAGCTCTAAAGCCTGACTGAAACTCCTCAAGTAGGTCATTACTTTGTAAATGTTCACATAGTTGATTAGCAACTACTTTCTCAAGAATTTTAGATAAGAAAAGAAGATTAGATATAGGTCTGTAATTTACTAACTCATCTTGATCAAGAGATGGTTTTTTAAGTAAAGGTTTAATAACAGCTACTTTAAAAGCCTGTGGTACATATCCATTTACCAAGGATAGATTAATCATGTCTAAAATAGGACCACTGATCAGAGGGAATACCTCCTTAAACAACTTGGTTGGGATTGGGTCTAACATACAGGTAGAAGGTTTAGATGAAGCTAAAATTTTAGATAGCTCAGAAAGCTCTACTGCTTTTAAACAGTTCAGACACTGCGCAGGTTCTATGGATTCCTCCAATGCTGCCTCACTTACTGAGGACGAGGTAATCATGTTTGGGAGGATGCCAATTATTTTATTTTTAATGGCATCAATTTTATTTATGAAGAATCCCATAAAATCATTACTACTAAGAGCTAAGGGAATGGATGGATCAACAGAGCTGTGGCTCTGGGTAAGTTTGGCAACTGTACTAAAGAGAAATGTAGGATTATTTTTATTTTCTTCAATTAATGATGAAAAATATGCTGCTCTAACTCTGCGGAGGGTCTTGTTATACAACAATAGTCTGTCCCTCCAGATTAAGTAGGATTCCTCTTGGTGTGTAGAGCGCCATTTTCTCTCCAATTTCCTAACATTGTGCTTCAAGGAACGCAGCTCTGAATTAAACCAAGGAGCCAGCTTCCTGTGAATAATCACCTTCTTTTTCAAGGGAGCTACATTGTCTAATGCAGAACGCAATGAGGAAGTCAGATTGTTAGCAAAGGTATCGATCTGTGAATGGGAAGAAACAGCAATGCTGCCATCTACAGGGCATTTCTGCAATACGGAGGATATTAAAAAGGGGACAGACTCTTTAAGTTTTGATACAGCATTATCCGATAAAGATCTACTATAATGGAACCCTCTTTTGGGGGTGGAGAACTCAGTTAGATTAAACTCAAATGTTATTAAAAAATGATCAGATAGGACAGGGTTGTGAGGAAATACTGTTAATTCTTCACAATCAATGCCATATGTCAGCACAAGGTCTAAAGTATGGAGCCAAGAGTGCGTCGGTTTATGCACATTTTGAGCAAAACCAATTGAATCTAGGATAGTTTTAAAGGCTACACTAAGGTTATCGCATTCTGTGTCAACATGGATGTTAAAATCACCCACTATAATAGCCTTATCAGTATTTAACACCAAATCAGATAAGAAATCTGACAACTCATCCAAAAACTGAGTGTAAGGGCCTGGTGGACGATACAAAACAACAAACAGAAGAGGTTTTATTGCTTTGCAGTTTGGATGAGGGAAACTGAGGGTTAAATGTTCAAAAGAACTGTAGTTATTAATTGGCCTGGGACTAATTAATAAATCAGACTGAAAGATGGTTGCCACTCCTCCTCCTCTTCCCACAGATCTGGGAATGTGGAAATTTGAATAATTGGAGGGAGTTGACTCATTTATACTAACGTAGTCCTCTTGTAGCCAGGTTTCTGTGAGACAAAACAAATCAATCTGTTTATCAGAAATCAATTCGTTAACTAACAAAGTCTTTGGAGGGAGAGACCTTATATTTAATAGACCACATTTAATTGTTTTATTTTTAGGTTCAAGGTGAACTGTATTGATTTTTATTAGGTTTTTATGATTTGTTCCTTTTAGATAAGTTTTTGATCTGTTAAGTTTTGGCCGTGGGAAAGACACCGTCTCAATAGGATTATTTCTGTATTTATTTTTAAATATGGAAGACTTGGTCCTCCATACTCCAGGGCTCAACAAGAGTTCATCTAAAGATGTTTTAGAACTGATTGGTGACCTTTAGTTTATATTTCAGAAAGTTAGTTATAAGTAGAGTTATGTGGTTTTATGTTTTTTGGATACAATCCGGGTTAGCACCCGAACTTCCCTTTCAGACAGCTTCCTCGTGCGTCCACAGTTAATCATGTTGGATGTGGTTCATCCTTCTTGGTGATATGCTGACATTACCCTGGACACCGTGGCTCTTGATACATCACAAACACTTGCTGTCTTGGTCACAGATGCAAGGCAAGGCAAGGGAAATTTATTTATATAGCACAATTCAGTACAGAGACAATACAAAGTGCTTTACATGATTAAAATATAGCCTAATAAACGCAAGTAGGAATAAAATGTAGCTACAAAATAGAATAAAAGCAAGTAGAGATAGAATGTAGAAACAAAGAAGAACATTAAAAACAGTAAAACAGTTTAACTAGAACAGTCAAAGGCAATTGTAAACAAATGTGTTTTTAATCTTGATTCAAAAGAACTCAGGCTTTCCGCACTTTTACAGTTTTCTGGAAGTTTGTTCCAGATAAGCGGAGCATAGGAACTAAATGCTGCTTCTCCTTGTTTAGTTGTGGTTCTAGGTATGCAGAGTAGGCTGGAGCCAGAAGACCTTAGTGGTCTGGAGGGTTCATACACGGATAACAAGTCTGTAATGTATTTAGGTACTAAGCCATTTAGGGATTTATAGACTAACATAAGTATTTTAAAGTCTATTCTCTGAGATACAGGGAGCCAGTGTAAGGACTTTAGAACTGGGTTCATGTTCTCTACTTTCTTAGTCTTTGTGAGGACGCGGGCAGCAGCGTTCTGGATCAGCTGCAGCTGTCTGATCCACTTTTTAGACAAACCTGTGAAAAACCGTTGCAGTAATCAATTCTACTAAATATAAACGCATGGATAAATTTTTCCAGATCCTGCTGAGACACCAGTCCTTTAATCCTGGAAATATTCTTCAGGTGATAGAAAGCCAACCTTGTCACTGTCTGTAAATGCTTTTGGAGGTTCAGGTCTGAGTCCATCACTACAACCAGATTTCGGGCCTGATCAGTGGTTTCTAGCTGAAGCGACTGAAGCTGTGTGCTAACTTTTGATCTCTCCTCTATTGGTCCAAATATTATTACTTCAGTTTTGTTTTTATTCAATTGAAGAAAGTTTTGACACATCCAGCAAGATGTGCACCAACAATTTGTCCTCCTTTGAACTCACCCATGTCACCCATAATGTTGTGTGCATTGCAATATTTTGAGCAAAACTGTGCTCTTACCCTGCTAATTGGACCTTCACATTCTGCTCTTATTGGTTCAATGTGCAATTAATGATGATTGGCCACCAGGCTGGTCCGATTTAGCCATGAAACCTCCCACACTAAAATGAGAGGTGTTTCAGTTTCATTGTCCAACCCCTGTATATATTGTATTTCACTTACTGAATTGAGTTACTGAAATAATTGTCTATACTTTTATTTATTAAGATTTAATTCTAGTGTTTATGTAAGGCAGAGGTTACAAATGTAAATGTTACAACCTTTTGTTTGGACCGTTTTTGCCTTTTCTTCTTTCTATTAGAAACGGCTCTAAAAGAAGAGGTGGAAACAACGCCCCCAAAATGACGCTTGTGGCCAAAAAGTGTATTATGTCAGTAGTGGTTTAGGACTACCGTAACAGATGAATGGGGAACGTTGACCGTCGGCTGTCGCCAATTAGCTCATTAGCTGCGTCTCAGATCGAAATACGCAGTTTGCAGCTCTGCAGACACAAAGTTTTCCCGGTCGGCAGGTTTTGATGAAGACAAATCCTTTTCACTCAGAAGGTTTGATTTAAAATCCCCAAGCGATGAGAGCCTACGACCAAGGAACTCGGAAGCTTTGCCTTTGACGGTCACGCCCACCACCAGGCGGGCGCCTTCTTCAACTTCTTCAGAAGTTGAACGATTCTAGTTATTATTATTACTATTATTTTATTTTTTACAGTACTGCTACTAAATAATAAAAATAAAATTAAGAGAAAAAAAGAAAAGCGAAAATTGAATAAAATGAATAAAAAAAGGAAACGGAAACGGAACTAGAAAGGCGTTGCACTGGGGAAGCGTTTACGTGGGGACCGATTAGGTACTTCCGTTGTGGATAAAATTGGTCTGAACTGCTAATAGCGACGTATAACTTTCAAAAATGGGTAAGCGTCCAGGTGTCTGCGAGGCAAAGAGTTGTATCCTTGCAGGACTGAAGCGTAAAGCCGTGTGTGGACGAAACATTCGTGGGTCGTAACCAGCGCACGCTCTCCACCTTTTTAAACTAAGCGGGAACTTAACGCGTTGAAAACATCTTTCGGCGTTGCCATAGACGTTTAAAAATTATTGAAAACACAGAACTGTTAAAGGAGAAGTCCGGTCAAAATCAGAATTCAAACTGCTGAAAGTACTTTAAATATAAAACTACTACATACTGTGCAAAAAATTATACGTTTTTTTAATTATGAATAATTTTCATTTAATCATGTTTATGTGGAAGAATCCATCTTGGTCAAGAATAGTACTGTCACCTCCCATTTTTTGACGTCACTCGGCGGACCCGCAGTTGAGCAAGTTTCAACGCTCTGTTTGTCACGGCGCACTATTTTCCAAGATGTCGACGACTGGTGCTCTGTACGAAGCAGAGAGTGATGAAGTACTTAGTGACAGTGATGAGAGCTCCGTGGAGCTATCATCATCTGATAGCAATATGGATTTTTTTAGAAGAGTTTCTTGACAGAAACCGGACTTTTGACGGAATCCAGCGTACCTATTTCCAGTGCAAACTCAGTCGGGTCCTACAGTATATATATATACAAGCGTGTGTGTGTGTGTGTGTGTGTGCGCACGCTCCGCCGCAGCACGGCGCTGCAGGGGAGCGCACACACACACACACACACAGCGGAGGAGAGATCGCTGAAGTGACTTAAGTTATATATTTGCCCTCTAGTGAAAAGGGCAGGTGGTCATTATTGTATAAATATTAAAATGTAAAAGCGTTCCAGCACATGCTGGGGCGGAGGGATACCACATCACATGTGGTATTCCTCTGCCTCTCTGCTCGGTGACCATCCCCGCAAATTCTACATATAAAATTCTAAAATAAAAAATAACTTACCGAAAATCCTCGCTCTCATGTCATGTTCAAAACAATTTTCTTCAAAATGGTTGCTGCATATGACGTGTTTTCTCTCTGGCCAGAAGTTAGATGGCAAATCTGTTCTCTTCAAGTTGGCAATCCAGCAACGAGCCAGGTGGCTCATGAATCGGGAAGTTGAAATAAGCTATGTTTTTTCTACTTTTACCAGTTGTGTTGGAACATCCGATAGCCATGCACGTGGGCATTGATGCTTCAGCAATAACTCTTGGGAATGTCAGCGGTGAAGTCCTCTGGAAATCCGAAAAAATATTTGATGATCGCAGCTATGTAGAACGGCTCCTATTGACTTTGCATGGAAAGAGAAATGCTGTCGCCGC
Organism: Fundulus heteroclitus; assembly: GCF_011125445.2. Lineage (NCBI taxonomy): Eukaryota > Metazoa > Chordata > Actinopteri > Cyprinodontiformes > Fundulidae > Fundulus > Fundulus heteroclitus. The sequence continues at coordinate 64,347 of NW_023396689.1, read as the reverse complement.
TTCCGCTTTTCCACGCCACAGGATGTGATGTCAAACGCCCCTTACTGCCCAAATATGGGCAGTAATGTCAGCCCCCATACACAGTGATTCAGACGACAATTTATGTTTTTATTTTCTTATTGATTAAAGATAAGTATATTAAATAACCACAAACGTATTAGTTTTAGTTATAGCTAATGATACCCTGATTTTTCCTTGTTGACCGGACTTCCCCTTTAAAGATAGTGAAAAAAGCAGGCCTGCACGTGTTTGTTTGTCTGATTGTCATCGTTTCTATGTATCTGTATGTATGTAACTGTACGTATGTATGTATCGTTTGTAACTAAACGTTCTTCTGTGTGAATTAATTAATTCGGTTAAAATTATTGTTCATGGTTTCAAAATGATCATTTGTTTTGGGAGAACTGCAGCTCCGTAATTCAAATTACATTTTTAAGCATGGACTATGTTAACAAAAAGGTAAAGTAAAAGAGAGATTTAAATAACAAAGTTTGTTTTTTAACATTAAATATCAGGACCAAATTAAATTGATACACGGAGAGATTAACATGGCTTGAACGGAAATATTTCAGCTTTGTTAGAAATTGGAACTGGTAATAAGCTTTACATAAGCTTGTTAAGTTTACTGTTTTACAAATTTAGGCTGAGATCCTATCACTTGTTTTTTAGCCCTAAAGTAATTTTAAATTACTGAGATCTCATTTCTTATAATAATAATGATTCATCACAAACCAGTCCACGTGAAAGAAGTTTAGATATAGATGATTTTTGATTTAAATAGATGAGAAAAACTGTGCTTTGAACAAACCTGTATGGAACTAAATATGAATTGCTTTTCTAAGGGTTCTCTATTCATTTATTTTTTACTTGGAATTTGAATGCAACTAATGAGAAATTTTGAAAAGCGTCAAAATATCAGAAGGCCACGTTACACGCGTCATCAGTTACAAAATCATCTGATGTTATTAGTTATGCTGAACTGAGGTGAACCTCAGACGGACAGTATAACCTGAGAAGGACAATAGATATAAACAAATCTGACCATGATGTAAACATCTGAATGTTATGGCAAGGCTGGGTCTGTGTGTTCTGGCCTGGGGCACGAAAACTATGTCAGAGGGAAAAAATTAAATAAAGCCAGCTCCTGGAGGGTTAAATTCTAATTATAATCTTGGGTTGTTTTTGGGTAGCCTTCTCAATGTGCTGAATTACGGGGAAAACTCTTATCATTTACAGAAAAAAATAGAAGTTCAAAAAAACTGAAAGAGAAAATTGTTGCTTAAAAGTTTCGCCCTTGAGGCCTTGACCAATTTAGATTGAAAAGTTATATATGAATAAAAGTATTACTACAGTAAATACACATGGTCAAAGGACCAGAAAGATATCAAAAAAGTTTGTAATAAGACAAAAACCTATGTCATATTGGAAAAGACATAATTGTGCTCCTTGGAAAATAATTTTGGTTTTAGTTTTTTTTTTGGTTAATTTCTTTCGTTTTTGTTTTCTTTCTTTTGGAGGCATTTTGAACAGAGTTTCAAAGGAAAGGTGAGGAATAGATCTAATTTCCCAGGATCAGCAGGAAAAAACAGAACAACATCACGTTAAAGTGACACTAAGGGGACCAGGGTTTTAACTGCATGCTATTAACGCTCTTGTTTTTCTCTGAGTTATTGCTTTCAGATTAAAGGAGACGCCACCTTTCTGCCAACAGAAGACTCTGAGAAGACAGTGCTAGCAGTGCGGTAAGGAGTCATAATCAGATTTGGACACTAAATTATACTTAGTTTTAATCATTTATGCCAGGAGATCTTCCAGCGGGAAAGGTGGTGTCTTAAAGATGTTTGTTGCTTTCTGCTATTAACAGCTCTATCTTTCTGCTTCTTTTTCTTTGCAAAGAAACCTGGTCAATATGATAGGAATGTGCTAACATGGAGATTTAGTCTCATTTTAGACATTCTCAGATGCGAGACAATGCAGAAACAGTGCCGCAGTGCCATGGGGGCTGATCCTTGGGACAAGGACTAAAGGTGATGTCATTGACTTCAGCCTGATCCAGTTTAGAGTTTTATTTTGTCAGAGACAAAGTTTGATTTATTTTTTTATCCTTTTGTTTCTTTTATGTTTGTCATGTTAGAGGGAACACTGTAGTTAAAATGTTTGTGACTGCTTTGCTGTAATTTCTTTTCAACCTATGGAGCGTTTTCTTTGGCAAAAAATGCTGGCAGAATTCATTCTGTTTGCAGGCGTGAGGACTGGAGGATGGACTTGAAGGGAAGGAAAAAGTTGTGCTGTTGATCTCAGACATTGGACTGAAAATGGACATTGAAGGACTATGACTGAGGCATCGGACAACCTTCGACAACAAACACAGATGAGTTCTGCAGACACGATGTCATGCATTTCACTTCAGATTTTGTTGTACACAATTAAAACAAAACACACATTACGTAACACATTAAATTTATGTAAAGGTGAAAACTTTTAAAGAAGCACCTTGATGGAATCATGGAGCAACTTAATAAATTAAGTGGGTATTATATCAACAGTTAAATAAATAAATGAATTAATTAGTTTTCACTATATAAGCAGAGTAATGTGAACTTTTAAATAGCATTTCATTTAATGAACATCTTAGTGTAAGCTGATTTCTGCTACTCTGGCAGGCATCAATAAAACACAAAGAAAAGGTTACTGGCTAAAGGGGGTAATGTTGCAATAAAATTTGCATAATGACACATCCTACTAACTAACATGGGTAAATTTAGGATTAAAGCATCAGGGTAAAATGGGTACAATATTTATGGAGATTTAATATCTTTCAACTATCGTCTTACATACAGAAAATAAGTAAGATTAATTTAATTAGATTAAATTATGGGGACATTTTGGATCTGGTCAGGATGGTTGGGGGGCTGTGATGATAAAAGGGTAACAGCTTGAAGGTGATATCAATGAATGAAGGTTTTCTCTGAGGAACATCAAAGCAGCAAATACATCCCACACTGGAACTCCTGTTGTGTAAAGAACATCTTGAACGGGACATAAGGTGAGATCCTTACAATGAGAGACGTTCCACACAGGGGGGTATGGAGACCCCTGGGGCATGGCACCCAGGACGAGCTGCTGTGGACTTGACACAGCTGGTGGAACCAGAGAGACGACGAGCTGGTCCCACAGGTTACCTGACACCTAACACTGACTGTAAAGGGTTCTGGGTTTTCAGGGTTGCTGAAAACAGAAAGCTTCAGAGAACCTTAACCCTTCCTGACCAGGCACTCAGAAAACATACATCATAGATCAGATTGCAGAGGCCTAGACAAATAGGAACGCAGAGACGCGTTCATCCAAGAACTTCTTAATCAAAGTCCTCAATCCTCAGTTTAAGAAGATAAATAGATAAATAATCACAATGTACACAATGTAAGGTTTACTTTATTTTAGGATTAATTTGGGAACTGATTCTGATTTGCTTAAGTGGTTTTGGTTGTTCAACAATGTTAGAACGTTTTCAAAAAGCTCCTGTTCTCTCCTGCTCATTGCTTTGTTTTGTAGAACCTTGGCCACCTTGAAAAGTAACAGCATGGTATAAATATTTTGTCTTCTCTGTGCAGAACAGCACCTCACTTTCTTTCTTTTAAAAAAAAAGAGAGAGAAAGAGGGAAAAGGCTTTCACATGGAAAAGCTTTCTTTTTCTCAGTTGGGTTTTCAAAATAAAACGGGAAATGTCATGAAACGAATATGTTGATGAACTTATGTTGCAGAGAAGTTCAACTGTCAGACAACAACAGTTAAGACACACATTAAAAGCATTCTGTTAAGAATTATTATGAATTTACTGCAGATACATTTGAACTTAAAGATTACTCTTTTAACTAATAATTAAATTGCAGAATTCTGAGAGCTAAATGTGGACAGAATGAATGATTTGATTGAATTTGACTTTGTAAAGTGCCTTGAGATGTCGTTTGTTTTGAATCAACACTATATTAATAAAATTTAATTGAATTCATAGTTATGTTTTCTGGTATGTTAATACAGCAAAATATAAAGTAAAAGTGCTTTTAAATTAACTCTGGATTTCTGCTGGCATGAATAGGGTGCATTATTGCTGTAGGTGGACGAATGGTCCACCTACAGCCTCCTCTAGATTCTCAGGTTACCAATTTGAGTCTTAATTATTTCCTGGGGAAATAATTACATAAATAAAGTCAAGAGTCCTATATTGATTTTTATTTAGCAAAGATTTCTTTAAAATTTTATTTTCTCAAATAATATTATATCTAACTTGGTATTGCATTGTTAATGGATTGAACACCTACCAAATGTTGTTCTAAAGTAGTTAAACTAATTTAACCTCATTCCACCTTCTTTAAGATGAACTTTGAGTCTCTAACTTGGATCTGCAGTGAACCCAAAATTAATTGAATCATTCTCATGATGGTGGTTTTCAGCTATATTTTTCCTTTTGTTGTTTTGTGTGTACATAGTTTCATAGTTTCGTTAATCTTAATTTTGCTTAACAGTTTTAGTTAAGTTTCAATAGCCCTGTAGAGAGGATTTGTTGATTGAAATATAGTGTTAATTGAGATAAACAACATTCTAAAATGTGTTCCCAGGATGTGCATTAGTTTCTGTTAATACATTTTTATTCTTGTAGAGAAGCTGCCACTCATTTATTCCATATATGTGCAGCTTTTGCTGTTAGAAGAATGTCAGTGCTCAAATCATCCTTTCAATTATTGTGTGGGCTGATATTCACTGGACAATACCTAACAGACCGAGCGTTATCTAACAAACATGTAATAATTAAAAAACGTTTAATGGCACTACACACGTCTGGTACCAAGCTCTGCCCAGAGACCAAACCAAGCTAGTTAGGTTTAAACGTTCTTCAGATGCCCTTGCCTTTCTTTGGAGTGTCGTCATCAGCCAAGATTCCTGCCCTGCTGTCGCCGGCCTCCAAGGTTCCCACCCCGCCAGCACTAGCCTTCTTGTCTGCATCACCTGGATCCTGACTTCTTTTTTTGGTTTTCCTGTCTTGCCTTGCCGTCGCTCAGGCACCCCATTCTTCTCTCTGTTTACTGGACACTACCTGGACTGTTGTTGACCATGATCCCAACCAGTGCCCATTGGATCTGTCTAAGCTATCCTACCTGTCACTCTGCGTATGAACCTCACCCCTCTTGCACTTCTGTTGCCTCCAGCCCGTTTAGCCTACCATCTCCTGCTGTGAACAGCCTGTGTTCTGAACAGCTCATCCTCTGCTCCACTCTGGACCTGCGTGTCCCAAGTTTTTTGTTCAGTAAATATTTTTAACTGCAGCACAGTGCACGGCTTGCATTTCAACCTGAGCAGGACCATTGTTATCATGACACATCTATGTAGGGTCATTGTGGGGTCATTGGACTTGATAAAGCACCATACAAGCCCAGAGCATTTACTATTTTTACCATCTACAGCAGGCACGGGCAAAGTATGGCCCACGGGCCATATGCGGCCCGTCAGGCTTTTTAATCTGCCGAACATGTCTAATAAAAAATATTATCAAAATTTCATTCCACAAAATGCAGTCCACAAAATGCAGTTCAAAGCCTTCAGCTGATCCAAAATGCTGCAGCAAGAGTTCTGATGAAAATCAACAAGAGGGATCATATTTCTCCAATTTTAGCTTCCCTTCATTGGCTTCCTGTTAAATCAAGAATAGAATTTAAAATTCTTCTTCTAACGTATAAAGCCCTTAATAATCAAACTCCATCATATATCAGAGCTCTGATTACCCCGTATGTTCCTAACAGAGCACTTCGCTCTCAGACTGCAGGTCTGCTGGTGGTTCCTAGAGTCTCTAAAAGTAGAATGGGAGGCAGATCCTTTAGCTATCAGGCTCCTCTCCTGTGAAACCAACTCCCAGTTTTGGTCCGTGAGGCAGACACCCTGTCTACTTTTAAGACAAGGCTTAAAACTTTTCTTTTTGACAAAAATTATAACTAGTGGCTCATGTTACTCTCAGCTACCTTTATAGTTTTACTGCTATAGGCTTAGGCTACTGGAGTATATCAGGATCTAATTTTCTCACTCTATTGAGTTCTACTGTTCTTCAATTATGCATTATGTGTTGTCATTTCTGCTTTAACTTTCTGTTCTCTCTCTTTTTCTTCATAGTAGGTACACCTGGTCTGGCGTTCTGTTAACTGTGACATCATCCAGAGAAGACGGCTTACCCGCTACTACCATCTAATGTAGAACAGATTACTAGATCAATGTGTGCTTCTGTGCTTTTTTGTTTCTCTTGTTGTGTCTCTGTTCTGTCTTCTGTAACCCCAGTCGGTCGAGGCAGATGACCGTTCATACTGAGCCCGGTTCTGCCGGAGGTTTTTCCTTCCCGCTAATGGGTGGTTTTTCTTCCCACTGTCGCTTCATGCTTGCTCAGTATGAGGGATTGCAGCAAAGCCATGTACAATGCAGATGACTCTTCCTGTGGCTCTACGCTTCCCCAGGAGTGAATGCTGCTTGTCGGGACTTTGATGCAATCAACTGGTTTCCTTATATAGGACATTTTTGACCAATCTGTATAATCTGACCCAATCTGTATAATATGATTGAACTTGACTTTGTAAAGTGCCTTGAGATGACATGTTTCATGATTTGGCGCTATATAAATAAAATTGAATTTAATTGAATTCATTTAGCATTTTTCCTGCAATGCCCACGTTTTCCCACTAGGTGGCCGACTCCAACCTCAGTGGCCCTTATTATCACTTATTTAGATGCCTTGCCCTTTGAACTCTTCTGTAAAAATGAGCGGACCATCATGTCATTAATGCAGTTGTAAAACTTGTGAACTTCATACGAGCAAAAGGACATCAGCATCGTCCATTTATTACGTTTCTGGAGGGAAACCAATGCCGATCATCGGGACTTGATTTACCGCTCTGGTGTCCGCTGGTTAGGTTTGGGCAAAATGTTGCAATTGGTGTGGGAGCTGAAAGAGGAGATCTGGGCATTTTTGGAGTTAATGGGGAGATCTGACAAATTTCCTGAGCTGAGGGACAACAACTGGCTTGGTGACTTTGATTTTGCTGTGGACATATTTTCACACATGAACGAGCTGAACTTAAAGCTACAGGGGAATCAATCAAAATCAAAGTTTATTTATACAGCACTATTTAACAGTCCATATGGTGCATAAAGTGCTTTATAAGCTAAAAATACAAACAAAAGGATGCTGAGACAAAATATAAAAAATATAAAAATGTATATGAAAATAACAGGATGAAAATAAATAAAAACTAAAAAGTGCATATCAGTACAACTCAAAACAATTTTAAGAGCTATAGAAAAATAAAACCACAAGATAAACAAAGGTTATTCTCAGTTGAACAGCTAGGAGGGGAAAGATCAGTCTGTGCACATGTACACACATGTAGGCTTTAAATCTAAGCTCACCTTATTATTATAAGAAATTTCAAAAAACAAATCTTTTGTTCTTTTTCCCACGTTAGCCTTGCAAACAGAGGCTGGCCAAAACATGACAAACACAGCAAATTACTGAGCGACCTACACAGATAATTCTGCTGTTGGTTCTCTGATTTAAAAAAAAAGACAATTAATTTCTGCTGGTGTCCAGTCCATTATCACAAGATCGTGAATCAGCACCGCAGGAGCTGCAGCTGGCACGGAGTGATCTTCAGTCTGACTCCATTTTAAAGTTTTTAAGTTCAACCCTCTTAAACTGAATGACTTTTATGGTACACTTAACAAAGCCATGTTTCCAAACCTGCAGAGGACAGCACAGAAGATGCTGCCGCTGTTTTGCTCAACTTACGTGTGTGAGCAGATGTTCAGCATCATGAATTTCAACAAAGCCCATCACAGATCCAAGTTAACAGACCAACACCTTAGCTCTATCCTGAGAATCACCACAACAAAACTAACTCCAGACTTTGATGCGCCTGCAAAAAAGGAGACCAACAGCGCTGTTCCTACTCAAAGTAAACGTGATTTCACTATGTTGTGGGAAAAAAAACGTGTACAATAATACTTGGACATGCATGCTTTACTACCTGTTAAAGGCAAAACCTTTTATGCAATGGCTTTTTCATTTTAGTTGTTTCCACAAATACTTCATACATCTTCTCCTAGCCCGGCCCCTCTGTCAGATTTAACAACCCATTGTGGCCCTTGAGTCAAAAAGTTTACCCACCCTTACAGTGTTGAGTTATCCTATTGGAAAACTGGGTAGAGGGGTATATATGGATGGATGGATACTTGTTTCCACATATAGTAAATGCCAATTTGATTCTCAAATCATTATTTGCTGAATGCAAAAAAAAAAAAAAAAAAAAACTGAATATTTTCACCTATATTCTTAGCATCTAAAAATGATATGGTTGTTATACTTTGAGTTCAGTGTAAGTTCAAGTTGAAATAGCAGGCTGTAGGAGATAAAAATCTAATTAATGAAAGTAGAGGTGGCATATACATCATATGTTTGTAGATTATAGAATGCTTCATCATCATGTCACTTAGGGAGAGAAGAAAAATATTTTTAAAGCACCCCAACATGAAGCAGGGGCATACTCAGCAAATGTTCAAATACCGAACATACAGAAAGGAGAAGTAGAGAAGGAAAAGAAGTGAGCAGAGTTTTATATGTCCATTTAAAGAAATGGACAGCTTTCCACGTAATTCATTTCATTGCATAACCTGGCAAACAGTGCAGAGCTGCATAATGCACACTCTTTTATACAGCACAGGGCTGTCTGCAACACAAGCATTTATGCACTTTTCGATGTCCTTACACACACACAAACACACCAAAATGGGTGCACACATACTTTCAATTCAGTCCATTTAGCCTGAGTACCACTCCAACAGAGTGTGCCAGTGTTGTCATGGTTACCATATCCCAGCAGCTAGAAGAATGAGTGAAGTGGAAAAGTTGAATTTAGTGAGTATGAAATGCTGACATCAGCTCCGGTAGACCGCATAGTAGAATTGGAAAGAATTAAAAGTAGCCCATAAAGATGACGGTCGGCATAATAGTAGGAGGTGGGTGAATATATCCATAAGTATAAAATAGTCATTGTGTTTGTAGGAGGGTACAGATACATTTTCTACCAGTGTAATCGGAATGAACCTAAATCAAATTGACTAAAAATATTATGAAGACTGACTGGTTGTGGCTTACCTTAGACGAATATGGATGGGAGTGTAGGATAAGGCACCTTGTCAGGAGGGTCAGGCGGCTCCATAGAGGCAACACGGGACTGTTTAAAGAGAGAAAGCCGAGCGTGTTGGTGAGTGAAAGGACCGCCGAACCAGAGCTGAAAAGATGGCATTTGGAAAGCCAGAAGATTTCCACTTCGAGGAAAGTGAAGAACGTTTCGACAACTACCGCGAGCGTCTCGAACAGTATTTTGCGGCAAACGACTTGGACACTAAAGACAAGAAAACTAAGTCGGTGTTTCTCACGGTGGTGGGGAAAAGATCCCATAGCTTGCTGATGGACTTGTGTGCTCCGGATAAACCGTCAGAGAAAAGCTATGAGGAGTTGGTGGCTTTGCTGCAGAGGCACTACGTACCAAAGACGAACTTTATTGCAGAAAGGTGCAAGTTTCACGGAAGAAACCAAAAAGACAACGAAACAATCAGTGAGTATGTGGCTAGTTTACGAAAATTAGCAGCTACATGTAAATTTGGGACTTTCTTGGATGAAGCACTGCGTGATAGATCCGTCTGTGGGGTAAAGAGCAGTGAGCTGAGAGACCGGCTGCTCAGCACCGCACACAGCAAAGACTTGACGCTGCCACTAGCTGTAGAAATGGCGCTCTCCTTTGAGGTAACTAAGGACAGTGCACAGCAATTTTCACAGAAAGCTTTCAAGGCTCATGTCGTGGACATGAAAGTTAAAACAAAGTACCGCGAAGCTGAGAAAAATACAGCTACCGGGAAGCCCTGTTATCGTTGTGGTGGGAAAAGTCACAATCCGAATAACTGCAGGTTTAAAGAAAGCGAGTGCCACGAGTGTAAGAAGAAGGGACACATCGCAAAAGCCTGTCGCACGCGCAAAGAAGGAGGCCGTTCGAGTACGACCAAAGGAACCATGCATCTGGATGTTAAGAGACAACCCAGCGTTCTCAAGCAACGCCAGGATGGCGGCATTCTCCAACAGCAAGATGTCTGCAGCTGGATCGGTCCCCAGTACGCCCCTGAAGCTGCGTCCCGCTATGCAGATCCAGGCAACAGGCATGAGTTTAAAAGGGATCCAGATGACAGCAAATTGCTATCACATCAAGTCGGAGAAGATGGAGCCGCCAGTGATGTGGTAGTTCAGTGCAAGATGAAAGCTGCACACAACCCTGACACTGTCCCAGAACTGACGTTGGACAGTCAAGATTTTGGTCTGTCTGAAATGAACACAGGTAATGGTGACACTGTAAAGCCTTATTATGTGTATGTCAGTGTAAATGGTTCAAGAGTGAAGATGGAAATAGACACTGGTGCCGCAGTGTCAGTGATATCTGAAAATCTGTATAAGCGCAGATTTAAATCAGTCAAACTAAGTTCTAAGCTAATTGTGTATTTAAAACGTACAGCCAAGAGTCATTGCAGCTGATGGGTAAATTTGTGGCAAAAGTGAAATGTAAAGAGACCACTAAAAAACTAGAACTGTTAGTAGTCAAAGGAAGAGGCCCTGCTTTGATGGGTAGAGACTGGATTAGTCAGCTGAAGTTAGACTGGTCACAAGTGAATAGAGTGGCTCCAGAAACAGTGGAAGATGTATGTACTCAGTATGCATCAGTGTTCAGCCCTGAGCTAGGCAAGTTGAAGGGCATTAAAGCTAAGCTACATGTTGCTCCAGAAGCTGCGCCCAAGTTCCATAAACCCAGAAATGTGCCATATGCATTAAGAGAAGCTGTGGAAAAAGAACTGACTAAGTTAGAAGCAGAAGGAGTTATTTCACCCACTAATTACAGTGAGTGGGCTGCTCCTATAGTGTGCATACCTAAAAAGGATGACAGTGTGAGATTATGTGGAGACTACAAGGTCACCATAAATCCATGGTTAAACGTGGATCAGTATCCACTTCCAAAAACGCAAGATCTGTTTGCAAAATTAGCAGGAGGTCAGAAGCTCACCAAACTAGACTTATCCCAGGCTTACCAGCAAGTCCAGTTAGAGGAGAGTTCTAGGTGTTACCTGACCATAAACACTCACAAGGGGTTGTATAGATACAACAGGTTGCCTTATGGTGTTGCAAGTGCTCCTGCAATTTTCCAGAAAATAATGGATCAAGTGCTTCAGGGTATGGATGGTGTCATCTGCTATCTTGATGATATTTTGATAACTGGTAAAGATGTAGAAAGTCACCTGGCTAACTTAAAAGAGGTCCTTAGGAGGCTCCAAAGCCACAACCTTAGGGTAAAGCGAGAAAAATGTGAGTTCATGAAAGACAGTGTTTCATATTTAGGACATGTCATTGACGCCGCCGGCATTCATCCTATGAAGGAAAAGACGACTGCCATTTAGAAGGCTCCAGTTCCAAGAAATGTGACTGAACTGAGGTCATTCTTGGCTCTGCTAAACTACTATGGGAAGTTTATACCAAACTTATCCACACTGATCCAGCCAATGTCAGCATTGCTACACAAAGATGCAGACTGGATTTGGTCAGAAAACTGTCAAAAGGCTTTTGAGAATGCTAAAAAAGCTCTCCAAGCTGACAACATCTTGGTACATTTTGATGCAGAGTTACCTATTATCTTAGCATGTGATGCATCTCCTTATGGAGTTGGTGCTGTAATCAGTCACCAAACGGAAGATGGAAGTGAAAGACCGATTGCATTTGCATCACGAATGCTAACTAAGACAGAACAAAACTACTCACAGATTGAAAAAGAAGCACTAGGTTTAGTGTTTGGTGTTATGAAGTTTCATGACTACCTTTATGGAAGGAAATTTATTTTGGTGACAGACCACACACCATTGCTAAAAATTTTGGGTCCAAAAACAGGTGTGCCGACGCTAGCTGCTGCAAGATTGCAGAGGTGGGCTCTAATCCTAGCTGCATACAAGTATGAGATTCAGTACAAAAGATCTGAACAACACAGCAATGCAGATGCATTATCAAGGTTACCGATGGAACCAAGAGTGGATGAGGTGTCAAATCCTATCTACAAAGTATCTTATCTGGACGAGTTACCTATAACTGCCAGGGAGATAGCAAAAGAAACTGACAAAGATCCTGTGTTAAAGGTGGTGAAACAGTTGGTGTTAACCAGCTGGCCTAAACACGTACAGGATGAGCTACTGAAACCATATTTTCAGAGACGTTTTGAGCTGACGGTCGAAGATGATTGTCTGCTGTGGGGGTTACGAGTGGTGGTTCCTAAGAAATTACGGAATCAGTTGATTTCTGAACTGCATGAACACCACTGGGGCGTAGTAAAGATGAAATCCCTCACCAGAAGTTCATTCTGGTGGCCAGCAGTAGATGAGTGTATTGAACAGGAAGCCAGTGAGTGTACTATCTGCCAAAAGCAGCGAAGTATGCCTTGTACTGCACCAGTGCAGAGATGGAAATGGGCTTCTAGTCCTTGGGAGAGAATCCATCTGGACTTTGCAGAGGACCACAAGCAGATGTTTCTAGTAGTTATGGATGCTTATGCTAGATGGCCAGAGATTATTCCTATGCAAACTACTACTTCGGTCAAAACCATTGAAACACTTAGAACATTGTTTGCTGCTTATGGGTTACCAAAAGAAGTGGTAATAGATAATGGTCCGCAGTTTGTTTCACAAGAGTTTGAGGCATTTCTAAAGAAAAATGGAGTGCAACACATTAAGTCACCTGCATACCACCCCGCCAGTAATGGATTAGCAGAACGCTTAGTCCAAAATCTTAAAAGATCCCTAGCAAAGAATCGAGCTGTGGGTGGAATGACACTTGAGCACTGTGTGACAAATTTTCTTTTAGGGTACCGAAACACACCCCATATAACTACAGGGAAAACTCCTGCTGAGTTATTCCTAAAAAGACCGGTGCGAACAAGATTGTCGCTGATCAGACCCCAGGTCTCGCAGAGAATGCAAACTGAAACAGAACCCACTCTTCCACGTGTTAGAGTTTTCACTGTAGGTCAACCTGTATTGGTTAAGAATTACAGGGGAGGGGAGAAATGGTTGAATGGAGTTGTACAAGAAATCCTGGGTCCTGTAACTTACAGTGTGGAAGTAAATGGGAAGTGTGTTAAAATACATGTAAATCGGATTCTGGGGATAAATGGAAACCCAGCTCATTCTATACAAACAGACTTTGGTGTTGGAAGTTTTTTTGGAATGAGGATGATCTCGATACAGCCAACGGAGTGGATCAGCAGATGGAGGAAAAAACTGTTGGAAATCAACCAATGGATTTGCCATCATCAACAGTCGAAAGGAACACTCGTCCAGTGAGGAACCGTCGACCTCCTGATAGACTGAACTTGAAATTGCATTTTAAATAAGGGTAAGAAAAGAAAAAGAGAAAAAGATATTTGTAAAAAAAAAAACAAATAGAAAATGTTTGATTGAGAAGTATTGATTTTACAGGGGAGGAGCTGTGGTGTTCCAGACATAGAAATAAGTGAACCATAAAGTTTTGGTTAGGTAGATACCATAGGGTCTGATGATGCTCCTATGTGGTGGAGAATGTTGAGGTTGTTAAGTATGTAAATAGAGGAAATATAACAGTTCACCTATAGGGGCCGCTCTCGAAGAGCAACAGAATATGTACGCTGTGTAAAGAAGAAGAGCAGAGCAGTTGGATGAAAAATAAAGTTGCCGTGTGTTCTTTCCAGTAATCTGCTTGAACATTCTTTTATTTTGAACCAGTGTATCATACACGACAGTTCTAAACCAGCCACGGTTTGTTTTGGGAAGTGTGCAAGTTTTGAAGCATTCCACTTGCGTCTGTCACTTAGTAAGAAAGTGTTTTGTCCCACTTTCTTCACGACAGTCCGTGGTTCTGTAAATCTTGAAGATCCTTTGGAAACGTGCTCAGGTCTGCGAATACGAGCAGTGTCACCCACTTTGACTGTTGGTACTTTAGCTCTCATTTTCTTGTCTGTGTATTCCTTCATTTTATTTTGCTTTTGTTTCACCCTCTTTTGTATTTGGGCATGTGTTTTGCTTTTCAGTTCTACTGGGAGTATGTTTAGCTTGGTGCGCATCTTTCTGTTTCTCAGTAGCTCAAATGGTGTTACTCTGGTGAGTAACACCATTTGGTGCGTGAGGAGTAGCATGGTAGTTGTGCAGGAATGCTGTTACAGTTTCTTTCCATGAACTGTGACTTCTTTCAGATGTCTGTATGCAGTCCTTAAGTACTCTGTTGAACCTTTCCACAGCACCATTTGCTTTAGGGTAGTATACACTTGACCTTAAGTGCTGTATCTCTCTCTCTCCCTCAGAAAATCACTAAATGCATGAGATGTAAACTGACAACCATTATCTGAGACAAGGTACATCGGATTACCTTCTCTACAGAACACAGTGGCTAGAAAGCGAATGACAACATCTGTAGTAACAGTAGAAGTGAATGCAACCTCAGGCCATTTGCTGTTGTAGTCTGTAAGTACAATAGCATAACGGCAGTCCCATGTAGCATTTTCAAATGGACCTGTAATATATATTGCAACTTTTTCCCATGGTTTACTAGGGAATTCTACTGGAGTAAGTGGAGCAGGAGCAGTTATGGCTACCTTATCACTGTACTGACAGTTAACACAGAAAGCAATAACAGAATGTACAAATTTGTCCAGTCGTGGCCACCAGAAAAGTTCACGCAGTCTCTGCTTAGTACAGACAATGCCTTGATGTCCTTCATGTACTAAATCAACAACTCTGGCACGCAGTGAAGCAGGAACAACTAGTCGATCTGTCAATCTCAATATCAGTGAACCATGAACTGACAACTCATGTCGTACCTGAAAATATGGAGCAAGAGTCTCTGGAAGACCTTTGTTGCATTTGAGCCAACCTTTTTCAATCTGGTTGCACAGCAAGGACAGTTCTGGGCAGGTTTCACTGGCAGAAGTGAACTCTGGAAGAGAAATGGCATACAGTGACTCTTTAAAAACAGCTGCAATCATGTCCGGTTCCTCTGTTGCCTCATTCTTAACAGTTAGTGGTAGTCTGGACAGGCAGTCAGCAGTGACGTTTTGGTGTCCTGGGCGGTAAGTGATGCAGAGCAGTCGAGCGGACCATCTGGCGATCCTTAGTCCAGCACGGCCAGAACCTTTAAAGGTGAGTAAGGTCGTAAGTGCTTGGTGATCGGTACGAAGAACAAAGCGACGACCCCATAGGTAAGTTCTCCACCTTTCCACAGCCCAAACGCAGACAAGAGCTTCTCGTTCGACCGTGGAGTACTTGCGCTCAGTAGAAGAAAGAGTTCTGGATGCAAAAGCGACAACTCTCTCACTTTGATCAGAATGCAACTGAGTTAACACCGCGCCGAGTCCATAATCTGAAGCATCAGTAGTAACATAGGTTGGTAACTCAGGGTCATACAGAGCTAAGGCAGGACTGTTGACTATCAGTTCTTTAAGTGCAGTGAAGCTAGACTGTGCTTCTGTTGTCCACTTGAAGCTTAAATCTGTGGAGTCTCTGAGCACTGCACGTAGTGGCTCACTCACAGTCGCAAAATCTGGAATGCACTTACTGTACCATGATGCAAGACCAAGGAAGGATCTCAGAGCAGACGTGTCGTGTGGAGCTGGAGCATTAATGACAGCAGTGACTCTATCCTGATCTGGTTGAAGACCTTCTTTTGAAATGGTGTGACCCAGGTAGTTTAGTGAAGGTTGGTTGAATTTGCATTTATGCATGTTTAGTTTGAGTCCAGCATCCGTCAAGGCTTGAAGCACTCTCCGTAGATTTTCATTGTGTTCTCTTTGTGTAGAGCCATAGCAGATGACGTCATCCAGGTAAGCTTGTACACCTGGCAAACCTTTAAGGATGATTGACATAATTTTCTGAAATGCTGATGGGGCAGAAGCTAAGCCAAAAGGAACTCTGCAGAAACGAAAAAGTCCATCATAAGTGATAAATGCTGTAATATCACGACTTTCAGAATGCAGAGGCATTTGGTGGTAGGCAGAGGCTAAATCAATCGTGGATAACACAGTTGCCCCACGTAGATTTGAGAACAGTTCATCCATGTGTGGTAATGGATGGCAATCAGCAACAATGACTTTATTTGGCTCCCTTAAATCAACACGCATGCGTGGCTTTCCCCCATCTCTTCTTTGAGTCACGACTATGGGAGAAACCCAAGGAGAAGCATCAATACGTTCAATGATGCCCTTATCCTGAAGATCTTTGAGCTCCTCTGAGACAGCTTGTCTTACTGAAAATGGAAGTTTCCTGAGTCTTTGATGCACTGGAACAGCATTTGGCTGTATATGTACTTTGTGTATGAAGTTTTTAGCATAGTCAACTTCCTGAACTGACACTTCTGGGACATGTTCTGATACAGTCTCTGATACAGCAGTTTGAACTGCAGGGGCAGGAGGAGTAGTAACCACTTTCCGTCCTTCAAGTTTCATTTGTAATGCCTGAAACAAGTCTAAGCCAAGAAGAGCAGCGCCCGACTCAACAACAACAAGAGTGCCCTTAGTAGAATGACTATCATGAGAAATGGTAGCTTTTAAGCAACCTTTTACAGAAATTTTCTCTTTTGCATAAGTAACAAGAGCAAATGTAGGTTCCGTTAACACACATTCTGAAAAGCAGGTGCTGTACATGTTTTCCGGGATAATAGACACCGATGAGCCTGTATCCACAATCAGCTCAACATCTTTGCATCGGCCATTACCAGTGACTTGAACTGTGCAGAGGATCTTGTCTTGTACTGCATTGTTCATGTAAAGAACTGTTGGCTCATTAATGACGACTTCACGTACCTCCATTTGATTCGAACGGCACACTCGTGAAAAATGTCCCACTTTCCCACACTTGTTACATGTCATTTTAGCAGCAGGGCCTGAAGGTTTGTTAGCAAGGTGATTGAAAGATCCACAGCGGAAGCAGCTTTAGCCATAGCAGGAGCAGGATCCGGTGGCTTCTTCTTCGTGTCCCAGCGGCGGCTTGGCTTTGGTTGCTTTTGTACGGCCCTGACTGGAGCAGAAGCGGCAGCAGCAGTAGCATCAGAAAGGACGTTAGCATCTCTCAATCCACTTTCAATTTGCAACGCCAATGTAGTAGCTTTAGCAAGGACTGGGACAATCGCCCCATCGGGTAAAACGATCAAAAGTCCGGTCAACAAGGAAAAATCAGTGGATCATTAGCTACAAGCAGCAATGTCCACGTGCAAGACCGTTGGATGTTCCAATAAATCGGGTAAAAGTAAAAAAAACATTTTTTTTCACCTTCCAATTCATTATCCACCCTGGGCTCTTTTGTTGGATTGCCAACTTGCCATCGAACTTCTGGCCAGAGAGAAAAAACGTCGTCTGTAGCCAACATTTTGAAGAAGAGTGTCTTCAAGATGATATGAGAGCGAGACTTGTCGGTAGGTTTTTCTTTATTATAATGTAGAATTTGCCAGAACATTTGTTTACCGACTAGAGCGGCAGAGATTGGTTCTAAAGATGAGTTTTATACTCATCTTATAACATTGCAGAGCCTAACCTATAAACCATAATTTAATGTTTATTTGTTGTCTCTTTTTAACTGTATAATGTTAAATTAGTATTACTTTAAATTTTAATGCTTAATACCATGTTTATTTTTGTTTAAGAGGTTAAAAAAATTTCCCCAAGTTGGAATCGATAAGAGAATCGATAATGAATCAAATCGTTTCACAGAATCAATAAGGGAATCGGAATCGTGAAAATCTTATCAATTCCCAACCCTAACAGGTAGTGCTGTGATCTTTAAAACTCCATGTTAAATTGCCCAGAAGAAGAAAACATTTTAGATGTTTTTTTTTTTGTTTTTTTCCCCCAGTGTCCTGTCTAGCAATGTGGCAATAAGAATTGACGTCTTAATGCCAAATAGAGAATTTCAAATTACGTGGACACTACAATGGTAAAGTAGGAGAGTAAAGGAAAAAACAAGAAGAGAAAAAAAAGAAAGAGAAGAGGTGAAAGAAAGAAGAGATTAAAGGGAAAAATGATAAAACGTCTTCCATCTGCTTCATCACCTGGAAAGAGAGATGTAAAAGGAACACAACCAACGGACATAGTGTAACAGATACAATAGAGTAACACATTGATACCATTGCTAAATCATATGTATTATTATTTAAACTGACATGTATAATGTGATACCTGAGAAAAGAAAGTAAAAAAATAAAAATAAATAAATAAATAACGGGCTTTCTGTATAGAAGTGAACACTTAGTACCTGGGGGAAAAAAAGAAGAAAACATTGACATACTGTTTTGCCTGCAAACTCTTCTGAATATACCCACAGCTATAGCTGAAAGTCACCTCAAGCAACAGTTAAACCTTACCAACAGTTAAACAGTACAGATGCAATGCAAACCTGTTTTCGTTGTGTAAACGGAGCCACAGACGGTACCACAGTGCTGACGGTGTATTCGGTTAGTAGTTAACTATAAATAATAACTGCTGAATTGATCAGATTTCAAGTAGGCTACTTTTATATGCATGACTTACCTTGTCACTCCTTAGTGTAGAAATACATTCCTCCAACAAATGAAGACATCTTAAAAAGAAATAAAGGGCCTCCCTTGTAATGTTTGTACTACAGTACATAAAGAAAGCCAAGTCTTTAAAAGTTATCTAGTTTATTAACTAACAGCATTAGACATTGTCGCTCGGGTTTACAGCTCCCGTCTCTTACTTCCTCGTGTATCTGATTCTAGTTTAGCTTCTTGCATCACCACCTACTGGTGCTGCATCCCCGTTTCAAGCTTGTTTGTTAACTTGTCAACTGCTTTCACTAACAGAGTCACCAGTAACAACAGAGTCAACATACAGACCTCAGGAGTTAACAAAACTTCGTAATAACAGAACTCCACACTGAACAGTCTAACATTTTTTTCACTTTCTTAACCTTGTTCAATCAGTCTCTCTGGTGGTCTCCGTGTCCTTGTTGACCTTCTTAAGACCTGTGTAGAACTAGTGTTGTTTGGTAAAGCATCATTACCCACACTGTGTGAGTCAGTAGTCTCTCTGGCCTGATGGCCTGCATCTCTCTCTTCCTGACCCTGTTTCGGTGAGTCTTGTTCCTGAGTCTTGAGTAAACTCCTCCGGTTTTTCCTGAGTACTTGTCCATCATCTGTCTGTATCTCGTATGACCTGAGGCTCACTTCCTTGAGGACTGTGGCTTTTCGCTCCCACGTGCTGTGATCCTCAACTCTCACTGTGTCATTTTCCTCCACAGCCTTCAGCCTCCTGGCTGTTTTATCATAGTTCTCTTTTTGTTTCTGTTCGAGCGCTGATTGCTTTCCTGTCAGCTGTTTTGTGTTAGTCTTTAGTGATAGGTGTGGCAGCGTTGTAGGCAGCTTGTGACCCATGAGGAGCTCAGCTGGGGAGAATCCGCACGCCAGGGGTGCAGTGCGGTAGCTCAGCAATGCAAGGAAATGGTCAGATCCACTGTCACTTGACTTCTTTAAGAGTCTCTTAATGATCTGGACACCCTTTTCAGCTTTCCCATTCCCTTGTGGATGCAGTGGACTGGATGTGATGTGTTGAAACCCATAGTCCTGTGAAAACTTCCTGTATTCTCTGCAGTTGTACTGTGGTCCATTGTCACTGATGACAAATAAGGGAATCCCATGCTTGGAGAAAACACCTTTCATATGAGTAATTACCCCAGCAGCTGATGTGTTAGAAAGCAGGGCTATTTCTGGATAGTTAGAGTGATAATCTATCATCACAAGATATTCTTTACAATTCAGGTGGCATAGGTCAGTTCCCACTTTTTACCAGGGTCCTGTGGGTACATCAGTGACCAGCATGGGCTCTTTGGTCTGTTTATAGTGATGTTTAAGGCACGTGGCACATGTGGATATCATATTATCAATGTCATTATTGATCCCCAGCCAGTACACTGCCTATCTGGCTCTTCTCCTACATTTCTCAACCCCGAGGTGCCCCTCATGAATGCGGCACAGCATGTCCTGTCTCATTGAATGTGGGATCACCATTCTATTGTGTCGGAGCACCAGGCCTTTTACCACACTCAGGTCAGCTCTGACTGGATAATATTGTGGACAGCTGCCCTTCTTCCAGCCATTTTTTAGGTCGTCCGTCACTCTTTTCAGAGTAGCATCTTTTCCTGTTTCCTGTATTATCTTTTGCAGCATGACATCAGACACCGGCAAACCTGACATCACCGTGTCCACATGTACTGCAACATCGGCAGCACTGGATGATACTTTGGCATCAGTGTCCGGCAAGGAGGCCCTGGACAGTGTGTCAGTCACAACTATGTATTTTCCTGGGGTGTAGACGAGCTCAAAATCATATCTTTACAACTTCATCATAAGCCGCTGGATTCGAGGAGACATCTCATTCAGATTTTTTTTTATAATTGAGATCAACGGTTTGTGATCTGTCTCCATAGTAAAGGTAGGTAGTCCATATACGTAACAGTGAAACTTTTCACACCTATAAACCAGCCCCAGAGTCTCTTTCTCTATCTGAGCATATCGTTACTCAGTGTCCATCATTGTTCTGGAGGCATAGGCCACAGGTTGCCAAGTGTCACCAACAGATTGCAGTAATACGGCACCTAAGCCCTCCTTTGAGGCATCTGTTGAGATTTTTGTCTTTCTTGCAGGATTGAAAAAGATAAGAACTGGCTCAGTAGATATAATTTGCTTTAGCATCTCCCACTTTGTTATGTTTCTCTGTCCACTCAAACACAGTTTCTTTTTTTAGAAATTCTCTCATGCATGTTGTTTTTGATGACAGATTTGGAATGAATTTGCTCAAAAAATTTATCATCCCTAGAGCTCTCAATACACCTTTCTTATCTGTGGGATGTGGCATCTCCTGGATGGCTTTCACTTTTGAGTACAGAGGCTCCACCCCCTCTCCTGACATCTTGTCACCCAAGAAGACAACCTCCCTGACCCCAAACTGGCACTTCTCTTTATTAAGTTTCAGCCCGCTCTCCTGGACCCTAAAGCTTAGTAAGTCTTTCATCATTATCCTGTCGTGTCGTGTCTTTCCCCACACCACTATGTCATCAATGTAGACTCTTGTGTCTATCAGACCCTCTGTTATTCGCTCAACTGCCTTTTGAAAAATCTCAGGTGCTGATTTAATGCCAAATGGTAGCCTGAGAAAACAGTACCTTCCAAACGGGGTGTTGAAGGTGCATAGTTTGCTGCTTTCAGCATCTAACTTTATTTGCCAAAAACCCTGTGAGTCATCAAGTTTGCTAAAATACTGAGCACCTGCCATCTCGCTGGTGATCTCCTGTCTCTTAGGAATCTGATAATGTTCTCTCTTAATATTTTCATTTAGATCTATGGGGTCTAAGCAAACTTGTAACTTTCCATTTGGCTTTTTGACACAGGTGATCGAATTTACCCAGTCTGTGGGTTGTTCTACTCACTCAATGACCCCCAGTTGTATCATCCTGTCCAGCTCTTTTTTCAGGCTGGCGCGCAGTGCAACTGGCACTCTCCTTGGGGCATGTACAACGGGCTTAGCATCACTCTTAAGTTGTATTTTGTATGTGAGTGGCAGGGTGCCTTGTCCTTTGAAGATGCTTGGGAAGCTACACTGCATGAAAAGTGAGATTTTCGTCCCCGTAAACTACCGCAGATCTCCCTCATTTTCGGCAGTTAACGACAATTTGCAACCCGCGCTTGTTGCCGTTTTCAGTGCCACAAATTGTCGGAACCGGAACCGGACTCTGACGTATGTGGAGAGCGATCAGCTGTACTAATGGCCCTAATTAGCATATGAATGCAGCACTTTGTTCAGTCACATCTACAGTGTCTCTATTGAGCTGATATATTCTCCTGACCAGACCCAAATCCTCACAAGCCTTGTCTTCAAGGAGTGACTGCCCCTTAGGAACTACCACAAACATTACATTGTGCACATTACCCTTTATATTCACTTTGAGTCTGCACACGCCCTCCGTTTCTATGCTTTGCTGGTTGTATGCCCTGAGTGCAACAGTATTTCTTCTTATCTTAGGTTTCTCCTTAAGCTCTCTAAGATCATTAACATTTATAATATTCGCCTTTGCCCCAGTATCAAGCTGAAATGAAATCAGTGTCCCATTTACCACAAGGGGTGCCACCCATTTATCTCTTTTATCTGCGTTCCTAGCTTGATGTACATCAGTATTCTTTGTTAATGGACCCTTTCCTTCTTCCTTGTTTACCATACTGATAAAAAGCGAACCACTACCATCACTTTGGTCTCCACTATCATTGTCATCCTGAACAGTATGTACTTTTTTATCTTTGGACATACACATTCTGGCAAAATGATGTAAACCTCTGCATTTTGAGCATGCTTTCCCAAAAGCTGGACATTGCCTCGGTTTATGATCACTTCCACATCTTTTGCAGCTGAACATGCCATCATTCGTGTTCCTATTCTTGAACTTAGCTGTGCGTTTCTCTCTGATGGAGACCGCGTCCACTGCCTCGCATAGCTGACTGGTAGCTGCTGAGCCTTGCTCTCTTTCGGCAAATGTTTTCGCATGTTCTCCGGCCATTTCACTGGCATGACAAATTTTTACTGCTGTGTCCAGTGTGAGATCACTTTCCCTCAAAAGTTTTTCTTTTGTCTTTACGTCCTTAGTGCCAAACACTATCTGATCACGAATCAGCGAGTCCCTCAGTACACCAAAGTCACATGATGCAGCTTTTATTTTTAATACTGTCAGGTAACAACTCATCTTGTTGCTGCACTCGGGATCAAAACACGTACCGTTCAAATGTTTTTTTTTTTAGACAGGCAGTGTCCATCAAACTTCTGCAGGACGACATCCAACTTTTTTTCCTCCCCGGTCTCAAAAGTAAACTTCCAGCGCTTCTGGGCCGGCCATTGTGAGCAGCATGGCGATCTTCCTTTCATCCGGCTTGGAGTCCAGTCCCACTGCAGACACGTAGAGCTGGAACCGTTGCTTGAATGCTCTCCAGTTACCATCAACGTTCCCTGTTAGCTTTAACTGCTCGGGCGGCTTCATTGCATCCATAGTCGCTTAGTGTTCCTAACTGCTGTATATGAAAACAACAAACCTACCCCACTCCTGGTACCATGTAATGTTTGTACTACAGTTGTCATGTTTTGTAACCTGAACCCAAACACACCACACTCAGAGTTAAATTTTAAGTGAGTTTATTAAAGAGGATGAATGGTGGATGATGATGACCAGAGTCCAAACCAGGCTGGAGCAGGAGGCAGTTAATGGTTAGAGCTGGCAAACAAGATGGAACCGGAGCATGGAGGTGGCAAGACCAGCAGCACAGCAGAAAGGAGATAGGAAACCAGAACCACAACAGGATAAGCAGCACGACTGGATGAATACTTGCAGGGCTGGAGTGAGAGCAGGACCAGGATAACAGCAGGCAGATGGTAAACTCAGGCTGGACAAGGACAGGACAAGGTAAGCAGCGATGAGCAGTGGAACACAGAGGTAACAGTACGGTCCGACAGGGAAGAGCTAACTGAGGAAGGTTTAAATAGTGATGACAGGTGGAAAGAGTCCTGGCTTGATTAGTGGCTGACAGGTGTAGGTGATTAGTGGAGCATGGGATTTGGAGCTGTATGGGAGGCTGAGAGTGCCCTGAAATGTCCATGGTGCAGCAGGCAAAGCTGCACCATGACAACAGTACATAAAGAAAGCCAAGTCTTTAAAAGTTATCTAGTTTATTAACTAACAGCATTAGACATTGTCGCTCGGGTTTACAGCTCCCGTCTCTCACTTCCTCGTGTATCTGAGTCTAGTTTAGCTTCTTGCATCACCACCTACTGGTGCTGCATATCATTACATCCTTCTGTCTCTCCATGTTCTCCCATGATACTCAAATATCCCGCGAGCTGAAGCCGGGTTATGTTGCGTTGAGACTTATCTTGTAACAAGATAAGTCTGTCGTTAAAACGAGAAAATTATCTTGTTAAAACAAGCTACCGTGTCACTCATAGGGCAACAAAACGCTTCAGTACGATCCGTGAAAGTCACATGAACTACTGCAGCCGGAAGAGGCAGCCTGTGAGCCTGATCTCTGGACAGCAAATCTAGATGTTACACATAAAAATCCTTTTATTAATTTGCGAATTTCACACGGCAGAAGTGTAGCAAAAATCACTTGTGTAAAGAGAGCCAATGGAGAAACAGCTTAACTTGTAACCAATGATTTGTCTGTATTTCTGGGTCTTGAAGTGAAAATACTTCAGACATTAGTTTCTCTGTGTGTGTTTTACAGATTGATCTACACATTTGCAGAACTTAGCGCACATTTGCAGATCTTAGTACACATTTGAAAATCTTAGTACACGTTTCCAAATCTTGGTACACGTTTGCGAACCGGTTCGCAGCCGAGTGCGAAGCGGCCGGGATGAAAATCAGTGCCTCCAAATCCGAGACCATGGTCTTGAACCGGAAAAGGGAAGAGTGCCTTCTCCGGGTTGGGGAGAATGTGCTGCCCCTAGTGGAGGAGTTCTAGTATCTTGGGGTCTTGTTCACGAATGAGGAGAGGTTGGAGCGGGAGATCGACAGGCGGATTGGTGCAGCGTCTGCTGTGAAGCGGGCGCTGTACCGATCCGTTGTGGTGAAGAGAGAGCTGAGCCAAAAGGCGAAGCTCTCGATTTACCGGTCGATCTACGTTCCTACCCTCATCTATGGTCACGAGCTTTGGGGCGTGACCGAAAGAACGAGATCCCGGATACAAGCGGCTGAAATGACTTTTCTCCGTAGTGTGTCTGGGCTCTCCCTTAGAGATAGGGTGAGGAGCTCAGTCATCCGGGGAGGACTCAGAGTAGAGCCGCTGCTCCTCCACGTCGAGAAGAGCCAGTTGAGGTGGCTCGGGCATCTGGTCAGGATGCCTCCTGGACGCCTCCCTGGAGAGGTGTTCTGGGCACGTCCCACCGGGAGGAGGCCCAGGGGAAGACCCAGGACACGCTGGAGGGACTATGTCTCCCGGCTGGCCTGGGAACGCCTTGGGATTCCTCCTGAGGAGCTGGCCCAAGTGGCTGGGGAGAGGGACGTCTGGGCCTCCCTACTGAAGCTGCTACCCCCGCGACCCGACCCCGGATAAGCGGAAGAAGACGGACGGACGGACGGACGGACGGACGATACACATTTGCATATCTTAACACAAATTTATAGATCTGAATACAGATTTGTGGATTTTTTACACATTTGCAAACCGGATTACACACACAAGTTGTTTTACACATTTGCAGATTCCCGTACAGAAACACAAATCTCCTCACACATTTCCATATTTATTTACACATTTTCAAATCCCACTGCACACACACAAATTGAGATACAGACACACAACTCTCCACACACATTTGCAAATAATATTGCTACAATAATGCCCCTATACATGGCTGTTGCCACACTCCTGTTGCTGTTTTTGGGCAAACAATTTGTTATGGATCCCTATTAGTTTATAACTACTTTCAAATAATCATGTTTTATTGACATTATTTCCAAATGAAAGCTTGTGGAGTTTTCACCAGCCGCCGGCCACAACGTGTCGCAGTCCAGATACCGCAGCTAATGATTTTGAAATAATAGTTTTCTGGCACCTTGTGGCACCTGCAGTGGCATTCAGTTGTCACTAGGTGTCACTAAACCGGCATGCCACCTCCCGCTACTGCACTTCGATTGCTGTTTATAAGCAAACGGTTTGTCATTGGGGTAATTATTGCCTGTTCTATTTACTTTCAATTAATTATGTGCTAAATTGACATCATTTAATAACATTTTTTAAACAATTTAATAAAAAGTTATAAGGTGACTGTGTGAGTGGTTTGACTCGTGATAAGAACAAAGCTCAGAACAGGTGGACCCAGTATCCGAGGCAGACAAACAGTTTAGGTTTAACAGTTTATTTAAATCAGAAACGGAGCGGGTGGCATAGGCGTCTACAGCGGGAAGCTCCACAGAGGGAGACAATAGATTAGTGACCTTGTTTAACTAGGAGTGTTTGATCACAAACCTGGTCTTAATGTTCAGTTCTTAATGTTCAGCTATCTATACTGTTAGCTAAACCGTTAGCCTTGCCCTACTCTGTTATATTATGGACGATGAATAGCAGATGATAATGGGAAAACAGCAAGTGGAAAGAGGAAGAGGTGAGGAGGAAAACCTCAAATGTAAAAGGAAAGAGGAAATTGATTGTTACATAATAGAAAGAAATGTGACGTGTTTGATACTAATGTTTATAATCAAATTATTAAAATCAATAAAAGATACATATTTTTATTTTCCTAGTTTTATCAATCGTCCCGTTTTTATTTAAGACTTTAACAGTTTTTTGCTAACAATAAAGATCTCAGGATCAACATAGAGATTAAACACTGATTTTCAAATGTCCCCTAAAAAGAAAAAAAGGAAAGAGGAATAAGATAGACAGAAAAAAATCTAATGAAAGGAGTAATGAGGCAAGTGAGAGAAGGAAAACAAGTGATCAGATGATAGAGAGGTACAGCATAACGTTTTTTTTGAAGATTGCAAGTGACTGAAAACAGTTCATGTGCACCTTTTTTGCAGGAGATGTACAACATAGAGCAAGCTGTGGAGAGAAACAGAAGCAGTATGGAAAGAGAAAAGTATAGCACCATACTAGATGACATTTGTGAGAAAATTGCCTGAGTGGAAGAATGAAAACCTAAAAATGATTTTTAAAAATGCTTCATTGAATACTTTCTGTTGTCATTAAGTACAAATGTCATTGTTTTTATGGCAACAGAAGGTGGAAGGAGTGAGCAGATGATGGAGAGAAAAGAGAGCAGCAGACACAGAGGACCAACCAGGTGCAACCTGACACAGAACTAACATTTGTGCTTGGCGGGGAAAGAGAATTGAAAAATTAAAACAATTATTAACTATTGACCAATTTTATCAGCTTTCAATATTATGTCTTAATATTAATACTGATTTTAGAGATCTTGTTTACATTGTCAAAATTAATTTTAAAATCAAATACATTTTGAAGTACTTATGGAAGTACTTGGCTTCAAACAAGGTGCCACAATACTTAAGAAAGCTTAAATAACCCCCCGCCCCCTAATGTTCCTTCAGATTCCGAATCGAGGGGTTGGGCTCAGCCGCTGTTACCGGGCCCAGTATAAGCCCCTGCTGATCAGGTTCCAATTATACATTTTACAGCATTACATTTCACTGTATGTTTGTTAATCCCACAAAAATTGCAAAATCTATTTACCCCACCCCCCCTCCAAAAAAAAAACAACCTGAACCGTAAATGCAAACACATACACTCCAACACCCACACAGACATTCAACTGTGTCTGTTTTATCTTTGGCCAGCAGGTGGGAGTAGTATTCTGCAAGAAAACCTGTCTCCGGCTTCATTCAACCAAACATAGAGCTCAGTTTTCAGGCTGAATGACCCTCCAATCATCCAGCAGCCGAGCTGTTCACAGACACCAACTCACAGCTAATTTTCTTCCCTTATACACTGGCATTTTCCTCTTCAAATCGAACTCACCACACTGTGACGGACAAGAGCACTGGGAATGTTCTGCCCTTATTTCTTGTTTATTATAATTTAATATCCATTGTGTGCTATAGTGCCTGTCTGTTCGAGGCACAGATCTCCATGGTAATAATCACAGGATGTGTGCTTGTTGTGGATGATGGTAAACATAACTCTCCATGGGGAGCTGACTGTTTCAGCCGAATGAACAGAGCGTACCAGCTGTCAGACTCAATCCAATCCACATCAACTAACAGTAACATTTAGAGAAAGGATAGCTGACCACTGGGGAGATGAAACTAATGTACATGATACATATAATGTCCACACTCAAAGTCCCACAGGAAACTAGAAAATACACTGGGATTTTCAGTGTGTTTCAGTTCTGGAAATAAAGTATAATTTTTATCTAAAAAAAACAAGCTTTTCTTCTTCTTCCTCTCTGTATGTCCCTGAAAGTCTTTCTGCCACAAACCCACCACCCATGTTTTTTGTCTCATATAATCCTTAATTATTTGAGAGACTATCCAATTTAAACCTCTGCAATCCCGCGACGGTCATCAAAAATCCCTGCCATCACTATGAGAGGTAGATAAGAGGAAGTGGTACAAGAAGGGCAAACATGAAAGAGAAGGCAGAGGTACACATTTACCTTTGATTCCCACCTATAAGTAGCTGATGTAATGAGATAGAAAACCATGCTGCTAATAAGGCTGGGAGACAAATGTGACAGACAGAAATGTGGGAAAATTAGTTCAAGGTGTTTTCTCTTTCAGCATTAATGTTATTTATAAATCTTCATCCTGCTGTGAAAATGATTAGCCTGTACCTTTGCTAACAGAACTTTACCTTCTATTCCAAACTTTTTTATCTAGCCATAATACTGTATATTTTATTATTTTTTCTGGGACTGGTGTCTTCCCATCATCCGTATGCATCTTATATTTTAAAGTACAGGCAAAGGCAACTGTAGAATGAAGAGAAGCTTGTCAGCCACATGATTGTGATAGGCACAAACTGTACTAAGGAAATTATTAGACCCCCTAAATATGTCTTCTGGTTCTCTTTTTCTAGTTGTTACACTTAAATGATTGAGATCATCAGACAAATTTCAATATCAGTCAAATATATACTAAATAAATACATACAAACAGTCTCTAAATTCTTATTTAATTTATTAAGTTGCAGGAAACTGGCCCTTGAGAATTTGAGTTTCAGAAAACTGATGTACAACCATATTAGTTGGATAACTTTTTTTAACTTTTAGATGTGTTCCTTGCACTACACACATGAATAAAATGGCTAATATGCCTAGCATGAAGTCAAGCTCATCAGAGAGCTGCTTATCAGCTAACATTTGTAGTCCTATATGTTGAAGCAGTGACACGTATAAAACAGTTTTTGCCATGCTTGACAATCAATAATAGGTAGAGTTGGTGGTGTATCATATCAATGATATGATATGATATTGCTTCATATCATTGTGCTGCTATATAATCCAAATATATATTCCAAATACACTAAAGTTTACATCCGATGGGCATACGTTTTTCTGCAATATTTTTTAATAGAGAGAAAAAATCATGATTCCTCCAATAATGCTTGCAATTATACTCGGAACCCAGGGGAGATTGAAACTGCCCATTGTTAAACAGGGGTTGTAGCCTTCAGGTCCAATTATCCCCTTCATTACCCTATGTCTCAGGGTAGACAACACTAATCTAGCAAATACCTGCATCACTTGGTCACATTTGTCTATACCTCCTGAGTTTTACATTAAGAATGAGTGAAAGTGCTTGGACTTCAAATACAGTGGGTTGTGTGTAGCTCAGGTAACAGTAAGTGGTTTGCAAAGCCAAATCATGCTAATAAAGCTAATGCGCCACATTTTAAAATTGTAAAAGTGATTGCCAGTAGAAAGATTTCAAATTCACATACAGTACATTGCAAATGTATTCTTACTTGTGAATTTTTCCACATTTTGTCACAGTTAAACAGATAACTGCAAATTGCAGTTTTTGATTGGACATATAATAGAGAAGAGATCTGGATCATTGGCATAAAATCTGCCAGTGAGCAGCTCTGACCTACACTATGCTATATAATCTGGACTGGAGCATATAGATCCTTTGAAACAGAACAGCAGCAAATTGATAAATCATGTTAAATTTCTCCTATTTACTCGGAATTTTACATTTTACAGAGAACAAACCTTGTTACCATTTGTGAATCCAACAAAAGTCATATTGAATAAACTTTGAAGACACTGAACATCTTTCATAACACTGTGTTATTTGACAAAGATGAAAAACACTGATAACTCAATTAACAGCCACACAAACAGTCCCCAGACGAGCAATCTTTTCTCTTTATGGACCAAGCCATATTTATAGTCAGCATGAACCGGATTCAATTAGTGCCTCTGCAAGCATTCCCTCCTCTTGTGAATTAAATGACACAAATCCATATTCAATGTTTTGTAATGATTTAATGATGAGAGCTTTGCGTGCTCCATCCCATCTTGCATTACTATTGACCCACTCAATTAGTCCCCCATTCAGCCCCCTGAATCTTCACATCAAAAACTGAAGGGTGCTGGCAGTGGGAAGACAACCATCTATTCTAAGAAGTCTCTTTTTTGTAAATTGCCTAAGCAAAATGGAATTTTAGATGAAATTCACTACACTAAGTGGTGCAATGTCTTAAGATCAGTCATTGGCAGCTTTCCACAACACCCATTTCCCATATTTTTCTGTGGCCTTGTTCCTCCATGTGTCTTCATTTGACTGTGGTTCTGATTTTCTTTCTCTCATTTCTATCTTCTACCAGTCTTACAAACCGATGGATGACCTCCCACTGTAGGGAAGAACACCGAATAATCTATAATTTACAATAACACTTAATAATTAAGGAAATTGAAGCATTTTGAGAACTTGAGTGCAATTACCCTGAAGCAGACGCTGAGGCTCCGAGGGCTCACATAGCAGTTTAGAAGCTTTGGTATGTTGTGACATTATGCATGGTTTTAAGTTATTTAATGTTTAATAAATAATTCTTGGTCTGTTAGGTATTGTCCGGTGAATATCAGCCCAAACAGCTGGTAATAGGACAATAGTTGAAAGGGTGATTCGAGCACTGGCATTCTTTTAAAAGCAAATTCTGCACACGTATGGAATAAATGAGTAACTTTTCAGCAATGCTAGCAGGTGGCTTAGCCTGTTAGCTCGGTCTTTACCTCACTCAAAGCTTGAAACAAGACAGTAAAACACACAATAATATAAATAAACCATTTGACTTTCCCTACCTAACTCTGCCAAACCTGTCTGTGCCTATGTGTCAGTTCGGTTGACTTCCGGCAGCCAATTGGAAGCGGTGGTAGCAGGGTGAAGCTGTTTTTTCTGAGCAGCGATTCTGAGCAGCTTCGATTCTGCCTAGATATGTGGCAGTTCTCCGAACTCCAGTCGGATCCTCCACAGAGGAAGATGAGAGTGTTCTCCCTAATGCTGCTCCAAGCAGTGTAAAAAAGAGTGATAAACCTGGGCGGCTAGCCTCTGCTTTGAGACGCGGCCCATGGGTGCCTGTGTAAGTCTCACATGTCAGTTGCTTTATACTTACAGTCTGACTTCAACCTCATGGCTTGATTGCACAACAAGTAAAAAGCAACAAAATCAGGCAGTGGAAGATGGAGAGATATTAAGGCCATCCTGAAGTATAGCTACAGGACGTGTGTTAGAATGAATGATGGACTTAAATGAGCAACTGGCCTCTGATGTAGATCTGCGGTTTTCTGTGGTTGATTAAAGCACAACCACATATATCTGCATTTCAGTCTGCAGAGGAGATGATAATGAAAAATAAGCAAGTTGTGGCTTCATTTGACAAACTGACTGTTGCCATCCAGAGTTTGCAAAGCATTTAACCCAAGGCACTGAAATGACAATCAAAAGAAAATGTTGAAAGACTCAGTTAAAATGGCTATTTAATGATTCTAAGAGGAAATGTAACAGTCAGGGAGGTGAGGTCCTTTACCTTGAGCTTGACCGTATAACAGAAAGGGCATGGAGGAAAGCGTAACTTTAAACAACATTATACTACTTTCAATCAGAACACTGAAACTGGAATTGTACCCTGAGTGCAGCTATTACTGCTTCCATATTAGATAAAGTATGTTAAAAAGCTTCACTAACAAGGATCCTGTGGGAGAATTTTCTTTATCAGAAATGTTCCCTCTGCCATCTCCCACCCACTCTACATTTTGAAGAAAGATACTTGAGCCTTCCTATGGCAAACAAGTGCCATGGGTCAAGCTGATAGGGTTTACTACTCTCTATTAAACAGCTAGATGGAAGTCTGACGGATTATATCTATTTATTTATCTATTATAACTAGGGCTATTAAACAATGAAAACCTTTTAATCACATTTTAATCGCAAATTATATTTTATGTCTGAAAGTGTATACATTCATTAGGCATTTTAAAATGCTATTTTGCAATAGATAACGCTAGGGCATCTTCCCTTTTTTGTTTTTTCCCAATTCATAATGCCTCAAACAGATGTTTAATGTTCTCCCAAATTTTCAACAACTTTTCCAAACTTCTAACCTCTTTCTAACTTTTAGGCTACAGTTTAAAATAAAAATTTTCTCCAAAACTCACCAAGATGCAGCCAGCCGTGCGCTTCCCAATGCAACTCACCCAATCAGCTTGCAGCCAATACCTCAAATGCTTTACTGCATTGAAAGTTCTCCTGCACTTCAACAAACATTAATGCCAAATTCCCCTTAGTTTTTTACCCATATTTTTACTTAACCAGATGCACTCTGCCCCACAGCACTCCTCTTATCTTGGGGCCCACGCACGTGGGGAAATTGACACCCTCATGAAGACACACACACCCAAGAGACTTCGAAGGCGCGCACACACACAGAGACAGACTCACACCGGAGCCGTGGACTGCTCTTGATTATTCACACAATGGATCCCATTCTTAACTAAACAAACTTGTTAAACAGAAACAAAACACACATAGCTCAAAGACAGCAGCACGCACAGAAGGATCTCAGCATCCTTTCCATATCAGCGCAACAATCTATTTAAAAATTCGCCTTGTCTAACCGCTGTGCATTCAGAATCCCATTCTGATGCTAGAAAACAACTCAAGTTGTTCTCCTGGGGCCCCTTTTTAATTCTCTATCTTCTTCTATTACAGCTCACTTTAAAGGTCTTGCTGTCTTAGCCTCAACGTTTAGATGTTTATGTATTCTCTGCAGTTCCTATCGATACGTTACTGTGGAGAGTCTCCTTTCTCCGAGACAACGTTTCATCTCAGTTCTAAGATCTCCAGACTCGTCAGTCTGGAGTGGGGAGTGACCAACTCCAAGACTATTTTTGTATCTTTGTATTTTATCTTTTAATTGTCTTTTTTTTTTACAGCCTCAAAATTTAAGTTTTTAACTGTATATTTTCTATTTTATTATTTCTCTTATTTTACGGTTTTATGACGTGGACATACACATAAATCCCATTCAATCATTTCTCGATTTCAACATAAATTCTATTTAAACATATTTGTACTGTTTAGCCTCTGATATTTTGAGAAGAGAGTATCTTAAACCAAAGCACCACTTAATTTAGCCTACACATCTAACATATTGCCAATGGAGAAAAAAATCTCCTTACTTTTTCGGTCGACCCCTGGTGCTGCAGAAGAAGTCCTCTTTTCGTGTCCAATTTTCAAATTCTTGTGCTTACTGCCAAAATTCGACGGTCACGGCACCATGTTAAAGAATTGGGTTTACCGGCCTGCTGTTACATGTCTATTGAAAACCCATCTCATCTCGGTTCCGGATTTGGCCGCAAGTGAGAAAACATTAATCAAGAGGTAGAACAGTTTAAATGCATATTTAATTCATAGAAATTAAATATGGAGACAGAGTTTACATTACCAATAAAGATGATTTCACCGCGCAGTTGGAAGTCTGTCTAAAATCAGTATTACCAAGACATTCCTTTTATCAACTTTAAAACTCTTCCTGCAAGCTCCGGGGTAAGATGACTGACCCCCTCTCCTTCCGACCACCCCCCGGGGGGCAATAAAACTCCATGTTTATCTTATGCTCTAGCAGGGAGAGACAGACATCACTCTGCTTGACTAAGATATTTTCTTAACACATGCCAAGTCCTTATCCTCCTCATATTCCTCAACTAATCAAACCCTGCTGACCTCCTCCCCTCCTTCTGCTCACTGACTTGACATAGAATTGTGGCTAATTTGGCAAGTTTCCAAGTAAAATGTTTTAATAACATGTAAATGTTGTTAGGGTTAGCCCTAACCCTACCCCTAACGGGAAACACAAATTAATCTTATCAGTTATTCTTCTTCTAATGTATAAAGCCCTTAATAATCAAGCTCCATCATATATCAGAGCTCTGATTACCCCGTATGCTCCTAACAGAGCACTTCGCTCTCAGACTGCAGGTCTGCTGGTGGTTCCTAGAGTCTCTAAAAGAAGAATGGGAGGCAGATCCTTTAGGTATCAGGCTCCTCTCCTGTGGAACCAACTCCCAGTTTTGGTCCGTGAGGCAGACACCCTGTCTACATTTAAGACTAATCTTAAAACCTTCCTTTTTGACAAAGCGTATAACTAGAGTGGCTCATGTTACTCTGAGCTACCTTTATAGTTTTACTGCTATAGGCTTAGGCTACTGGAGGACATCAGGATCTAATTTTCTCACTCTATAGAGTTCTACTGTTCTTCAATTATGCATTACGTGTTGTCATTTCTGCTTTAACTTTCTGTTCTCTCTCTTTTATCTTCATAGTAGGTACACCTGGTCTGGCGTTCTGTTAACTGTGACATCATCCAGAGAAGACGGCTCACCCGCTATTACCATCTAATGTAGAACAGATTACTGGATAAATGTGTGCTTCTGTGCTTTTTTGTCTCTCTTGTTGTGTCTCTGCTCTGTCTTCTGTAACCCCAGTCGGTCGAGGCAGATGACCGTTCATACTGAGCCCGGTTCTGCCGGAGGTTTTTCCTTCCCGCTAATGGGTGGTTTTTCTTCCCACTGTCGCTTCATGCTTGCTCAGTATGATGGATTGCAGCAAAGCCATGTACAATGCAGACGACTCTCCCTGTGGCTCTACGCTTCCCCAGGAGTGAATGCTGCTTGTCGGGACTTTGATGCAATCAACTGGTTTCCTTATGTAGGACATTTTTGACCAATCTGTATAATCTGACCCAATCTGTACAATATGATTGAATTTGACTTTGTAAAGTGCCTTGAGATGACATGTTTCATGATTTGGCGCTATATAAATAAAATTTAATTGAATTGAATTCAATAATCATAAAGCTAGTACTTTCAGTAATGATCAACATGAATGCTTCATAGAGTTTTAACACACAAGATCAAAGGTTTATCATTTATCTACAATTTAGGTATCAACTAATTGAGTCAGGCCTGTTTTATGTTCCTATGCACACATTAGGAAACTAAACCTGTTCAGTAACCAAAGTCAAGTCTGTCTACAGTACCCCAACCTGGAAAACCTCCTACTTTGCCCTCAATTCTCCATTCCATTGACAAACATCCACACCTTACAAATCCAGGAGTACCAGTAGGGGGCATGACAGGGCCGGCAAGGCTTTTTATCAAGCTCCCATTCATGTGTCATTTATTAAAACCGCCCTCCAAGCAGTTTCACATCCAAGATATTCTGGTGCACAATTATTTAGCTCTCAGCTTAAAATTCTGCAATTTCATTATTAATTAAAGGGGTAATTTTTAAGTTCAAATTTATTTGCAGTAGTTTTCCAGTAATTCTTAACAGAATGCCACCAATGTGTGTCTTAACTTTCCTAATCTCAGTTGGTCTAGGGTGAAACTAGAAAGTGAACTGCTTTACAATTATTCATCAGCAGACAGAATGATTTTCTCTTTTAGTTTCTGTCAAGATGTTTTTTGAGGATGAACCCGGACATAGCTCGCACACACAGGGTTGGATATTGAGAGAGTTTATTTTACAGTTAGGTGTGGAATGACATGAAAAAAACAAAGTCTTTTTCCAGGCAGAGTTGTTGGGTGCAGAAGCTGGCTGACAGGAGTAGAGCGGAGAGAAACTGACCAGGACCTGATGACTTCACAGAAGACCAAGACGAGACGCAGGAAACGAGAAGCAGAGCGTCGGAGCGGGTGGCTGGAGATCTGCGCGGATTGCCTGAGCCGAAGACTGGAGACGAAGGCAGAGCGTCGGAGCAGGAGACTGGAGATCTGGGCAGAGTGCCTGAGCCGAAGACTGGGAGCCGAGGCAGCGCCGATGACAGGAGCTGAGGCCGCGCCGAGGACTGGAGCCGAGGCAAAGCCAATGACTGGA
The DNA here is from genome assembly GCF_011125445.2 of Fundulus heteroclitus. Classification (NCBI taxonomy): domain Eukaryota; kingdom Metazoa; phylum Chordata; class Actinopteri; order Cyprinodontiformes; family Fundulidae; genus Fundulus; species Fundulus heteroclitus. The sequence continues at coordinate 28,314 of NW_023396689.1, read as the reverse complement.
GCTGGGGCAGCGCCGATGACTGGAGCCAAGACCGCGCCGAGGACTGGAGCCGAGGCAGAGCTGATGACTGGAGCTGGGGCAGCGCCGATGACTGGAGCCAAGACCGCACCGAGGACTGGAGCCGAGGCTGCGCCGAGGACTGGAGCCGAGGCAGAGCTGATGACTGGAGCCGAGGCCGGAACGGAACTTCAGGCTGTGACTGAGCTGGAACATAGCTGAAGCAGAGTTTCTGGCTATGACTGAGCAAAAACAGAGCTGAAGTAAGGTCTCTGGCTGTGACTGAGCAAAAACAGAGCTGAAGTAAGGTCTCTGGCTGTGACTGAGCAAAAACAGCTGAAGTAAGGTCTCTGGCTGTGACTGAGCAAAAACAGAGCTGACACAGGATTACTAGCTGAGACTGAGCAGGAGTTGAACACTACGGACCGGCAACGAAAACAGACTGAGGTGGGTACATATAGTGGTGACAACAGGTGGAAACAAATCAGAGATAATTGCAGCCTGACATGTGGAACCAATCAGGCTGCGCAGGGAAGGGAGAGAGGCAGGGAGGCTCAGCATGCAGCCTACAAGCTGCATCCTGACAGAGCTTCTAGTGTTTTTTTCTCCAATGATAATAGTTTCCCCCATAATTTAGCACCTTCAGAACACTGCCCAAAACAAAACCATGATCAGAATTATAATTTTAACCCTTCAGATCTAAAGCTGGCCTTATTTTTGCTGATATTCTTTTCGTGCTCCAGGCTGAAACACACTGACCCAGCCGCGCAATCACATTCAGATGTTTACATCATTGTCAGATTTGTTTTATCATATCTTTTGTCCTTTTTCAGGTTAAACTGTCCCTCTGAGGTTCGCCTCAGTTTTGCGTACTGGATAACATCAAATGATTTGTAACACATGACAGCATTAAAATTCTAAAATAGTAAATGGCTTGTACTTGTATAGCGCTTTAACTAGTCTTGACAATCTCCAAAGCACTTTACACTACAGTTCAGTCATTCACCCATTCACACCCTGATGGTGGTGAGCTATGTTAGTAGCTACAGCTGCCCTGGGGCAGACTGACAGAGGCGAGGCTGCCATGCACCGGCGCCACTGGGCCCTCTGACCACCGGCAGCAGGCAATGTGGGTGAAGTGTCTTGCCCAAGGACACAACGATGGAGACCTGCAATCGGCAACCTGCCAATTGCAGGACGAACTCCCTAACCTCTGCGCCACCATCGCCCATTCTAAGTCAAAATCTCCCTTAGAAAAGCAATTCATGGTAACACCTTACAATAACTATCCGTTATAACTAGTTAATAGATGAATTGTAAATTGTGGGTGTACGCAGTTGTACCATTATATTTGACCAGACAAATGTGCTTAAAAGTACCAGGCATTAAAATGACCAAGAAATATGAGAAAACAAGGGTGGTCTCTTAATTTTTTCCATGACTGTATTTAATATATATATATATATATATATATGTATATATGTATATATGTATATATATATATAGATATATATATATATATATTATATAGATAGGTATAATGTATATGATAGTATGTATATATGTATATATGTAATCTATGTATATATGGTATATATGATATATATATGCTGTAGATCTCGATCTATCTATATTATGGTGTGATCTTATAGGTCATAACTGGATAGTTGTTAATATTAGATATCTCTGTTATATATATATCTCTGTGTATCTATCTATATATCTATCTGATCTCTCTCTATAGATCTCTCTATATATATATATCTCTCTCTCTCTCTCTCTCTCTCTAATAGAGATCTCTCTCTCTCTCTATCTCTATATATCTCTATCTATATATCTCTATATCTATCTATATATGTCTCTCTCTATATATATCTATGTTATATATATATATATGTATATATATCTATATATATCTATCTATATATCTATCTATATATATATATATGTATATATATGTATATATATATATATATGTATATATATATGTCTCTATATCTATATATATGTATATATATATGTATATATATCTATGTATATATATGTGTGTGTATATCTATAATATATGTATATATATATGTATATATATATATGTATATATATGTGTGTATTATATATATATATATGTATGTATATATGTATATATATATATATATGTATATATATATATATATATATGTGTATGTGTGTGTGTGTGTGTGTACGCGATCAAGTCATTTGGCCATTTGGCCTTGATCAGGCTGCCGGCTGCATATGACGCGCTCACTAAGGCGGTGAATGGACAGTTCTGGAAGGTGGAGGAGCAGAGCCGAAAAGCTGGATGTGCTGGTACGCAGACTGGCTTTGGTGGTTGAACTCAAGGGAAAATCTGGATGTGAAGCGTGGAAAAGCCCAACAATTTGGAATATTGGATTTCACCATTTGGAGCCAGCAAAAGACTTAAAGCTGACAGGAAAGTCAGTGCAACTTGTCTCAAAAGTAACAATATTTGGTCTATGCCTTCCCTATCTAGTCACTCCTGGATTGTTATTAGGAACGAGCTCAGAACTCTCCCCTGCTACCCCTTTCCCTGCTGACACCTGCGGATGCTTTCTGAACTGTTGGCCGGCTGATAACATCAAGGACAATGGCCTCTGGAGAGTGTTCACAGAAATATAAACACTTCACCCAAACATACACACATAACTGATGCTTATATAAACTGATGAACTTACACGCGACTAGTCTCAAATGTTTACTTTCTGCTATATGTGTCTCGTGTATTGATATCACTCCTGAGGACCAGTTAATTGACACACCTGCTCCTGCTAATCCTCTCAGCTGCCCCTCCTGTTTCTGCCTCTACTTAAGCAGCCCTGAGACCCAGAGCGAGTGCCAGAATATCTTGAGCCATAGAGGTGAGAGCATTCAAGCATTTTCTGATTAACCTGCCTGTGTACGACCTTTTTCCTGTTTCTTGTTTTCTGAGCCTGCCAGACCCCATCCTGCCTTCACCTGAACGTCTGAAGACCCGACCCGTCTACAGATTTACCTCCTTCCCACCTTCAGACTGACCCCTTGTGTACTAGACCTTTGATCCGCCTGTGAGTACCGAACCTGATTAATCCTCTAACCTCTGAACCCTGCCTGTTATCAGACCCGGACTGGACCCTGATCTTGGATTGCCCTACTGGACTGCCCACTGGATTTCGACCTTCGGACCGTTTCCTGGATTTGGATTCTGCAAACCCTGAGTGGCGTCAGTCTGCTCTGTTGACCCTCCCCTCTTGGCTCAGTCGACTCTTCCCCCCAACTCGGATTCTGTAAGGAGCTCCTAGCTAGACGCTGCCTGCAATCATCCCTGAGCCGTTTACCCGCACAAGTAATAAATCTGATTCCAACGACACTGACCTGTCTTGTTCTTCTGGGTCCGCCTGTCCTGAGCTTTACATCTCGTCTTATTTGTGCTTTTTGTGCAAGAGGTTTTTGATATCTCAAACTGTATCCTGTTATAGGATAAAGTATGAGAGATGTTTTTCCCTCCCACCTTCCTTTTGTTGTGGCCTCTATTTTTCCACAGAGTAATGGCAGCACACTGTGGGCACCATGTAAGGCGGTGCCCTTGGCAGCAAGGCCTCAGTAAATCGTCTTCCCCTGAAATGTTTGTGATGGCGGTTGTACTGAAACAGCAATTTCCCTCTGGGATTATTAAAGTATTTCTGATTTTGATTCTGAGAGAGACAGACAGACATTGTGATGTCTACATGCCTGACACGCATGAGGGAAGCAGCCTAGTTGTCTTCCTATCTTTACACTTACCTCTCTGCTTGCCATGTTGCTTTTTTTCTTCTCTTTTTCTTCCTCTTGTCCTTTTTCTTGAGACTCCAGTGGTGGTGCTTCTTTTTCTTCTTGCGTCTTTTCTTCAATTTCTTCTCTGAATCTGAAGAATCAGTTGATAAGGATGAGGAGGTGGATGACGAAGATGATGTGGAGTTGGTTGGACTGGAGGATTAAGAGAAAGAAGATGCACCAGCAGACGGGTTGGCCGAGGAAGATGTGTCAATTGTTCCACCATCATCTGTGTATACAACATAATAGAAAACACTTTACCAAATGCATTACTAACTATGATGATACAAGTCAACTTACAGACATTATTATCAACATTTACATTTATTATAACTTTCAGTTTCACTGATACATAAAGTCGTGACCTTATCAGTTGGACAGATGTGTCTGCTGTCGATCAATGCAACAGGTTTTATCCTCCCGATATTAACTGTACATGTGTATTTTTTGGGGTAATAACAATCGTGCTCTGTTAAAAGTCTCTTCACCATGAAATGTTGGCCTTTCTTTCACTCAACTAACTGTATATTTTTCAAAGCGCCAAAGTATCATTGTCAGGTGTGCAAACATGTTTTTCCAAAAAATGTTAGGCCTACTTACTTTGACCAACTTGTTGGCAGAGTGTAATATTCTGTCTTGGTTCCTGTTTATGATTTAGTTAAAGTTAGCTTTTCCCTGCTTTTTGGTTTATTTGTGTTTTAGGTTCTGGGGTTCTGTCATAGTTGGAGTTCTGTCTTAGTTTTGGTTTGTGTCTTAGTGTGAGTTTTCAGGTTTCAGGGTTCCCACGGGTCCTTGAAATCCTTGAAAGTTTGTGAATCTGAAAAAATAAATTCAAGGCCCTTGAAAGTTCTTGAAAACAGCCAAAAAAACACCTTGTCCTTGAAAGTCCTTGAATTTTGTTGTGGGGTTGAAAGTTCACACGGATGACGACTTGTGTCATTATTTTACTACCACACGATCTTTTAAAATTATGTTGATTCCGCAGACTTTTAATTTGCAAAAGTACGTTTGCTCTTGGTAGTTGGTAGGCTACGGTTTAGGCCTACGTGCGTCTAATAGGTTACATTCACGCAGTGTTGCCAACTCGGCGACTTTGTCGCTATATTTAGCGACTTTTCAGACCCCTCCAGCGACTCTTATTCAAAAAAGCGACTAGCGACAAATCTAGCCACTTTTGGAGACTCTTATGTGAAAGCACGTATCGTTCATACTCTTGTCCTCCAGTGGCAGGTACTGCCCTGGGGCGCCTCCCCCGTCCCAACCACGTTCTCCCGCTACCGCAGGAGTCCCTCTCAGCGCTGCAGTCAGAGCCACAGCATGTTTACCCTCAGCGTCCAGACTGCAAATGAAGCATGCATGCGCCAGGATTGACGCCGCAGGTTGATCATAAATAACTGAATTTGAAATATTTGATCTTAAATAAATAACGGCATTTGATTCACAAAGCCACATGTTCATGTTTTACCGTGATTTGTAGGCTCCTTAGTGACACCCTCTGGAAAAGAAAGGAGTACCTTCACCTCGGGATGGATCCACCCAGAGGGGAGTGTCGGCGGTTATGGCCGGAATGAAGTTTGTTTTCGTGTTGTTCGATTTGTTTGAGAAACCGGCTGGACGCTAGCAAAGAAAAGCACTGGGAGAGTTACACGCCAGCGAGGACTAACCACGGAATAAATTACGAGTGGTGTGTTTTAAGGAAAAGAAGAAAAAACAGATATATAATAAAGACGAAAGAAAATAAACTATTAAACGGAGTGTCTGATGGACGAAGGATCGCAAGGGCTCGCCCTTCCTCTACGGATGTCAGCTGGTTGAAGAACTCTGACAAGAAATCTAGGGTAAGCCCCCACCACACTTTGTGTTCCGTCAGGTGTCCGTTTTTTTTTCTCTCTCGTTTTTGGTTCGCTGTTTCCTCTTATCCACATTCATACCATTTATTGTTACGACCCCTATCTTCTCGCAACAAGAAGGAAGATAAAACGAGCCAGAGTGAGAGATAACGGGACGTAACTCAATACATACTTGTCCTTGGAGGACTTTAACATTTTAAATGACCAAATTGCCACCCATAATTAATAAAAAGGGTTAACTCAAATGATAGGCTACAATAATATTGCATTTTGTAATTGAAATTTTTCAAAATGCCACCCTTTTTTAATCAGAGGCTCTGGGGTCTTGCGACAAAGTTTTAGGATAAATAACATCTGATTTCATATGAAGTATTGAAGGTTTTGAACAAAGTCAGGATTGGCACAAAGCAAATCTTCCCTTTCACGTTGTTTAATACAGTACACTGTCATTTTGATTGCTTGATAAAAATGTACTTTTAAAATTCAAATTCTAAAAAAAAGATAAGCAATTTCACAAAAATAATTTTTCAATTAACACACGGTAAAAAAGCATACCATAAATGCAGTAATAATAATAATTAAAGCCGCAAGCGGCATTGATCAGCCCTCGCAGCCAAGCGCCGCTCTGGCCTATTGGCCATCTCGGGGGTTCACGCAATGCCAGCCGCCAGCCACCGCAGAAGCTGCCACGCATTTTTGCCACCCGTACACCGGGCGATTTACACAAACGCGTTCGGCAGCGCTCCCCCACGACTCACAAAAAATCTGGTGCAGATCGGTCGATGCAGCGAGGAAATACAGCCACATTGAATAATGATAATGCATTTGGCCACCAGACCGGACTAAATCGTTCGGCAGGCCAGATTCGGCCCGCGGGCCGTACGTTTAACACCCCTGGTTTAAACATTAGTATACTAATTTTATCAAAGGTACCTTACTAGCTGTTAATCCAGCTTAATGTGAAAAGTTGACAAACCCATCCATCCATCCATCCATCCATCTTCTTCCGCTTATCCGGGGTCGGGTCGTGGGGGTAGCAGCTTCAGTAGGGAGTCCCAGACGTCCATCTCCCCAGCCACTTGGGCCAGCTCCTCCGGGGGAATCCCAAGGCGTTCCCAGGCCAGCCAGGAGACATAGTCCCACCAGCGTGTCTTGGATCTTCACCTGGGCCTACTCCCTGTGGGACGTGCCCAGAATACCTCACTAGGGAGGTGTCCGGGAGGCATCCTAACCAGATGCCCGAGCCACCTCAACTGGCTCTTCTCGACGTGGAGGAGCAGCGGCTCTACTCTGAGTCCTCCCCGGATGACTGAGCTCCTCACCCTATCTCTAAGGGAGAGCCCAGACACACTACGGAGAGAACTCATTTCGGGCGCTTGTATCCGGGATCTCGTTGTTTCAGTCACGCCCCAAAGCTCATGACCATAGATGAGGGTAGGAACGTAGATCGACCGGTAAATCGAGTGTGATTCCTCTGTAGTTGGAACACACCCTCCGGTCCCCCTTTTTAAATAGGGGGACCACCACCCCAGTCTGCCAATCCAGGGGAACTGCCCCCGATGTCCACGCGATGCTGCAGAGCCGCGGTAACCAACGCAGCCCCACAGCATCCAGAGCCTTAAGGTACTCAAAGCGAATCTCATCCCCCCCCCGGGGCCTTGCCACCGAGGAGCTTTTTAACTACCTCGGCGACCTCAGCACCAGAGATGGGAGAACCCGACCCAGAGTCCCCAGGCTCTGCTTCCGCAATGGAAGATGTGTTGGTGGGATTAAGGAGGTCTTTGAAGTATTCCGCCCACCGATGCACGACGTCCTGTGTCAAGGTCAGCAGCACACCACCCCCACTGTAAACAGCGTTGGTACTGCACTGCTTCCCCCTCCTGAGACGCCAGATGGTTGACAAACCCTTTTTAGTTATTTAAAGTTAATTGTTATTTCATGTGTTTAAGGATTTTGTTTCTTGCATTAAGACAGCTTTCATAAAAGTTTGACAGTTAAATTGGTCGATACACACCCAAAAGTAATAATGTAAAAGTAACACTTTAGCAATTGAAATATTGCTAAAGTAACACTTTAGCAATATTCCACATGCGCATGTTGTGTACCAACCTTCGTAATTCCTAACAGAGCACTTCACTCTCAGACTGCAGGGGTGCTGGTGGTTCCTAAAGTCTCTAAAACCAGAATGGAGGCAGATCCTTTAGCTATCACGCTCCTCTCCTGTGGAACCAGTTTTGTTCCGTGAGGCAGACACCCTGTCTACTTTTAAGACTAATCTTAAAACTTTCCTTTTTCCATCCATCTATCCATCGTCTTCCTCTTATCCGTGGTCGGGTCGCGGGAGTAGCAGCTTCAGTAGGGAGGCCCAGACGTCCATCTCCCCAGCCACTTGGGCCAGCTCCTCCGGGGGAATCCCAAGGCGTTCCCAGCCCAGCCGAGAAACATAGTCTCTCCAGCGTGTCCTGGGTGTTCCCCGGGGCCTCCTCCCGGTGGGACGTGGCCGGAACACCTCACCAGGGAGGCGTCCAGGAGGCATCCTGACCAGATGCCCAAGCCACCTCAACTGGCTCCTGTCGACATGAAGGAGCAGCGGCTCTACTCTGAGTCCTCCCCGGATGACTGAGCTCCTCACCCTATCTCTAAGTGAGAGCCCAGACACACTACGGAGAAAACTCATTTCGGGCGCTTGTATCCGGGATCTCGTTGTTTCGGTCACGACCCAAAGCTCGTGACCATAGATGAGGGCAGGACCGTAGATGGACTGGTAAATCGAGAGCTTCGCCTTTTGGCTCAGCTCTCTCTTCACCAGAATGAAGAGAGAGCTGGGAGGGCCCTGATCGGTACAGCGCCCGCTTCACAGCAGACGCCGCACCAATCCGCCTGGCGATCTCCCGCTCCATCTTCCCCTCATTCGTGAACAAGACCCCAAGATACTTGAACTCCTCCACTAGGGAAAATGAAAAGTCTGTTTAATCATTAGTGCTAACATATCAGCCTAATTGCAAAACTGTGGCAGAATGTAGAGTGAAAGATCTAGTACCATCTGAAGCACACGTAAATGCCACAATTAGTAACTTCAATGTATTGTGTCCCTACCCAAACATTAAAAGACATTTGTATTGTACAATAGTTGACTGTTCACAACCCAGTCTGTATGTACACCACTGTATAACGAGTACTAGACAAAAATTCCAAAAACAAAAACAAGCCAATATATTTTAATAGTGGATCTCTCTTGACACACAATATTCAGTACATGGGATTCTACTTACTGGTCCAGTGCAGGTTTAACGCGTTTAAGGCTAGAGAACATGGGGGAATCTAAGGCTGAAAACTCGGGGAACCAAAAGGGCTGGAGAACACGGAGGACCGAAGGCTAGAGGACAAGGGGAATCTAAAGCTAAAAAAACACGGGGAACCAAAGGGCTAGAGAACACTGGGGAACCAAGGGGCTAGAGAACACTGGGGAACCAAAGGGGCCAAGAGACACGGAGGAACCAAAGGGGCCAGAGCACAACCAGGGCGCGGCACATCAGGGAAAGGTACGGGCGCTTGACAGCGCCAAAGGGAAGGGACGGGCGCAACACAGTGCCAAAGGGAAGGAACGGGCGTACACAACGCCAAAGGGAAGGAACGGGCATACACGGCGCCAAAGGGAAGGAACGGGCGTACACGGCGCCAAAGGGAAGAAACGGGCATATGGAAACGCCAAAGGGAAGGAACGGGCATATGGAAACGCCAAAGGCAAGGAACGGGCGTGTGGAAACGCCAAAGGCAAGGAACGGGCGTGTGGAAACGCCAAAGGGCAAGGAACGGGCGTGTGGAAACGCCAAGGGCAAGGAACGGGCGTACACAACGCCAAAGGGAAGGAACGGGCGTACACAACGCCAAAGGGAAGGACAGGCGGACTGATACGTTAGGGCTCAACAGCGTAAGGGAACGCTGGGGCACAACTAACGCACAGAGACGCAGGGGAAAAGAACGGGCGTGCGAAAACGCCAAGGAACGGGCGTATGGAAACGCCAAGGGGAAGGAACGGGCGTATGGAAACGCCAAGGGGAAGGAACGGGCGTATGGAAACGCCAAGGGAAGACACCGCCGGAGCGTGAGGTAAGCGCTGGGGCCCAAGGGACGAGATCGCCGGGGCGTGAGGGAGAAGTTCGCCGGGGCGTGAGGTAAACGCCGGGGCGCTAGGGAAAGATCGCCAGGGCGTGAGGGAAACGCCGGGGCGCAAGGGAAGAAATTGCCGGGGCTTGAGGGAAATTTCTAAAATACCAGGAACCAGAGGGCGTCCTAACACGCCGGGAACACGAAACTTAAACACTAGGAATCAGAGGGCGTCCTAACACGCCGGGAACACGAAATCTAAGCACTAGGAGTCAGAGGGCATCCTAACACGCCGGGAACACGAAACCAGAGACTAGGAGTCAGAGGGCGTCCTAACACGCCGGGAACACAAAGTCAAAACACTAGGAGTCAGAGGGCGTCCTAACACGCCGGAGAACCAAGTAAAACCTAAACACCAGAAACTAGAGGGCGAGCTAGGCAGCAACTGACCGGGCGCGCCAGAGGGCACACACGGTGACACGGATGCACAGGAGGGCTCTGGCAGCGACAAGCATGTGCTGGGCAGCAACTGACCGGGTATACCAGAGGGCACAGCCGACGATTAATAAAACGTCGGAGACGCAGGGGAAAAGAACGGGCGTGCGAAAACGCCAAGGAACGGGCGTATGGAAACGCCAAGGGGAAGGAACGGGCGTATGGAAACGCCAAGGGAAGACACCGCCGGAGCGTGAGGTAAGCGCTGGGGCCCAAGGGACGAGATCGCCGGGGCGTGAGGGAGAAGTTCGCCGGGGCGTGAGGTAAACGCCGGGGCGCTAGGGAAAGATTGCCAGGGCGTGAGGGAAACGCCGGGGCGCAAGGGAAGAAATTGCCGGGGCTTGAGGGAAATTTCTAAAATACCAGGAACCAGAGGGCGTCCTAACACGCCGGGAACACGAAACTTAAACACTAGGAATCAGAGGGCGTCCTAACACGCCGGGAACACGAAATCTAAGCACTAGGAGTCAGAGGGCATCCTAACACGCCGGGAACACGAAACCAGAGACTAGGAGTCAGAGGGCGTCCTAACACGCCGGGAACACAAAGTCAAAACACTAGGAGTCAGAGGGCGTCCTAACACGCCGGAGAACCAAGTAAAACCTAAACACCAGAAACTAGAGGGCGAGCTAGGCAGCAACTGACCGGGCGCGCCAGAGGGCACACACGGTGACACGGATGCACAGGAGGGCTCTGGCAGCGACAAGCATGTGCTGGGCAGCAACTGACCGGGTATACCAGAGGGCACAGCCGACGATTAATAAAACGTCGGAGAGCTCTGGCAGCGGTCTCTAAACTGGGCAGCGACAGGCCGAGAGGACCAGAGGGCTCAGCCGGCATAAAGGTGCGTCGGAGGGCTCTGGCGCCACCTCCCGGGGAGGGGAAGAAAACAGGAAAAGGTGATCGGAAACCAGAGACCTTGGGATGCCCAACTAAACGGAAACAGAGGACTAACCGAACTAAACCAGGGTACAACAAGGAAATAAAAGAAACAGGGAAGTCTAAAATGAAACTAATGGGGCTCGGAAACAACAAACTAACTAAACAGGGGAACTAAGAGTGTAGAGACTCTTAAGAGCGCAGGGAACCTTTAACAGCGCAGGGAACCTTTAACAGCGTAGGAACCCAGACAGCGCAGAAACCCAGACACAGACATTAAGGGGATAAAACAACAAAACTAAGAACAGCTTCGGAACTAAGACCAGAATTGACAAACTAGACAGGGATCCACAGGACTAAACAGGTAACAGGGACTAAGGCTAGAAAACCGAAAACAAACCAGAACACTAGGATGGGGACCAAAACCTAAAGAATAACTATAACTAAGCAAAACAGGGAGACGAGGGCAGGTGCAGCTAAACTAACGAAAAACTAGATAACCTAACCTAGAAAATAGAACACAAACAGAAAATCTAAGGGAAAAAAATAGAATTTAGAAGCACAACGCAAAAGACTAAAGGCAAACCTAGAACAATAGAACTGAGCTGAAAGAAATTAAACCCAAAGCAAACAGAAACTCAACTACTCTAAAGAAAACGAATAACTAAATAATTAAATAATACTAAATAATTCTAAAGCACAAAAAATCCTAGGTAAACCAAAACTAAGGTTAAGCCTATATAAATTATCAGAAAGCAGAACAACAAACCAAACTAAAGAACTCTAAAGGAACACTGGAAAACTGTAAAACCAAAGAATGTTAAGTAACTCAAAACCTCGGGGCCAAAATAACTCAAAAACAACAACTGAAACTAGAGAACTAGATGTCTAACTAGAAAACGAGAATCAGGAAAATAAATCTGGAAAAATAAAGCTAAACTAGGTAACTAAAGATCTAAGGCAGGAACTTGAGCACGCAGACAGAAACTAGAGATCGCAGGCAGGAACTTGAGACACAGACAGGAAGTCGAGAGCGGGGATCTTGAGACGCGGACAGGAAGTTGAGCACGCAGACAGGAACTGAGACGCTGGGCTGCATCGGAGGCGGGCTCCGCGGAGAACGATCCCTCCAGCGGAACTCATCAGCGGCGAAGGCACCCACGGAGACATTAACTGAGGCGGAGCAGATCCTGCCAGCTTCCGCACCTAGCTCTGTGCGTGCTCGGGTTCATCCTTTGGCCGGTCCGTAATTGTCATGATTAGTCTTTGGATGAATCCGGACACAGCACGCACGCACAGAGCTTGTTCTTAAAGTGAGTTTTATTGTACAGAATGGAGGGTTAATGACGAGAGGAACCAGAGTCTTTATGGACGGAGATGAAGGGTGCAGAAGCTGGCTGACTGGAGGAGCGCGGGGAGACTGACCGGGAGGAAACTCAGGAGCGGAGGACTTGAGACCGTGGAACAGCTGCGGGACCGGAGAGCGTGGAACTGTTGCAGAACTTGAGAGCGTGGAACTGAGTTGCAGAACTTGAGAGCATGGAACCGAGTTGCAGAACTTGAGAGCGTGGAACCGAGTTGCAGAACTTGAGAGCGTGGAACCGAGTTGCAGAACTTGAGAGCGTGGAACCGAGTTGCAGAACTTGAGAGCGTGGAACTGAGTTGCAGGACTTGGGAGCGTCCGATGGAGCAGAGCTGAGCAGAGTCTGAGAGAAGTGACTTGAACAAAAACCAAGTAGAAGCAACGTTCTTCAGGCTGACTGCAACAAAACAGAGCTGACATTGAATACTGGCTGAGACTGAGCAGGAGTGAACACTACGGACCGGCGACGAGAGCAGAATGAGGTAAGATTAAATAAGGGTGGAACCGGGTGAGAGCAGTTGAAGGTTGATTGCAGCCTGAGAGGTGGATTTAATTATTCTGAGCAGGGAAGGGAGAGAGGCAGTGAGGCACAGACTGCAGCCTACAAGCTGCATCCTGACAGCCCTTAAAAAGCTCTAAAAGAACCTTCCAGCAGGAACTCGCGGCACACATTTATGCAATTGTGGATGGAGGCTGACCTTCTCTGAACACCTTGTTGTAAACCTTAAAATACAGTCTTTAAATCGGGAGACCTTTTTAAAATAAAAAATAAAATAAAAAAGACCCCACATTTTCTTTTGATGTGTTGAGAATATACAATACAAGTTCTAACGCTTCCACCGTGTTCTGCTCTCAGATGTGCTGTCAAGCACTATAATGCCAAGTATTTGTAGCTTTAAGGATGTTAACATAATACTTAGATCATATTTGTGTCAAATGACATACCTTGTAACACCCTGAGGTGCCCCAACAGCTTCAACCTCGAGTGCAAGGTGCTGCTCTTGGAACTCACTGTGAGTACTAGAAAACACAATCTTAAAAGCTATAAAACATAGAATTAAAGCATACAATGATCAGAAAAGTGATAAATTTTGGGTTTGAACACCTTACTGTAATGTTTGACATTACAGAAAGATAATGAGAAAGCCAAAAACTTACAAACCATTGAAGGAGACCACAAACGCAACTTGGGGAAATAAGCAGAATAACAGTGAGGAGCTTAACAACCAGACAAGTATATATATACTGCGGCACAGGGCAAGAATTGTCAAGCAACCTATATGTGCTAATCAGAGGAAAGGGGCACCAGTTGAGTAGGAGCCATAACAGGGAAGAAGACCAATATATCTAGAACTGCGCAGAAGGGAGCTACATTGTCTAATGCAGAACGCAATGACAAAGTCATACCGTTAACAAAGACATCTATTTGTGAATGACAATAAACAACATTGCTGCTATCTGCAGGGTATTTCTGCAATACTGACGATATTAAAAGGGGGACAGACTCTTTAAAGTTTGATGCAGCATTGTCCGATAAAGATCTCCTATAATGGAACCCTCTTTTGGGGGTGGAGAACTCAGTTAGATTAAACTAAAATGTTATTAAAAAATGATCAGATAAGATCAGATAAGGTTGTGAAGAAATACTGTTAATTCTTTACAATCAATGCCATATGTCAGCAGAAGGTCTAAAGTATGGAGCCAAGAGTGCGTCGGTTTATGCACATTTTGAGCAAAACCAATTGAATCTAGAATAGTTTTAAAGGCTACACTAAGGTTATTACATTCTGTGTCAATATGAATGTTAAAATCACCCACTATAATAACCTTGTCAGTATTTATCACCAAATCAGATAAGAAGTCTGGGAACTGATCCAAAAACTGAGAGTAAGGGCCAGGTGGACGATAAAAAACAACAAACAGAAGAGGTTTTAATGCTTTGCAATTTTGATGAGGGAAAGTGAGGATTAAATGTTCAAAAGAACTGTAGTTATTAGTTGGCCTATTAGTTGTTATTTTGATTTTCTCCTTTTATTTCCATATTCCCTACTTTCTTTTGTATTTGAAATAGATGACATTTAGTTGCTTCCTCCCACATTTGTTGCCATTCAGATTTAATTTTGCTCTTTTTAATTGATTTTATTTCAGATTTACAATATGCTATTTCCATAAGTCTGCTTTGTTTTAAAGACACCTTAGCTAGATGATCTGCAATATCATTACCTTCTATATCTTTGAGCAGTTATCCACATAAACCTAATCTTTGTTTCAGTTTGTTTCATTCTAAATAACACTTCATAAATTTCATAAAGTAACTCCATACGACTTTGAGATGAAACATTTAAAATAGACATTACGAAACCAAACAAAGAAAAACTCGTAGACCCCCCCCCCCCAAAGAAAAGAAAGAAAAAAAAAAAAGAAAAAAGAGAAATGTTTTGTTAAACTAAAGTTCCGCGCACAGGCCATGACGTCATCAGTCATGGGCTACATATTAGTGATTAGCAAAACTGACCGGCAGGTTAAATGTGCTGAAAACACATCTTGTTGATGAAACATTTCCACCGTTAGATCTCATGAAAAAGGACAGCTTAGGGTTTACTGCTAAATCAGGTGACGTTTCTATGGGGACCACAAATGATTACGATCAGCCAGATTCCAGAGTCGGCAGCTGCTTATGACGCAATGGCCGAGTCTACAGATAACCCTGAGTTTAAGATATGGATCTGTAGGTTTTAAAACGTCTGACATAGACCAAATTATTTAAGGGAGTTTTTAAATATATAAAAGGCAATAGTCTGTACATACGTGCATTGTAGACTTGTTATTGTAATATGCTACATGTTATTGTAATATGCTATTACAATAACAATATAACTCCCTCAAATAGGGAGAAAATACGTTGTTTATAACGTCGCCATGGTAACTCAAAATGCCGGGTAGTACAAAAAAAATACTCCATGTGATCAGCACACATGTTTTGATATACACAATGTGGGGATTATAATACAAAACTCCAAGTCTTCCATAACGGGAATCGATCCCACGACCTCTTGCATGCAAAGCCTGCACTTTCCATCTGAGCTATACTGGAGCAACATATATGGGCATGCATTATTGGGACCATAAGGGGTTTGGTCCCCCATTGAAAAGCATTGGATGTTTGACACCTCATAGCTTGGAGATGCTTTATGTGACGTAACCCAAATTTCTTGTGGAGCTTTCTCTCTAAATGACGAACAGACTCTGTGAAGCAGAAGTTGGTGAGACCTTACTAGAGGTACTTCCGGTTAGCAACATGCTAACCATTAGCCGCTAACATAGTTGTGTTCAGTGTCACCGGGTGAGTGTACTCTGTTAGTTTGATCCAAATCCTGTACTGGGATGAGCCTCAAATAGGGAGAAAAAACGTTGTTTATAACGTTGCCATGGTAACTCAAAATGGCGGGTGATACAAAAAAATACTTCATGGGATCAGCACACATGTTTTAATATACACACTGTTGGGATTATAATATAAAACTTTAATTCCCCCACACCGGGAATCAATCCCATGACCTCTTGCATGCAAAGCCTGCAATTTCCCTGTGAGCCAAACTGTAGCACCATATATGGGCATGCATTATTGGGTCCATAAGGGGTTTGGTCCCCCATTGAAAAGCATTGGATGTTTGACACCTCATAGCTTGGAGATGCTTTATGCGACGTAGCCCAAATTTCTTGTGGAGCTCTCTCTCTAAAGTAAGAACAGTTTCTGTGAAGCAGAAGTTGGTGAGACCTTCCTAGAGCTACTTCTGGTTAGCAACATGCTAACTGTTAGCCGCTAACATGGTTGTGTTCAGTATGACCAGGTGATTGTACTCTGTCAGTTTGGTCCAAATCCTGTACTGGGAAGTGCCTCAAATAGGGGTGCCAATACTTAATGTCACCAAACGTGACCAAAGTTCATGGGTCAGATTGGCCTCCTTTAGCAACTCAGCCTCACCACATCTGGGCATAGAACTCAACATTTGACCAAAATTGTCAGTAGCGCCATTTCCCACAGGTGGGTGGTGCTGTATTGGCCAATTGTGTTGTGTCTGGTTAACATGCCAGGTCCTGTTGGAAGCAAAGGCCCAATAGGAAAGCATGTGAAATCCCAAATGGGACAGAAAACTGACACATGGCTGAAAGTCACATGAAAATTTTAAAATGTTAACAGGAAGTGACTGTGCGAATTTCAGATTTCTACATTAATCACAGCCACTGCAGTGAGCGATGAAAGTTGCCATTGTATCTCAATGGTGCGTCTCCCTCTGGCCCTCAGAGTTCCGTCGTCATGGAAACTCACTGACACAGCTGCAGTCTACCGAAGTGCAGAGACTTTGCTCACAATAAGTCCCATTGGATTATAATGGAGAACTTTGCCCCGAACAACGCTTCATATCTCTTGATCCATAAATGGTAGAGACGTAATTTTTTCTGTGTTTAGTTCATAACGGATAGGGGAAGAAGAAAAGCTATAGTTTTTTGCTGGAAAAAGTTTAATAAAGGCGTAAAAAATTATGATATAAAGGCGATTTTTATGGATTTTCAGAAATCCTCTAAACACGGTCCCGAACAAATCGCTGTAGCTCAAAAAGTATAAGAGATATCAAAATAATTCTTTCACCATGAGTATCAGCAGGCTTTTGAGGACCAGGAAGCTCATTTTTATGTTTGTACAAGAATCGGTGTAGCCACAGCGACGATGTAAAAAAGTGGATGATTTGGGAAAATGCAGCTCCAAAGCGATTTCAGGATTTTGCAGATTCGCTACTCCCGAACAAATTGTTCCTGCAGAAAAACCGTAACAGTTATCCACAAAATTCCTTTTTTGTGAGTGCCTGAAGGGTTGGCACATTCATGTGTCAAAGTCTCATGTCTGTACATAAAACGGTTTAGGAGTAGCAACGATGCGAAAACATGTGATGTTTTGGATTTTTAGACGTCATTTTTCAAAACCGCTCCATAGGAAATGAATGGGGGAGGTTTCGGGTTTGTGTCGCTCTGAGGTGATTTGCGAAAAATCTATAAATGCCACACCAATGAGGGTTACATTTCCCGAATCCTGACAAAAATACCTACGTTTTGATGTATAATTTGTCTACATAGAATGAAAATTGAGCGAGTAAGGTCAAGTTGTTCGAAGTTTTGAAATCTTTAAAAAAGCTAGAGTGGGCTACTCTAGCGGTTGGAGAATTCCGTCATTGACTTTCATTGTAAACGAGGATTTCGCTGATTTTTGAACATGAGATTTGAGGAGTAACTGTGAAGAGACGATAAAAGATATCCACATCCCGTTTTCACTTCTGAGTAGTTCACAGATATATCTACAAACTGGAAGTTAAACGGTGTTCATAGGTAAAAGCATGACGACACAGTACAGCGTTGAATATGGTCTTTTAGAGGCTTTTTTGAGGCTTTCTTTCTACCCGACTCCATTCATTCCTATGGGGTTTTTTGGGGGTGGTTTTTCGCTAATTTTGTTGCCATGGTAACTCGAAATCCCAATAAAAGTAGTAGCACACATCTCGAGATCGAGCCACAGGTTTTGATACCTATATTGTGGGGGTGCACGCTACAGTTCGGGCCGCATTAATCGTGACGGAAGAAGAAGTAAAGAATATTAATAAAGAGACGCGTTTAGAGGTGCATAGTAATAGGTGCCTCCATGCATTTGCATTGGGAGGCAGTGCTGTGCTTCGCACTGCATTGGGAGGCAGTGCTGTGCTACTCTAGCGGTTGGAGAATTCCGTCATTGACTTTCATTGTAAACGATGATTTCGCTGATTTTTGGACATGAGCTTTGAGGAGTAACTGTGAAGAGACGATAAAAAATATTCATATGCCGTTTTCACTTCTAAGTAGTTCACAGATATATCTACAAACTGGAAGTTAAACGGTGTTCGTAGGTGAAAGCATGACGACACAGTACAGCGTTGAAAATGGTCATTTGGAGGCTTTTTTGAAGCTTTCTTTCTACCCGACTCCATTCATTCCTATAGGTTTTTTGGGGGTGGTTTTTCGCTAATTATGTTGCCATGGTAACTCGAAATCCCAATAAAAGTAGTAGCACACATCTCGTAATCGAGCCACAGGTTTTGATACCTATATTGTGGGGGTGCACGCTACAGTTCGGAACGCATTAATCGTGACGGAAGAAGAAGTAAAGAATAACTAGAAAATTTCTGAAGAAATTTAGCAAGGCGCCTGCCACTTGGTGCGTACCGTACCGTCAGAAATAGCAACAGGAAGCAACACTGCGAATTTCAGCTTCCTACGGTCTTCACAGCCCCCACAGCGGCCGTCGAAAGGTGCCATGTTAAGTCAATGGACCTCCTAGGAGCCTCTTGCTAGCAGCGTTGTCATGGAGACTCACTGACAGCTGCAGCCCTCTCTCTGTCTGTCAAGGCAGAAGAACCCTGGCTAAGCAGCAGTTGGTAGGACCTTCCTAAAGCTATTTCCGGTTAGCAAGATGCTAACGGTTAGCCGCTAGCATGGCTGTGTTCAGTATCACCGGGTGATGTTACTCTGTTAGTTTGGTTGAAATCCTGTACTGAGAAGTGCCTAAAAAGGGAGAAAATCCTAAAATTCACCAAATCTGTCAAGCAGAAGTTTGTACAGGCTTCCTAGAGCTACTTCCGGTTAGCAACATGCTAACCGTTAGCCGCTAACATGGTTGTGTTTGGTATCACTGGGTGAGTGTACTCTGTTAGTTTGGTCCAAATCCTGTACTGGGATGAGCCTCAAATAGGGAGAAAAAACGTTGTTTGTAACGTTGCCATGGTAACTCAAAATGGCGGGTGGTACAAGAATATACTTCATGGGATCAGCACACATGTTTTAATTTACACACTGTGGGGATTATAATACAAAACTGTTAGTCTCCCACACCGGGTTTCGATCCCATGACCTCTTGCATGCAAAGCCTGCAATTTCCATCTGAGCTATACTGGAGCGCCATATATGGGCATGCATTATTGGGACCATAAGGGGTTTGGTCCCCCATTGAAAAGCATTGAATGTTTGACACCTCATAGCTTGGAGATGCTTTATGCGACGTAGCCCAAATTTCTTGTGGAGCTTTCTCTCTAAAGGAAGAACAGACTGTGTGAAGCAGAAGTTGGTGAGACCTTCCTAGAGCTACTTCCGGTTAGCAACATGCTAACCGTTAGCCGCTAGCAAGGTTGTGTTCAGTACCACCGGGTGATTGTACTCTGTCAGTTTGGTCCAAATCCTGGACTGGGAAGAGCCTCAAATAGGGGTGCCAATACTTAATGTCACCAAACGTGACCAAAGTTCATGGGTCACATTGGCCTCCTTTAGCAACTCAGCCTCACCACATCTGGGCCCAGAACTCAACATTTGACCAAAATGGTGTGTAGTGCCATTTCCCACATGTGGGTGGTGCTATATTGGCCAATTGGGTCGTGTCTGGGCATCATGCCAGGTCCTGTTGGAAGCAAAGGCCCAATAGGAAAGCATGTAAAATCCAAAATGGCACAGAAAACTGACACATGGCTGAAAGTCACATGAAAATTTTAAAATGTTAAGAGGAAGTGACTGTGCGAATTTCAGATTTCTACATTAATCACAGCCACTGCAGTGAGCGATGAAAGTTGCCATTGTATCTCAATGGAGCCTCTTCCTCTGGCCCTCAGAGTTCCGTCGTCATGGAAACTCACTGACACAGCTGCAGCGGGCCAGTCTAAAGAAGTGCAGACACTTTGTGTCCAAGTCTGCCTATTGGATTATAATGGAGAACTTTGCCTCGAACAACGCACGATTTCTCCGGAACCGGAAATGGTAGAGACGTAATTTTTTCTGTGTTTATTTCGTAACGGATAGGGGAAGAAGACTTGCTATCGGTTTTTGCTGGAAAAAGTTTAATAAAGGCGTAAAAAATTATGATCTAAAGGACATTTTTATGAAATTTCAGAAATCCTCTGAAAATGGTCCCGAACAAATCGCTCTGGCTAAAAAAGTATAAGAGATATCAAAATAATTCTTTCACTGTGAGTATCAGCAGGCTTTTGATGACCATGTAGCTCATTTTCATATTTTCACAAAAATCGGTGTAGGCACAGCGATGATGTAAAAAAGTGGATGATGTGGGAAAATGCAGCTCCAAAGCGATTTCAGGATTTTGCACATTCGCTACTCCCGAACAAATTGTTCCTGTGGAAAAACCGTAACAGTTATCCACAAAATTCATTTTTCTTGAGTGCCAGAAGGGTTGCGACATTCATGTGTGAAAGTCTCATGCCTGTACATAAAACGGTTTAGGAGTAGTGACGATGCGAAAACATGTGATGTTTTGGATTTTCAGACGTCATATTTCAAAACCGCTCCATAGGAAATGAATGGGGGAGGTTTCGGGTTTGTGTCAGTCTGAGGTGATTTGCGAAAAATCTATAAATGTCACACCAATGAGGGTTACATTTCCCGAATCCTGACAAAAATACCTACGTTTTGATGTATAATTTGTCTACATAGAGTGAAAATTGAGTGAGTAAGGTCAAGTTGTTCCGAGTTTTGAAATCTTTAAAAAAGCTAGAGTGGCCCACTCTAGCGGTTGGAGAATTCCGTCATTGACTTTCATTGTAAACGATGATTTCGCTGATTTTTGGACATGAGCTTTGAGGAGTAACTGTGAAGAGACGATAAAAAATATTCATATGCCGTTTTCACTTCTAAGTAGTTCACAGATATATCTACAAACTGGAAGTTAAACGGTGTTCGTAGGTGAAAGCATGACGACACAGTACAGCGTTGAAAATGGTCATTTGGAGGCTTTTTTGAAGCTTTCTTTCTACCCGACTCCATTCATTCCTATGGGTTTTTTGGGGGTGGTTTTTCGCTAATTTTGTTGCCATGGTAACTCGAAATCCCAATAAAAGTAGTAGCACACATCTCGTAATCGAGCCACAGGTTTTGATACCTATATTGTGGGGGTGCACACTACAGTTCGGAACGCATTAATCGTGACGGAAGAAGAAGTAAAGAATAACTAGAAAATTTTTGAAGAAATTTAGCAAGGCGCCTGCCACTTGGTGCATACCGTACCGTCAGAAATAGCAACAGGAAGCAACACTGCGAATTTCAGCTTCCTACGGTCTTCACAGCCCCCACAGCGGCCGTCGAAAGGTGCCATGTTAAGTCAATGGACCTCCTAGGAGCCTCTTGCTAGCAGCGTTGTCATGGAGACTCACTGACAGCTGCAGCCCTCTCTCTGTCTGTAAAGGCAGAAGAACCCTGGCTAAGCAGCAGTTGGTAGGACCTTCCTAAAGCTATTTCCGGTTAGCAAGATGCTAACGGTTAGCCGCTAGCATGGCTGTGTTCAGTATCACCGGGTGATGTTACTCTGTTAGTTTGGTTGAAATCCTGTACTGAGAAGTGCCTAAAAAGGGAGAAAATCCTAAAATTCACCAAATCTGTCAAGCAGAAGTTTGTACAGGCTTCCTAGAGCTACTTCCGGTTAGCAACATGCTAACCGTTAGCCGCTAACATGG
Source organism: Fundulus heteroclitus (assembly GCF_011125445.2). Taxonomy (NCBI): domain Eukaryota; kingdom Metazoa; phylum Chordata; class Actinopteri; order Cyprinodontiformes; family Fundulidae; genus Fundulus; species Fundulus heteroclitus. The sequence goes on along the minus strand of NW_023396689.1, from coordinate 6,262 downwards.
TTGTGTTTGGTATCACTGGGTGAGTGTACTCTGTTAGTTTGATCCAAATCCTGTACTGGGATGAGCCTCAAATAGGGAGAAAAAAACATTGTTTATAACGTTGCCATGGTAACTCAAAATGGCGGGTGATACAAAAAAAATACTTAATGGGGTCAGCACACATGTTTTAATATACACACTGTGGGGATTATAATACAAAACTCTTAGTCTCCCCACCGGGTTTCGAACCCACGACCTCTTGCATGCAAAGCCTGCACTTTCCATCTGAGCAATACAGTAGTGCCGTATTTGGGCATGCATCATTGGGACCATAAGGGGTTTGGTCCTCCATTGAAAAGCATTGGATGTTTGACACCTCATAGCTTGGAGATGCTTTATGCGACATAGCCCAAATTTCTTGTGGAGCTTTCTCTCTAAAGTACGAACATACTCTGTGAAGCAGAAATTGGTGAGACCTTCCTAGAGCTACTTCCGGTTAGCAACATGCGAACCGTTAGCCGCTAGCATGGTTGTGTTCAGTATGACCAGGTGATTATACTCTGTCAGTTTGTTCCAAATCCTGTACTGGGAAGTGCCTCAAATAGGGGTGCCAATACTTAATGTCACCAAACGTGATCAAAGTTCATGGGTCAGATTGGCCTCCTTTAGCAACTCAGCCTCACCACATCTGGGCCCAGAACTCAACATTTGACCAAAATGGTGTGTAGTGCCATTTCCCACAGCTGGGTGGTGCTGTATTGGCCAATTGGGTCGTGTCTGGGCATCATGCCAGGTCCTGTTGGAAGCAAAGGCCCAATAGGAAAGCATGTGAAATCCAAAATGGCACAGAAAACTGACACATGACTGAAAGTCACTTCAAAATTTTAAAATGTTAAGAGGAAGTGACTGTGCGAATTTCAGATTCCTACATTAATCACAGCCGCTGTAGCGGGCGTCGAAAGTTGCCATTGTATCCTAATGGAGCTTCTCCCTCTGGCCCTCAGAGTTCCGTCGTCATGGAAACTCACTCACACACCTGCAGCGGCCAGAATGCCGAAGTGCAGAGACTTTGCTCACAATAAGTCCCATTGGATTATAATGGAGAACTTTGCCCCGAACAACGCTCGATATCTCTTTATCCGTAAATGGTAGAGACGTAATTTTTTCTGCGTTTAGTTCGTAACGGATAGGGAAAGAAGATAAGCTATCGTTTTTTGCTAGAAAAAGTTTAATAAAGGCGTAAAAAATTATGATATAAAGGCGATTTTTATGGATTTTCAGAAGTCCTCTAAAAAGGGTCCCGAACAAATCGCTGTAACTCAAAAAGTATAAGAGATATCAAAATAATTCTTTCACCATGAGTATCAGCAGGCTTTTGAGGACCATGAAGCTCATTTTTATGTTTGTACAAGAATCGGTGTAGACACAGCGACGATGTAAAAAAGTGGTTGATGTGGGAAAATGCAGCTCCAAAGCGTTTTTAGGATTTTGCACATTCGCTACTCCCGAACAAATTGTTCCTGCGGAAAAACCATAACAGTTATCCACAAAATTCCTATTTTGTGAGTGCCAGAAGGGTTGGCACATTCATGTGTCAAAGTCTCATGTCTGTACATAAAACGGTTTAGGAGTAGCGACGATGCGAAAACATGTGATGTTTTGGATTTTTAGACGTCATTTTTCAAAACCGCTCCATAGGAAATGAATGGGGAGGTTTCGGGTTTGTGTCGGTCTGAGGTGATTTGCGAAAAATCTATAATTTGTCTATGTAGAGTGAAAATTGAGCGAGTAAGGTCAAGTTGTTCGGAGTTTTGAAATTTAAAAAAAAGCTAGAGTGGGCCACTCTAGCGGTTGGAGAATTCCGTCATTGACTTTCATTGTAAACGATGATTTCGCTGATTTTTGGACAGGAGCTTTGAGGAGTAACTGTGAAGAGACGATAAAAGATATCCACATCCCGTTTTCACTTCTGAGTAAGTCACAGATATATCACACTATTATACACACTATTATAGCACACTATTCCCGACCGAGCCGGACGTTTTAGTACTTATGTTGTGGGGGTGCACGCTACGGTTCGGGCCGCATTAAGCGTCAAACAATTAAGAATATTAATAAGATAGAGACGCGTTTAGAGGTGCATAGTAATAGGTGCCTCCATGCATTTGCATGGGAGGCAGTGCTGTGCTTTGCACAGCACTGCCTCCTCATTGCAAACGCTATGGCAGGCGCCTAATTAATAATAAAAATAAAGAAGCCGTTTAGAGGTGAATAGTAATAGGCCCTGCCCATGCATTTGCATTGGAGGAGCATTGGAGTGCAATGAGGAGCCGTGCTGCGGTGTAGCGCGCACACACACACACACACACACACACACACACACACACGGGTATACATATATACTGTAGGACCCGATTGAGTTTGCACTGGAAATAGGTATGCTGGATTCCGTCAAAAGTCCGGTTTCTGTCAAGAAACTCTTCTAAAAAAATCCATATCGCTATCAGATGATGATAGCTCCACGGAACTCTCATCACTGTCACTAAGTACTTCATCACTCTCTGCTTCGTACAGAGCACCAGTTGTCGCCATCTTGGAAAATAGTGCGCCGTGACAAACAGAGCGTTGAAACTTGCTCAACTGCGGGTCCGCCGAGTGACGTCAAAAAATGGGAGGTGACAGTACTATTCTTGACCAAGATGGATTCCTCCACATAAACATGATTTAATGAAAATTATTCATAATTAAAAAAACGTATAATTTTTTGCACAGTATGTAGTAGTTTTATACTTAAAGTACTTTCAGCAGTTTGAATTCTGATTTTGACCGGACTTCTCCTTTAATAAGCAACTGTCACAACAAACCTACATTTTCTTGTATTCTGAACAACTCATCTACTGTATTTAAGTTTGTTCTTATATTCCTTCTTTTATTTAAACAAATATAAATGTTACTCCGGTTGCACATTTGCTGTGGACATCTTGACCTTGTTAGTTTGTAAGGTCGTGTGATAGTTAAGTAAACAAAGTTGATGCTCATCATCAAACTGTTTGTTCTCCTTTTTTTCCCCAAATTGGAATCGAAAAGAGAATCGATAAGGAATTGAATCGTTTCACAGAATCGATAAGGGAATCGGAATCGTGAAAATCTTTTCAATTCCCAACCCTAACGCTAACTTGATGGTCATACTGAACAACAGTGGTACCATCTGTCATCAATCAAAAGATGAAAAATAGTGGCCCAGACGCAGTTGTGAAAATGATGACATGGTAAGTATGTTCCCAATATTTTGTATTTGTCATGTCCTGGCATGCTAAAACTATATACCAATAATGCAGATAAAGGTATTTGAAGACTAAGACTAAGCTCCTAAGACTAAGTAGGTGGTCTGACTCCTCCTTGGCTGACGTCACTTCTTGTTTGCGGTAAGGCGTATTGTATCACTTCCTGTTTTCACTGCGTGAGCAACGGTTTGTTGCTCCAGATTCTCTCGCTTTTATCTTTAATCTCTTTGCTGTAACATCTGTTTCTAACACATAAGCACTTTTAAAACATTTTCTGTTGCTGCACATCACGCTTGGGAACTCCTCGTGTTTCACGGTTTGCTCTCTTGGCGTGGTAGAAGGGCGCTAGCCTAGCTTTAGCTCCACAATGGCTTCCTCTCCTACTATTACTTCAGCTTCTCCGTCTCTGACTAAGTCTCCCCTTATCTCCTGCTCTCTGTGTCAGATGTTTAGCTATTCCTCTGCCTCCTTTAGTGATAATGGTACTTGTAATAAATGTAGTGTTTTTGTAGCTTTGGAGGCGAGGGTGTCAGAATTAGAGTCCCGGCTCCGTGCTATGGAAAGACCAGCTGATAGCTGCCCCTCTGCTAGCGCGAAGCCACATAGACCTAGCGTTAGTTCACTTAGTGGTCCTCCAGAAGCACCCGAGCAGCCGGGTAAGCAGGGCGGCTGGGTGACAGTTCGTAGGAAGCATAGCTCTAGATTTCAGCCCCCAGTTCACCACCAACCCGTCTGTGTTTCTAACAAATTTTCCCCACTCAGCGACACACCCGCTGAGAAGCCGACCCTGATTATTGGGAGCTCAATAGTCAGAAACGTGGCACTAGAGACACCAGGGACCATAGTTAAATGCCTGCCAGGGGCCAGAACGGGCGACATAGAATCTTACCTAAAACTACTGGCTGAGGATAAGCGTAAATACAGTAAGATTGTTATTCACGCTGGCGGTAATGACACCCGGTCACGCCGATCGGAGGTCACTAAAGTTGGTGTTGCTTCGGTGTGTGAGTTTGCTAAAGCAATGTCGGACTCCGTAATTTTCTCTGGTCCCCTGCCTGATCTGACCAGTGATGACATGTTTAGCCGCATGTCATCATTCAACCGCTGGTTGTCTAGGTGATGTCCTGAAAACGACGTGGGCTACATTGATAACTGGAGAACTTTCTGGGGAAAACCAGGTCTGATCCGGAGAGATGGCATCCATCCTACTTTGGATGGTGCTGCTCTTCTTTCCAGAAATCTGGCCGGACTTATTAGTTCTCCTAAATGCTGACAACCCAGGGTCCAGACCAGGAAGCAGAGCCGTAGTTTAACACACCTCTCTGCAGCTTCTGTACTGTTACCCATCCATTATCCTACTGAGACGGTGTCTTTCCCACGGCCAAAACATAACAGATCAAAAACTTATCTAAAAGGAACAAATCATAAAAACCTAATAAAAATCAATACGGTTCACCTTGAACCTAAAAATAAAACATTTAAATGTGGTCTATTAAATATGAGGTCTCTCCCTCCAAAGACTTTGTTAGTTAACGAATTGATTTCTGTTAAACAGATTGATTTGTTTTGTCTCACAGAAACCTGGCTACAAGAGGACTACGTTAGTATAAATGAGTCAACTCCCTCCAATTATTCAAATTTCCACATTCCCAGATCTGTGGGAAGAAGAGGAGGAGTGGCAACCATCTTTCAGTCTGATTTATTATTTAGTCCCAGGCCAATTAATAACTACAGTTCTTTCGAACATTTAACCCTCAGTTTCCCTCATCCAAACTGCAAAGCAATAAAACCTCTTCTGTTTGTTGTTTTGTATCGTCCACCAGGCCCTTACTCTCTCTCTTATCTGATTTGGTGTTAAATACTGATAAGGTTATTATAGTGGGTTATTTTAACATCCATGTTGACACAGAATGTGATAACCTTAGTGTAGCCTTTAAAACTATCCTAGATTCAATTGGTTTTGCTCAAAATGTGCATAAACCGACGCACTCTTGGCTCCATACTTTAAACCTTGTGCTGACATATGGCATTGATTGTGAAGAATTAACAGTATTTCCTCACAACCCTGTCCTATCTGATAATTTTTTAATAACATTTGAGTTTAATCTAACTGAGTTCTCCACCCCCAAAAGAGGGTTCCATTATAGTAGATCTTTATCGGATAATGCTGTATCAAAACTTAAAGAGTCTGTCCCCTTTTTAATATCCTCCGTATTGCAGAAATGCCCTGTAGATGGCAGCAATGTTGTTTCTTCCAATTCACAAATAGATGTCTTTGTAAACAGTATGACTTCGTCATTGCGTTCTGCATTAGACAATGTAGCTCCCTTGAAAAAGAAGGTGATTATTCACAGGAAGCTGGCTCCTTGGTTTAATTCAGAGCTGCGTTCCTTGAAGCACAATGTTAGGAAATTGGAGAGAAAATGGCGCTCTACACACCAAGAGGAATCCTACCTAATCTAGAGGCTCTATTGTTGTATAACAAGACCCTTCGCAGAGTTAGAGCAGCATATTTTTCATCATTAATTGAGGAGAATAAGAATAATCCTAGATTTCTCTTCAGTACAGTTGCCAAACTTACCCAGAGCCACAGCTCTGTTTATCCATCCATTCCCATAGCTCTTAGCAGTAATGATTTTATGGGATTCTTCATAAATAAAATTGATTCCATTAAAAATTAAATAATTGGCATCCTCCCAAACATGATTACCTCGTCCTCAGTAAGTGAGGCAGCATTGGAGGAATCCTTAGAACCTGCGCAGTGTCTGAACTGTTTAAAAGCAGTAGAGCTTTCTGAGCTATCTAAAATTTTAGCTTCATCTAAACCTTCTACCTGTATGTTAGACCCAATCCCAACCAAGTTGTTTAAGGAGGTATTCCCTCTGATCAGTGGTCCTATTTTAGACATGATTAATTTATCCTTGGTAAATGGATATGTACCACAGGCTTTTAAAGTAGCTGTTATTAAACCTTTACTTAAGAAACCATCTCTTGATCAA